>NC_059218.1:36751829-37059329 GCF_020615455.1 Coregonus clupeaformis
CTATGAATGTCTTCTACTTAATATATACAGCATCTTGTACTACCATGCCTTGTCCTCATCGACCCTGTGGGTGGGAGCGTGTGTAATCATTATACCCCCTCCTTGTGATGTTTCTATTCCTGTATTATTCAAATCAAATAAAAATGTATTTGCCACATGCGTCGAATACAACCGGTGTAGACCTTACAGTGAAGTGGAGTGGGACTCTAGCGGTGACAGTGGTGTGTGTGTGTGGGTGTGGGTGAGTGTGTGTGTGTGTGTGTGTGTGTGTAGATAATTGAGGTGTAAATCACATAGAAAGGTGACACGTGCGCTGAGAATGGAATCAATAGAGCTTTTCTGTTCTTTGTCCTCCTCAACACACACACACACACACACACACAGAGACACAAACAACACGCTACAACTGTAAATCAGACCAAATGAGACAAACTTTTAGAATCCTAAATGTGTGTGTGCATGTCCGTGACAGGATATTGGATAGGGTGATTAGAGTGATAACAGCAGAGAGACAGACAGGATATTGGATATGGTGATTAGAGTGATAACAGCAGAGAGACAGACAGGATATTGGATAGGGTGATTAAAGTGATAACAGCAGAGAGACAGACAGGATATTGGATATGGTGATTAGAGTGATAACAACAGAGTTACAGGCAGGATATTGGATAGGGTGATAACAGCAGAGAGACAGACATGATATTGGATAGGGTGATTAGAGTGATAACAGCAGAGAGACAGACAGGATATTGGATAGGGTGATAACAGCAGAGCGACAGACAGGATATTGGATAGGGTGATTAGAGTGATAACAGCAGAGAGACAGACAGGATATTGGATAGGGTGATAACAGCAGAGAGACAGACAGGATATTGGATAGGGTGATAACAGCAGAGAGACAGACAGGATAGTAGAAAGGGTGATAACAGCAGAGAGACAGACAGGATATTGGATAGGGTGATAACAGCAGAGAGACATACAGGATATTGGATAGGGTGATAACAGCAGAGAGACAGACAGGATATTGGATAGGGTGATTAGAGTGATAACAGAAGAGAGAAAGACAGGATATTGGATAGGTTGATTACAGTGATTACAGCAGAGAGACAGACAGGATATTGGATAGGGTGATTAGAGTGATAACGGCAGAGAGACATACAGGATATTGGATAGGGTGATAACAGCAGAGAGACAGACAGGATATTAGATAGGGTGATAACAGCAGAGAGACAGACAGGATATTGGATAGGGTGATTAGAGTGATAACAGCAGAGTGACAGACTGGATATTGGATAGGGTGATAACAGCAGAGAGACAGAGGGGATATTGGATAGGGTGATAACAGCAGAGAGACAGACAGGATTTTGGATAGGGTGATTAGAGTGATAACAGCAGAGAGACAGACTAGATATTGGATAGGGTGATTAGAGTGATAACAGCAGTGACAGACAGGATATTGGATAGGGTGATTAGAGTGATAACAGCAGAGAGATAGACAGGATATTGGATAGGTTGATAACAGCAGAGAGACAGACAGGATATTGGATAGGGTGATTAGAGTGATAACAGCAGAGAGACAGACAGGATATTGGATAGGGTGATTAGAGTGATAACAGCAGAGAGACAGACAGGATATTGGATAGGGTGATTAGAGTGATAACAGCAGAGAGAAAGACAGGCTATTTGATAGGGTGATTAGAGTGATTACAGCAGAGAGACAGACAGGATATAGGGTAGGGTGATTAGAGTGATAACAGCAGAGAGACAGACATGATATTGGATAGGGTGATTACAGTGATAACAGCAGACAGACAGACAGACAGGATATTGGATAGGGTGATTAGAGTGATAACAACAGAGTTACAGACAGGATATTTGATAGGGTGATAACAGCAGAGAGACAGACATGATATTGGATAGGGTGATTAGAGTGATAACAGCAGAGAGGCAGACAGGATATTGGATAGGGTGATTACAGTGATAACAGCAGAGAGAAAGACAGGATGTTGGATAGGGTGATTAGATTGATAACAGCAGAGAGACAGACAGGATATTGGATAGGGTGATTAGAGTGATAACAGCAGAGAGACAGACATGATATTGGATAGGTTGATAACAGCGGAGAGACAGACAGGATATTGGATAGGGTGATTAGAGTGATAACAGCAGAGAGACAGACAGGATATTGGATAGGGTGATTAGAGTGATAACAGCAGAGAGACAGACAGGATATTGGATAGGGTGATTAGAGTGATAACAGCAGAGAGAAAGACAGGATATTTGATAGGGTGATTAGAGTGATTACAGCAGAGAGACAGACAGGATATAGGGTAGGGTGATTAGAGTGATAACAGCAGAGAGACAGACATGATATTGGATAGGGTGATTACAGTGATAACAGCAGACAGACAGACAGACAGACAGGATATTGGATAGGGTGATTAGAGTGATAACAACAGAGTTACAGACAGGATATTTGATAGGGTGATAACAGCAGAGAGACAGACATGATATTGGATAGGGTGATAACAGCAGAGAGACAGACAGGATATTGGATAGGGTGATAACAGCAGAGAGACAGACAGGATATTGGATAGGGTGATTAGAGTGATAACAACAGAGAGACAAAAACAGGATATTTGATAGGCTGATTAGAGTGATACCAGCAGAGAGACAGACAGGATAATGGATAGGATGATTAGAGTGATAACAGCAGAGAGACAGACAGGATATTGGATAGAGTGATTATAGTGATAACAGCAGAGTGATAGACAAGATATTGGATAGGGTGATTAGAGTGATAACAGCAGAGAGACAGACTAGATATTGGATAGGGTGATTAGAGTGATAACAGCAGTGACAGACAGGATATTGGATAGGGTGATAACAGCAGAGACAGACAGGGATATTGATAGGGTGATAACAGCAGAGAGACAGACAGGATTTTGGATAGGGTGATTAGAGTGATAACAGCAGAGAGACAGACTAGATATTGGATAGGGTGATTAGAGTGATATCAGCAGTGACAGACAGGATATTGGATAGGGTGATTAGAGTGATAACAGCAGAGAGACATACAGGATATTGGATAGGTTGATAACAGCAGAGAGACAGACATGATATTGGATAGGGTGATTAGAGTGGTAACAGCAGAGAGGCAGACAGGATATTGGATAGGGTGATTACAGTGATAACAGCAGAGAGAAAGACAGGATATTGGATAGGGTGATTAGATTGATAACAGCAGAGAGACAGACAGGATATTGGATAGGGTGATTAGAGTGATAACAGCAGAGAGACAGACAGGATATTGGATAGGGTGATTAGAGTGATAACAGCAGAGAGACAGACAGGATATTGGATAGGGTGATTAGAGTGATAACAGCAGAGAGAAAGACAGGCTATTTGATAGGGTGATTAGAGTGATTACAGCAGAGAGACAGACAGGATATTGGATAGGGTGATTAGAGTGATAACAGCAGAGAGACAGACAGGATATTGGATAGGGTGATTAGAGTGATAACAGCAGACAGACAGACAGACAGGATATTGGATAGGGTTATTAGAGTGATAACAACAGAGTTACAGACAGGATATTTGATAGGGTGATAACAGCAGAGAGACAGACATGATATTGGATAGGGTGATTAGAGTGGTAACAGCAGAGAGAGCAGACAGGATATTGGATAGGGTGATTACAGTGATAACAGCAGAGAGACAGACAGGATATTGGATAGGGTGATTAGAGTGATAACAGCAGAGAGACAGACAGGATATTGGATAGGGTGATAACAGCAGAGAGACAGACATGATATTGGATAGGGTGATAACAGCAGAGAGACAGACATGATATTGGATAGGGTGATTAGAGTGATAACAGCAGAGAGACAGACAGGATATTGGATAGGGTGATTAGAGTGATAACAGCAGAGAGACAGACAGGATATTGGATAGGGTGATTAGAGTGATAACAGCAGAGAGAAAGACAGGCTATTTGATAGGGTGATTAGAGTGATTACAGCAGAGAGACAGACAGGATATAGGGTAGGGTGATTATAGTGATAACAGCAGAGAGACAGACTAGATATTGGATAGGGTGATTAGAGTGATAACAGCAGTGACAGACAGGATATTGGATAGGGTGATAACAGCAGAGAGACAGAGGGGATATTGGATAGGGTGATAACAGCAGAGAGACAGACAGGATTTTGGATAGGGTGATTAGAGTGATAACAGCAGAGAGACAGACTAGATATTGGATAGGGTGATTAGAGTGATAACAGCAGTGACAGACAGGATATTGGATAGGGTGATTAGAGTGATAACAGCAGAGAGACAGACAGGATATTGGATAGGTTGATAACAGCAGAGAGACAGACATGATATTGGATAGGGTGATTAGAAGGGGTAACAGCAGAGAGGCAGACAGGATATTGGATAGGGTGATTACAGTGATAACAGCAGAGAGAAAGACAGGATATTGGATAGGGTGATTAGATTGATAACAGCAGAGAGACAGACAGGATATTGGATAGGGTGATTAGAGTGATAACAGCAGAGAGACAGACATGATATTGGATAGGTTGATAACAGCGGAGAGACAGACAGGATATTGGATAGGGTGATTAGAGTGATAACAGCAGAGAGACAGACAGGATATTGGATAGGGTGATTAGAGTGATAACAGCAGAGAGACAGACAGGATATTGGATAGGGTGATTAGAGTGATAACAGCAGAGAGAAAGACAGGCTATTTGATAGGGTGATTAGAGTGATTACATCAGAGAGACAGACAGGATATAGGGTAGGGTGATTAGAGCGATAACAGCAGAGAGACAGACATGATATTGGATAGGGTGATTACAGTGATATCAGCAGACAGACAGACAGACAGGATATTGGATAGGGTGATTAGAGTGATAACAACAGAGTTACAGACAGGATATGTCATAGGGTGATAACAGCAGAGAGACAGACATGATATTGGATAGGGTGATTAGAGTGGTAACAGCAGAGAGGCAGACAGGATATTGGATAGGGTGATTACAGTGATAACAGCAGAGAGAAAGACAGGATATTGGATAGGGTGATTAGATTGATAACAGCAGAGAGACAGACAGGATATTGGATAGGGTGATTAGAGTGATAACAGCAGAGAGACAGACATGATATTGGATAGGTTGATAACAGCGGAGAGACAGACAGGATATTGGATAGGGTGATTAGAGTGATAACAGCAGAGAGACAGACAGGATATTGGATAGGGTGATTAGAGTGATAACAGCAGAGAGACAGACAGGATATTGGATAGAGTGATTAGAGTGATAACAGCAGAGAGAAAGACAGGCTATTTGATAGGGTGATTAGAGTGATAACAGCAGAGAGACAGACATGATATTGGATAGGGTGATTACAGTGATAACAGCAGACAGACAGACAGACAGGATATTGGATAGGGTGATTAGAGTGATAACAACAGAGTTACAGACAGGATATTTGATAGGGTGATAACAGCAGAGAGACAGACATGATATTGGATAGGGTGATAACAGCAGAGAGACAGACAGGATATTGGATAGGGTGATAACAGCAGAGAGACAGACAGGATAATGGATAGGATGATTAGAGTGATATCAGCAGAGAGACAGACAGGATATTGGATAGAGTGATTATAGTGATAACA
Source organism: Coregonus clupeaformis (assembly GCF_020615455.1). Taxonomy (NCBI): domain Eukaryota; kingdom Metazoa; phylum Chordata; class Actinopteri; order Salmoniformes; family Salmonidae; genus Coregonus; species Coregonus clupeaformis. The sequence goes on from NC_059218.1 coordinate 36,757,513, forward strand.
GCAGAGTGATAGACAAGATATTGGATAAGGTGATTAGAATGATAACATCAGAGAGACAGAAATGATATTGGATAAGGTGATAACAGCAGAGAGACAGACATGATATTGGATAGGGTGATTAGAGTGATAACAGCAGAGTGACAGACGGGATATTGGATAGGATGATAACAGCAGAGAGACAGACAGGATATTGGATAGGGTGAATAGAGTGATAACAACAGAGAGACAGACATGATATTGGATAGGGTAATTAGAGTGATAACAGCAGAGAGACAGACAGGATATTGAATTGGTGATTAGAGTGATTACAGCAGAGAGACAGACAGGATATTGGATAGGTGATAACAGCAGAGAGACAGACAGGATATTGGATAGGGTGATAACAGCAGAGAGACAGACAGGATATTGGATAGGGTGATTAGAGTGATAACGCAGAAAGACATACAGGATATTGGATAGGGTGATAACAGCAGAGAGACATACAGGATATTGGATAGGGTGATAACAGCAGAGAGACAGACAGGATAGTAGAAAGGGTGATAACAGCAGAGAGACAGACAGGATATTGGATAGGTGATAACAGCAGAGAGACAGACAGGGTATTGATAGGGTGATAACAGCAGAGAGACAGACAGGATATTGGATAGGGTGATTAGAGTGATAACAGAAGAGAGACAAAGACAGGATATTGGATAGGTTGATTACAGTGATTACAGCAGAGAGACAGACAGGATATTGGATAGGGTGATTAGAGTGATAACGGCAGAGAGACATACAGGATATTGGATAGGGTGATAACAGCAGAGAGACAGACAGGATATTAGATAGGGTGATAACAGCAGAGAGACAGACAGGATATTGGATAGGGTGATTAGAGTGATAACAGCAGAGTGACAGACAGGATATTGGATAGGGTGATAACAGCAGAGAGACAGAGGGGATATTGGATAGGGTGATTAGAGTGATAACAGCAGAGAGACAGACAGGATTTTGGATAGGGTGATAACAGCAGAGAGACAGACAGGATATTGGATACGGTGATATCAGCAGAGAGACAGACAGGATATTGGATAGGGTGATTAGAGTGATAACAGCAGAGAGACAGACAGGATTTTGGATAGGGTGATTAGAGTGATAACAGCAGAGAGACAGACTAGATATTGGATAGGATGATAACAGCTTGAGAGACAGACAGGATATTGGATAGGTGATTAGAGTGATAACAGCAGAGAGACAGACAGGATATTGGATAAGGTGATTAGAGTGATAACAGCAGAGAGACAGACAGGATATTGGATAGGGTGATTAGAGTGATAACAGCAGAGAGAGCAGACAGGATATTGATAGGTGATTAGAGTGATAACAGCAGAGAGACAGACAGGATATAGGGTAGGGTGATTAGAGTGATAACAGCAGAGAGACAGACATGATATTGGATAGGTGATTACAGTGATAATAGCAGACAGACAGACAGACAGGATATTGGATAGGGTGATTAGAGTGATAACAACAGAGTTACAGACAGGATATTTGATAGGGTGATAACAGCAGAGAGACAGACAGGATATTGGATAGGTTGATAACAGCAGAGAGACAGACATGATATTGGATAGGGTGATTAGAAGGGGTAACAGCAGAGAGGCAGACAGGATATTGGATAGGTGATTACAGTGATAACAGCAGAGAGGAAAGACAGGATATTGGATAGGGTGATTAGATTGATAACAGCAGAGAGACAGACAGGATATTGGATAGGGTGATTAGAGTGATAACAGCAGAGAGACAGACATGATATTGGATAGGTTGATAACAGCGGAGAGACAGACCAGGATATTGGATAGGGTGATTAGAGTGATAACAGCAGAGAGACAGACAGGATATTGGATAGGGTGATTAGAGTGATAACAGCAGAGAGACAGACAGGATATTGGATAGGGTGATTAGAGTGATAACAGCAGAGAGATAGACAGGATATTTGATAGGGTGATTAGAGTGATTACATCAGAGAGACAGACAGGATATAGGGTGGGTGATTAGAGTGATAACAGCAGAGAGACAGACATGATATTGGATAGGGTGATTAGAGTGATAACAGCAGAGACAGACAGACAGGATATTGGATAGGGTGATTAGAGTGATAACAACAGAGTGACAGACAGGGATATGTCGATAGTGATAACAGCAGAGAGACAGACATGATATTGGATAGGGTGATTAGAGTGGTAACAGCAGAGAGGCAGACAGGATATTGGATAGGGTGATTACAGTGATAACAGCAGAGAGAAAGACAGGATATTGGATAGGGTGATTAGATTGATAACAGCAGAGAGACAGACAGGATATTGGATAGGGTGATTAGAGTGATAACAGCAGAGAGACAGACATGATATTGGATAGGTTGATAACAGCGGAGAGACAGACAGGATATTGGATAGGGTGATTAGAGTGATAACAGCAGAGAGACAGACAGGATATTGGATAGGGTGATTAGAGTGATAACAGCAGAGAGACAGACAGGATATTGGATAGAAGTGATTAGAGTGATAACAGCAGAGAGAAAGACAGGATATTTGATAGGTGATTAGAGTGATAACAGCAGAGAGACAGACATGATATTGGATAGGTGATTACGAGTGATAACAGCAGACAGACAGACAGACAGGATATTGGATAGGGTGATTAGAGTGATAACAACAGAGTTACAGACAGGATATTTGATAGAGTGATAACAGCAGAGAGACAGACATGATATTGGATAGGGTGATAACAGCAGAGAGACAGACAGATATTGGATAGGGTGATAACAACAGAGAGACAGACAGGATAATGGATAGGATGATTAGAGTGATAACAGCAGAGAGACAGACAGGATATTGATAGAGTGATTATAGTGATAACAGCAGAGTGATAGACAAGATATTGGATAAGGTGATTAGAATGATAACATCAGAGAGACAGAAATGATATTGGATAAGGTGATAACAGCAGAGAGACAGACATGATATTGGATAGGGTGATTAGAGTGATAACAGCAGAGTGACAGACAGGGATATTGGATAGGGATGATAATAACAGAGAGACAGACAGGATATTGGATAGGTGAATAGAGTGATAACAACGGAGAGACAGACATGATATTGGATAGGGTAATTAGAGTGATAACAGCAGAGAGACAGACAGGATATTGAATTTGGTGATTAGAGTGATTACAGCAGAGAGACAGACAGGATATTGGATAGGGTGATAACAGCAGAGAGACAGACAGGATATTGGATAGGGTGATATCAGCAGAGAGACAGACAGATATTGGATAGGGTGATTAGAGTGATAACAGCAGAAAGACAGACAGGATATTGGATAGGGTGATAACAGCAGAGAGACAGACAGGATATTGATAGTGATAACAGCAGAGAGACAGACAGGATAGTAGAAAGGGTGATAACAGCAGAGAGACAGACAGGATATTGGATAGGGTGATAACAGCAGAGAGACATACAGGGTATTGGATAGGGTGATAACAGCAGAGAGACAGACAGGATATTGGATAGGGTGATTAGAGTGATAACAGAAGAGAGACAGACAGGATATTGGATAGGTTGATTACAGTGATTACAGCAGAGAGACAGACAGGATATTGGATAGGGTGATTAGAGTGATAACGGCAGAGAGACATACAGGATATTGGATAGGGTGATAACAGCAGAGAGACATACAGGATATTGGATAGGGTGATAACAGCAGAGAGACAGACAGGATATTGGATAGGGGTGATTAGAGTGATAACAGCAGAAGTGACAGACTGGATATTGGATAGGGTGATAACAGCAGAGAGACAGAGGGGATATTGGATAGGGTGATTAGAGTGATAACAGCAGAGAGACAGACAGGATTTTGGATAGGGTGATAACAGCAGAGAGACAGACAGGATATTGGATACGGTGATATCAGCAGAGAGACAGACAGGATATTGGATAGGGTGATTAGAGTGATAACAGCAGAGAGACAGACAGGATTTTGGATAGGGTGATTAGAGTGATAACAGCAGAGAGACAGACATGATATTGGATAGGTTGATAACAGCGGAGAGACAGACAGGATATTGGATAGGGTGATTAGAGTGATAACAGCAGAGAGACAGACAGGATATTGGATAGGGTGATTAGAGTGATAACAGCAGAGAGACAGACAGGATATTGGATAGGGTGATTAGAGTGATAACAGCAGAGAGAAAGACAGGATATTTGATAGGGTGATTAGAGTGATTACAGCAGAGAGACAGACAGGATATAGGGTAGGGTGATTAGAGTGATAACAGCAGAGAGACAGACATGATATTGGATAGGGTGATTACAGTGATAACAGCAGACAGACAGACAGACAGGATATTGGATAGGGTGATTAGAGTGATAACAACAGAGTTACAGACAGGATATTTGATAGGGTGATAACAGCAGAGAGACAGACATGATATTGGATAGGGTGATAACAGCAGAGAGACAGACAGGATATTGGATAGGGTGATTAGAGTGATAACAACAGAGAGACAAAGACAGGATATTTGATAGGGTGATTAGAGTGATACCAGCAGAGAGACATACATGATATTGGATAGGGTGATTAGAGTGATAACAGCAGAGAGACAGACAGGATAATGGATAGGATGATTAGAGTGATAACAGCAGAGAGACAGACAGGATATTGGATAGAGTGATTATAGTGATAACAGCAGAGTGATAGACAAGATATTGGATAAGATGATTAGAATGATAACATCAGAGAGACAGAAATGATATTGGATAAGGTGATAACAGCAGAGAGACAGACATGATATTGGATAGGGTGATTAGAGTGATAACAGCAGAGTGACAGACAGGATATTGGATAGGGTGATTAGAGTGATAACAGCAGAGTGACAGACGGGATATTGGATAGGATGATAACAGCAGAGAGACAGACAGGATATTGGATAGGGTGAATAGAGTGATAACAACGGAGAGACAGACATGATATTGGATAGGGTAATTAGAGTGATAACAGCAGAGAGACAGACAGGATATTGAATTTGGTGATTAGAGTGATTACAGCAGAGAGACAGACAGGATATTGGATAGGGTGATAACAGCAGAGAGACAGACAGGATATTGGATAGGGTGATATCAGCAGAGAGACAGACGGGATATTGGATAGGGTGATTAGAGTGATAACAGCAGAAAGACAGACAGGATATTGGATAGGGTGATAACAGCAGAGAGACAGACAGGATATTGGATAGGGTGATAACAGCAGAGAGACAGACAGGATAGTAGAAAGGGTGATAACAGCAGAGAGACAGACAGGATATTGGATAGGTTGATTACAGTGATTACAGCAGAGAGACAGACAGGATATTGGATAGGGTGATTAGAGTGATAACGGCAGAGAGACATACAGGATATTGGATAGGGTGATAATAGCAGAGAGACATACAGGATATTGGATAGGGTGATAACAGCAGAGAGACAGACAGGATAGTAGAAAGGGTGATAACAGCAGAGAGACAGACAGGATATTGGATAGGGTGATAACAGCAGAGAGACATACAGGATATTGGATAGGGTGATAACAGCAGAGAGACAGACAGGATATTGGATAGGTTGATTACAGTGATTACAGCAGAGAGACAGACAGGATATTGGATAGGGTGATTAGAGTGATAACGGCAGAGAGACATACAGGATATTGGATAGGGTGATAACAGCAGAGAGACAGACAGGATATTAGATAGGGTGATAACAGCAGAGAGACAGACAGGATATTGGATAGGGTGATAACAGCAGAGAGACAGAGGGGATATTGGATAGGGTGATTAGAGTGATAACAGCAAAGAGACAGACAGGATTTTGGATAGGTGATTACAGCAGAGAGACAGACAGGATATTGATAGGTGATGAGTGATATCAGCAGAGAGACAGACAGGATATTGGATAGGGTGATTAGAGTGATAACAGCAGAGAGACAGACAGGATTTTGGATAGGGTGATTAGAGTGATAACAGCAGAGAGACAGACTAGATATTGGAAAGGGTGAATAGAGTGATAACAGCAGTGACAGACAGGATATTGGATAGGGTGATTAGAGTGATAACAGCAGAGAGACAGACAGGATATTGGATAGGTTGATAACAGCAGAGAGACAGACATGATATTGGATAGGGTGATTACAGTGATAACAGCAGACAGACAGACAGACAGGATATTGGATAGGGTTATTAGAGTGATAACAACAGAGTTACAGACAGGATATTTGATAGGGTGATAACAGCAGAGAGAAAGACAGGATATTGGATAGGGTGATTAGATTGATAACAGCAGAGAGACAGACAGGATATTGGATAGTGTGATTAGAGTGATAACAGCAGAGAGACAGACATGATATTGGATAGGGTGATAACAGCAGAGAGACAGACAGGATATTGGATAGGGTGATTAGAGTGATAACAGCAGAGAGACAGACAGGATATTGGATAGGGTGATTAGAGTGATAACAGCAGAGAGACAGACATGATATTGGATAGGGTGATTACAGTGATAACAGCAGACAGACAGACAGACAGGATATTGGATAGGGTGATTAGAGTGATAACAACAGAGTTACAGACAGGATATTTGATAGGGTGATAACAGCAGAGAGACAGACATGATATTGGATAGGGTGATAACAGCAGAGAGACAGACAGGATATTGGATAGGGTGATAACAGCAGAGAGACAGACAGGATATTGGATAGGGTGATTAGAGTGATAACAACAGAGAGACAAAGACAGGATATTTGATAGGGTGATTAGAGTGATACCAGCAGAGAGACATACATGATATTGGATAGGGTGATTAGAGTGATAACAGCAGAGAGACAGACAGGATAATGGATAGGGTGATTAGAGTGATAACAGCAGAGAGACAGACAGGATATTGGATAGAGTGATTATAGTGATAACAGCAGAGTGATAGACAAGATATTGGATAAGGTGATTAGAATGATAACATCAGAGAGACAGAAATGATATTGGATAAGGTGATAACAGCAGAGAGACAGACATGATATTGGATAGGGTGATTAGAGTGATAACAGCAGAGTGACAGACAGGATATTGGATAGGGTGATTAGAGTGATAACAGCAGAGTGACAGACGGGATATTGGATAGGATGATAACAGCAGAGAGACAGACAGGATATTGGATAGGGTGATTAGAGTGATAACAGCAGAGAGACAGACAGGATATTGGATAGGTTGATAACAGCAGAGAGACAGACATGATATTGGATAGGGTGATTAGAGTGATTACAGCAGAGAGACAGACAGGATATTGGATAAGGGTGATAATAGCAGAGAGACAGACAGGATATTGGATAGGGTGATTAGAATACAGCAGAGAGACAGACGGGATATTGATAGGGTGATTAGAGTGATTACAGCAGAAAGACAGACAGGATATTGGATATGGTGTAATCAGAGAGAGACAGGATATTGATAGGGTGATAACAGCAGAGAGACAGACATTATATTGGATAGGGTGATTAGAGTGAAAACAGCAGAGAGCGACAGACAGGATATTGGATAGGTTGATAACAGCAGAGAGACAGACATGATATTGGATAGGGTGATTACGAGTGATAACAGCAGAGACAGACAGACAGATATTGGATAGGGTGATTAGAGTGATAAAAACAGAGACAGACAGGATATTGGATAGGGTGATAAAAACAGAGAGACAGACAGATATTGGATAGGTGATACAGCAGAGAGACAGACAGGATATTGGATAGGGTGATTAGAGTGATAACAGCAGAGAGACAGACAGGATATTGGATAGGGTGATTAGAGTGATAACAGCAGAGAGACAGACAGGATATTGGATAGGGTGATTAGAGTGATAACAGCAGAGAGACAGACATGATATTGGATAGGGTGATTAGAGTGATAACAGCAGAGTGACAGACAGGATATTGGATAGGGTGATTAGAGTGATAACAGCAGAGAGACAGAAATGATATTGGATAGGTAGGTGATAATCAGCAGAGAGACAGACATGATATTGGATAGGGTGATTAGAGTGATAACAGCAGAGAGACAGACAGGATATTGGATAGGGTGATTAGAGTGATAACAGCAGAGAGACAGACAGGATATTGGATAGGGTGATAACAGCAGAGAGACAGACATGATATTGGATAGGGTGATTAGAGTGATAACAGCAGAGAGACAGACAGGATATTGGATAGGGTGATTAGAGTGATAACAGCAGAGAGACAGACAGGATATTGGATAGGGTGATTAGAGGACAGCAGAGAGACAGACAGGATATTGGATAGGATGATTAGAGTGATAACAGCAGAGAGACAGACAGGATATTGGATAGGGTGATTAGAGTGATAACAGCAGAGAGACAGACAGGATATTGGATAGGGTGATTAGAGTGATAACAGCAGAAAGACAGACAGGATATTGAATAAGGTAATAACAGCAGAGAGACAGAGATTATATTGGATAGGGTGATTAGAGTGATGAATGCAGAGAGACAGACAGGATATTGGATATGGTGATTAGAGTGATAACAGCAGAGAGACAGACAGGATATTGGATAGGGTGATTAGAGTGATAACAGCAGAGAGACAGACATGATATTGGATAGGGTGATTAGAGTGATAACAGCAGAGAGACAGACAGGATATTGGATATGGGTGATTAGAGTGATTACAGAGAGACAGACAGGATATTGGATAGGGTGATTAGAGTGATAACAGAAGAGACAGACAGGATATTGATAGGGTGATTAGAGTGATAACAGCAGAGAGACAGACAGGATATTGGATAGGGTGATTAGAGTGATAACAGCAGAGAGACAGACAGGATATTGGATAGAGAGTGATAACAGCAGAGAGACAGACAGGATATTGGATAGGGTGATTAGAGTGATAACAGCAGAGAGAAAGACAGTGATATTGATAGGTGATCAATATGAATAGATACAGAGAGACAGACAGGGTATTGGATAGAGTGATAACAGCAGAGAGACAGACATGATATTGGATAGGGTGATTAGAGTGATAACAGAAGAGAGACAGACAGGATATTGGATAGGGTGATTAGAGTGATAACAGCAGAGAGACAGACAGGATATTGGATAGGGTGATTAGAGTGATAACAGCAGAGAGACATACAGGATATTGGATAGGATAATACAGAGAGACAGACAGGATATTGGATAGGGTGATAACAGCAGAGAGACAGACAGGATATTGGATAGGGTGATTAGAGTGATAACAGCAGAGAGACAGACAGGATATTGCATAGGGTGATTAGTGTGATAACAGCAGAAAGTCAGACAGGATATTGGATAGGGTGATTAGAGTGATAACAGCAGAGAGACAGACAGGATATTGATAGGGTGATTAGAGTGATTACAGCAGAGAGACAGACAGGATATTGGATAGGGGTGATTAGAGTGATAACAGCAGAGAGACAGACAGGATATTGGATAGGGTGATTAGAGTGATAACAGCAGAGAGACAGACAGGATATTGGATAGGGTGATTAGAGTGATAACAGCAGAGAGACAGACATGATATTGGATAGGAGTGATTAGAGTGATAACAGCAGAGAGACAGACAGGATATTGATAGGTGATTAGAGTGATAACAGCAGAGAGACAGACATGATATTGGATAGGTGATAACAGCAGAGAGACAGACATGATATTGGATAGGGTGATAACAGCAGAGAGACAGAAGATATTGGATGAGTGATAACAGCAGAGAGACAGACAGGATATTGGATAGGGTGATTAGAGTGATAACAACAGAGAGACAGACAGATATTGGATAGGTGATTAGAGTGATAACAGCAGAGAGACAGACAGGATATTGGATAGGGTGATTAGAGTGATAACAGCAGAGAGACAGACAGGATATTGGATAGGGGTGATTAGAGTGATAACAGCAGAGAGACAGACAGGATATTGGATAGAGTGATTAGAGTGATAACAGCAGAGAGACAGACAGGATATTGGATAAGGTGATTAGAGTGATAACAGCAGAGAGACAGACATGATATTGGATAAGGTGATGATAACAGCAGAGAGACAGACAGGATATTGGATAGGGTGATTAGAGTGATAACAGCAGAGAGACAGACAGGATATTGGATAGGGTGATTAGAGTGATAACAGCAGAGAGACAGACAGGATATTGGATAGGGTGAGTGATAACAGCAGAGAGACAGACAGATATTGGATAGGGTGATTAGAGTGATAACAGCAGAGAGACAGACATGATATTGGATAGGGTGATTAGAGTGATAACAGCAGAGAGACAGACAGATATTGGATAGGGTGATTAGAGTGATACAGCAGAGAGACAGACATGATATTGGATAGGGTGATTAATGAACAGCAGAGAGACAGACAGGATATTGGATAGGGTGATAATGACAGCAGAGAGACAGACAGGATATTGGATAGGGTGATTAGAGTGATAAGCAGAGAGACAGACAGAGATATTGGATAGGTGATAACAGCAGAGAGACAGACAGGATATTGGATAGTGATGATGACAGCAGAGAGACAGACATGATATTGGATAGGGTGATAACAGCAGAGAGACAGACAGGATATTGATAGGGGTGATTAGAGTGATAACAGCAGAGAGACAGACATGATATTGGATAGGGTGATTAGAGTGATAACAGCAGAGAGACAGACATGATATTGGATAGGGTGATTAGAGGTACAGCAGAGGACAGACAGGATATTGATAGGTGATAGTAGGCGATATTAGATAGGTGATAACAGCAGAGAGACAGACAGTGATATGATTAGAGTGATTACAGCAGAGAGACAGACAGGATATTGGATAGGGGTGTGTGATAACAGCAGAGAGACAGACATGATATTGGATAGGGTGATTACAGTGATAACAGCAGAGAGACAGACAGGATATTGGATAGGGTGATTAGAGTGATAACAGCAGAGTTACAGACAGGATATTGGATAGGGTGATTAGACGAAAGAGAGACAGACATGATATTGGATAGGTGATTAAACAGCAGAGAGACAGACAGGATATTGGATAGGGTGATTAGAGTGATAACAGCAGAGAGACAGACAGGATATTGGATAGGGTGATTAGAGTGATAACAGCAGAGAGACAGACAGGATATTGGATAGGGTAGGGTGATAACAGCAGAGAGACAGACGGATATTGGATAGGGTGATTAGAGGAACAGCAGAGAGACAGACAGGATATTGGATAGAGTGATTATAGTGATAACAGCAGAGTGATAGACAAGATATTGGATAAGGTGATTAGAATGATAACATCAGAGAGACAGAAATGATATTGGATAAGGTGATAACAGCAGAGAGACAGACATGATATTGGATAGGGTGATTATAGTGATAACAGCAGAGAGACAGACAGGATAATTGATAGGATGATTAGAGTGATAACAGCAGAGAGACAGACAGGATATTGGATAGGATGATAACAGCAGAGAGACAGACAGGATATTGGATAGGGTGATTAGAGTGATAACAGCAGAGAGACAGACAGGATATTGGATAGGTGATTAGAGTGATAACAGCAGAGAGACAGACATGATATTGGATAGGGATTGATTACAGAGATAAAGACAGGATGAGACGACATGACAGACAGACAGGATATTGGATGGTGATTAGAGTGTAACAGCAGAGAGACAGACAGGATATTGGATAGTGATAATGAGTAACAGAGAGACAGACAGGATATTGGATAGGGTAGAGTGATAACAGCAGAGAGACAGACAGGATATTGGATAGGGTGATTAGAGTGATAACAGCAGAGAGACAGACAGGATATTGGATAGGGTGATTAGAGTGATAACAGCAGAGAGACAGACAGGATATTGGATAGGGTGATTAGAGTGATAACAGCAGAGAGACAGACAGGATATTGGATAGGGTGATTAGAGTGATAACAGCAGAAAGACAGACAGGATATTGAATAAGGTAATAACAGCAGAGAGACAGAGAGGATATTGGATAGGGTGATAAGAGAAGATATGATAGAGTGATAAAAGACAGAGAGACAGACAGGATATTGGATAGGGTGATTAGAGTGATAACAGCAGAGAGACAGACAGGATATTGGATAGGGTGATTAGAGTGATAACAGCAGAGAGACAGACAGGATATTGGATAGGGTGATTAGAGTGATAACAGCAGAGGACAGACAGGATATTGGATAGGGTGATATTAGAGAAGACAGATTGAAGGTGATAAAGACAGAGAGACAGACATGATATTGGAGGTTAGGGTGATAACAGCAGAGAGACAGACAGGATATTGGATAGGGTGATTAGAGTGATAACAGCAGAGAGACAGACAGGATATTGGATAGGTTGATTATAGCAGAGACAGACAGGATATTGATGACAGTGATAACAGCAGAGAGACAGACAGGAATATTGGATAGGGTGATTAGAGTGATAACAGCAGAGAGACAGACAGGATATTGGATAGGGTGATTAGAGTGATAACAGCAGAGAGACAGACTAGATATTGGATAGGGTGATTAGAGTGATAACAGCAGAGAGAAAGACAGGATATTTGATAGGGTGATTAGAGTGATTACAGCAGAGAGACAGACAGGATATAGGGTAGGGTGATTAAAGTGATAACAGCTGAGAGACAGACATGATATTGGATAGGGTGATTAGAGTGATAACAGCAGAGAGACAGACAGGATATTGGATAGGGTGATTAGAGTGATAACAGCAGAGAGAAAGACAGGATATTTGATAGGGTGATTAGAGTGATTACAGCAGAGAGACAGACAGGATATAGGATAGGGTGATTAGAGTGATAACAGCAGAGAGACAGACATGATATTGGATAGGGTGATTAGAGTGATAACAGCAGAGAGACAGACAGGATATTGGATAGGGTGATTAGAGTGATAACAGCAGAGAGACAGACAGGATATTGGATAGGGTGATTAGAGCGATAACATCAGAGAGACAGAAATTATATTGGATAAGGTGATAACAGCAGAGAGACAGACAGGATATTGGATAGGGTAATAACAGCAGAGAGACGGAGACTATATTGGATAGGGTGATTAGAGTGATGAATGCAGAGAGACAGACAGGATATTGGATATGGTGATTAGAGTGATAACAGCAGAGAGACAGACTGGATATTGGATAGGGTGATTAGAGTGATAACAGCAGAGAGAAAGACAGGATATTTGATAGGGTGATTAGAGTGATTACAGCAGAGAGACAGACAGGATATAGGGTAGGGTGATTAGAGTGATAACAGCAGAGAGACAGACATGATATTGGATAGGGTGATTAGAGTGATAACAGCAGAGAGACAGACAGGATATTGGATAGGGTGATTAGAGTGATAACAGCAGAGAGACAGACAGGATATTGGATAGGGTGATTAGAGCGATAACATCAGAGAGACAGAAATTATATTGGATAAGGTGATAACAGCAGAGAGACAGACATGATATTGGATAGGGTGATTAGAGTGATAACAGCAGAGTGACAGACAGGATATTGGATAGGGTGATTAGAGTGATAACAGCAGAGTGACATACGGGATATTGGATAGGATGATAACAGCAGAGAGACAGACAGGATATTGGATAGGGTGAATAGAGTGATAACAACAGAGAGACAGACATGATATTGGATAGGGTAATTAGAGTGATAACAGCAGAGAGACAGACAGGATATTGAATTTGGTGATTAGAGTGATTACAGCAGAGAGACAGACAGGATATTGGATAGGGTGATAACAGCAGAGAGACAGACAGGATATTGGATAGGGTGATATCAGCAGAGAGACAGACAGGATATTGGATAGGGTGATTAGAGTGATAACAGCAGAAAGACAGACAGGATATTGGATATGGTGATAACAGCAGAGAGAGACAGGATATTGGATAGGGTGATAACAGCAAAGAGACAGACATTATATTGGATAGGGTGATTAGAGTGAAAACAGCAGAGCGACAGACAGGATATTGGATAGGTTGATAACAGCAGAGAGACAGACATGATATTGGATAGGGTGATTAGAGTGATAACAGCAGAGAGACAGACAGGATATTGGATAGGGTGATAACAGCAGAGAGACAGACAGGATATTGGATAGGGTGATTAGAGTGATAACAGCAGAGAGACAGACAGGATATTGTGATGAGTGATAAGAGAACAGAGATATTGATAGTGATAACAGAGAGACAGACAGGATATTGGATAGAGTGATAACAGCAGAGAGACAGACAGGATATTGGATAGGGTGATTAGAGTGATAACAACAGAGAGACAAAGACATGATATTTGATAGGTGATATAGAGATAGGTGATAACAGCAGAGAGACAGACATGATATTGGATAGGGTGATTAGAGTGATAACAGCAGAGAGACAGACAGGATATTGGATAGGGATTAGAGTGATAACAGCAGAGAGACAGACATGATATTGGATAGGGTGATTAGAGTGATAACAGCAGAGAGACAGACAGGATAATGGATAGGGTGATTAGAGTGATAACAGCAGAGAGACAGACAGGATATTGGATAGAGTGATTATAGTGATAACAGCAGAGTGATAGACAATATATTGGATAAGGTGATTAGAATGATAACATCAGAGAGACAGAAATTATATTGGATAAGGTGATAACAGCAGAGAGACAGACATTATATTGGATAGGGTGATTAGAGTGATAACAGCAGAGTGACAGACAGGATATTGGATAGGGTGATTAGAGTGATAACAGCAGAGTGACAGACGGGATATTGGATAGGATGATAACAGCAGAGAGACAGACAGGATATTGGATAGGGTGAATAGAGTGATAACAACAGAGAGACAGACATGATATTGGATAGGGTAATTAGAGTGATAACAGCAGAGAGACAGACAGGATATTGGATTTGGTGATTAGAGTGATTACAGCAGAGTGATAACAGAGAGAGACAGACAGGATATTGGATAGGGTGATAACAGCAGAGAGACAGACAGGATATTGGATAGGTGGTGATACAGCAGAGAGACAGACGGGATATTGGATAGGGTGATTAGAGTGATAACAGCAGAAAGACAGACAGGATATTGGATATGGTGATAACAGCAGAGAGAGACAGGATATTGGATAGGGTGATAACAGCAGAGAGACAGACATGATATTGGATAGGGTGATTAGAGTGAAAACAGCAGAGAGACAGACAGGATATTGGATAGGTTGATAACAGCAGAGAGACAGACATGATATTGGATAGGGTGATTAGAGAGATAACAGCAGAGAGACAGACAGGATATTGGATAGGGTGATAACAGCAGAGAGACAGACAGGATATTGGATAGGGTGATTAGAGTGATAACAGCAGAGAGAAGACAGGATATTGATAGGGGGATAACAGCAGAGAGACAGACATTATATTGGATAGGTGATAGAGTGAAAACAGCAGAGAGACAGACAGGATATTGGATAGGGTGATTAGATGATAACAGCAGAGAGACAGACAGGATATTGGATAGGGTGATTAGAGTGATAACAGCAGAGACAGGTTGAAGTGAACAGGAGAGACAGACAGGATATTGGATAGGGTGATTAGAGTGATAACAGCAGAGAGACAGACAGGATATTGCATAGGGTGATTAGTGTGATAACAGCAGAAAGTTAGACAGGATATTGGATAGGGTGATTAGAGTGATTACAGCAGAGAGATAGACATGATAATGGATAGGGTGATTAGAGTGATAACAGCAGAGTGACAGACAGGATATTGGATAGGGTGATTAGAGTGATAACAGCAGAGTGACAGACAGGATATTGGATAGGATGATAACAGCAGAGAGACAGACATGATATTGGATAGAGTGATTAGAGAGATTATAGCAGAGAGGCAGACAGGATATTGGATAGGATGATTTGAGTGATAACAGCAGAGTGACAGACAGGATATTGGATAGGGTGATTAGAGTGATAACAGCAGTGACAGACAGGATATTGGATAGGGTGATTAGAGTGATAACAGCAGAGAGACAGACAGGATATTCGATAGGGTGATTAGAGTGATAACAGCAGAGAGACAGACAGGATATTCGATAGGGTGATTAGAGTGATAACAGCAGAGAGACAGACAGGATATTGGATAGGGTGATTAGAATGATAACAGCAGAGAGACAGACAGGATATTGGATAGGGTGATTAGAATGATAACAGCAGAGAGACAGACAGGATATTGGATAGGGTGATTACAGTGATAACGGCAGAGAGACAGACAGGATATTGGATAAGGTGATTATAGTGATAACGGCAGAGAGACAGACATGGTATTGGATAGGGTGATTAGAGTGATAACAGCAGAGTGACAGACAGGATATTGGATAGGGTGATTACAGTGATAACAGCGGAGAGACAGACAGGATATTGTATAGGGTGATTAGAGTGACAACAGCAGAGAGACAGACAGGATTTTGGATAGGGTGATTAGAGTGATAACAGTAGAGAGACAGACATGATATTGGATAGGGTGATTAGAGTGATAACAGCAGAGAGACAGACATGATATTGGATAGGGTGATAACAGCAGAGAGACAGACATGATATTGGATAGGGTGATTAGAGTGATATTACAGTATTACTGGCTCATATTGACCTCTACTGTCTCTACTGGCTCATATTGACCGCTACTGTCTCTACTGGCTCATATTGACCTCTACTGTCTCTCCTGGCTCATATTGACCTCTACTGTCTCTCCTGGCTCCTATTGACCTCTACTGTCCTACTGGCTCATATTGACCTCTACTGTCTCTACTGACTCATATTGACCTCTACTATCTCTACTGACTCATATTGACCTCTACTTTCTCTACTGGCTCATATTGACTTCTACTTTTCTACTGGCTCATATTGACTTCCACTGTCTCTACTGGCTCATATTGACCTCTACTGTATCTACTGGCTCATATTGACCTCTACTTTTTCTACTGGCTCATATTGACCTCTACTGTCTCTACTGGCTCATATTGACCCCTACTGTCTCTACTGGCTCATATTGTCCCCTACTGTCTCTACTGGCTCATATTGACCTCTACTGTCTCTACTGGCTCATTTTAACCTATTCTGTCTCTACTGGCTCATATTGACCTCTACTCTCTCTACTGGCTCATATTGACCTCTAATGTCTCCACTGGCTCATATTGACCTCTTCTGTTTCTAGTGGTCCATATTGACCTATACTGTCTCTACTGGCTCATATTGATCACTATTTTCTCTACAGGCTCATATTGACCTCTACTGTCCTACTGGCTCATATTGGCCTCTACTGTCTCTACTGACTCATATTGACCTCTACTGTCTCTACTGGCTCATATTGACCTCTACTGTCTCTACTGGCTCATATTGACCTCTACTGTCTCTACTGGCTCATTTTAACCTATTCTTTCTCTACTGGCTTATATTGACATCTACTTTTTATCCTGGCTCATATTGACCTCTACTGTCTCTACTGGCTCATATTGACCTCTACTGTCTCTACTGGCTCATTTTAACCTATTCTTTCTCTACTGGCTCATATTGATCTCTACTTTTTCTACTGGCTCATATTGACCTCTACTGTCTCTACTGGCTCATATTGACGTCTACTGTCTCTACTGGCTCATGTTGACCTCTTCTGTCTCTACTGGCTCATTTTGACCTCTACTTTCTCTTCTGGCTCATATTGGCCTCAACATACACAAAAATGTATGCACGCATGACTGTAAGTCGCTTTGGATAAAAGCGTCTGCTAAATGGCATATTATTATTACTGTCTCTACTTGCTCATATTGACCTCTATTGTCTCTACTGGCTCATTTTAACCTATTCTGTCTCTACTGGCTCATATTGACCTCTACTGTCTCTACTGGCTCATATTGATCTCTACTTTCTCTACTGGCTCATATTGACCTCTACTGTCTCCACTGGCTCATATTGACCTATTCTGTCTCTACTGGCTCATATTGATCTCTACTTTTTCTACTGGCTCATATTGACCTCTACTGTCTCATATTGACCTCTACTGTCTCTACTGGCTCATGTTGACCTATTCTGTCTCTACTGGCTCATATTGACCTCTACTTTCTCTACTGGCTCATATTGGCCTCTACTGTCTCTACTGGCTCATATTGACCTCTATTGTCTCTACTGGCTCATATTGACCTCTACTTTCTCTACTGGCTCATATTGATCTCTACTTTCTCTACTGGCTCATATTGACATCTACTGTCTCCACTGGCTCATATTGACCTCTTCTGTCTCTACTGGCTTATATTGACCTCTACTGTCTCTACTGGCTCATATTGATCTCTACTCTCTCTACTGGCTCATATTGACGTCTAATGTCTCCACTGGCTCATATTGGCCTCTACTGTCTCTACTGGCTCATATTGACCTCTTCTGTCTCTACTGGCTCATATTGACCTCTACTGTCGCTACTGGCTCATATTGACCTCTACTGTCTCTACTGGCTCATATTGACCTCTACTGTCTCTACTGGCTCATATTGACCTCTACTGGCTCATATTGACCTCTACTGTCTAATGGCCCACAACAATATCACACAGTTTCATTCGTTTTTATCTCTCTTTATATGTCTCTTTATATCTCTCTATTTATCTCTCTATTTACATTTGAAGTCGGAAGTTTACATACACTTAGTTTGGAGTCATTAAAACTTGTTTTTCAACCACTCCACAAATTTCTTGTTAACAAACTATACTTTTGGCAAGCCAGTTAGGACATCTACTTTGTGCATGACATAAGCAATTTTTCCAACAATTGTTTACAAACAGATTATTTCACTTATAATTCACTGTATCACATTTCCAGTGGGTAAGAAGTTTACATACACTAAGTTGACTGTGCCTTTATTCAGCTTGGAAAATTCCAGAAAATTATGTCATGGCTTTAGAGGCTTCTGATAGGCTAATTGAAATGTGGGTCAATTGGAGGTGTACCTGTGGATGTATTTCAAGGCATTCCTCAGTGCCTCTTTGCTTGACATCATGGGAAAATCAAAAGAAATCAGCCAAAAGAATTGTAGACCTCCACAAGTCTGGTTCATCCTTGGGAGCAATTTCCAAACGCCTGAAGTACATCTGTACAAACAATAGTACGCAAGTATAAACACCATGGGACCATGCAGCCGTCATACCTCTTGCAGATTCAGTCTTCCCAGCCTGGTGCAGGTCTACAATTTTGTTTCTGGTGTCCTTTGACAACTCTTTGGTCTTGGCCATAGTGGAGTTTGGAGTGTGACTGTTTGAGGTTGTGGACAGGTGTCTTTTATACTGATAACAAGTTCAAACAGGTGCCATTAATACAGGTAATGAGTGGAGGACAGAGGAGCCTCTTAAAGAAGAAGTTACAGGTCTGTGAGAGCCAGAAATCTTGCTTGTTTGTAGGTGACCAAATACTTATTTTCCACCATAATTTGCAAATAAATTCATAAAAAATCCTACAATGTGATTTTCTGGATTTTTTTTCCTCAATTTGTCTGTCATAGTTGACGTGTACCTATGATGAAAATTACAGGCCTCTCTCATATTTTTAAGTGGGAGAACTTGCACAATTGGTGGCTGACTAAATACTTTTTTTCCCCACTGTAAATGTCCGACTTCAACTGTATATGTTCATGTCCTACACCCCATGTATAGATGATCTAACCTCACCATATCTGACCGATCAGATGGAACCTATGTTGTTAAATTAAATAATTACATTTTAACAAAGTCAAGGTACTTCAACTGTATCTACATCAAACAGTTTCCTTTGAGTCGGCAGAATAGGGTAGACTAGAACACATAGCATTAATTAATCGATCAATCAATCAACCAGTCTCATTTCATTTGTACATTGATTTGTACAAAGTAATTAGTCACAACAACTGGCAACTGACCTGGATTTAAACCCCTCCAAAGAGCAAACCTCAGGGCAACAGTAACAAGGAAAAAACACCTGGGTGGAGAAACACCTGGGCCCAATCCCAAATTAAACCCTACTACCCCCTATGCATTCGTGGAGATCTGAGAGGATTTGATACGTGGAAGCGATATGGTAATAGCTCCATCTTGTTCTCTGATATGCTAGATCGAATTTTTACCAAATTACTTTATACCAATCACATCCTCTCACATCTAATTTTATGAGGCGTATGGCTTAGGGGTTTAGGGATTGGGGAATGGGCCCTGGAAGGAGAGAGAGGGAGAGCTTAGGGCACAGACACACCGGTAGTGTTTTTCGGCCGAGAATACTTAACTCCTCTGAACAGAGTGCAAGCCATAATTTTTAAACCGACTGCAAACCAATTCTACATGTAAAATCGCACGGAAATGACATCAGTCAGACGTCCACCGGGTGGTCCCTAAAACACACCAGGAAGAAGGAACGGCAGACGAACAGCAGATCAACGGTAGATCAACAGTTCATTCGGTGTGTGTGGTCCCTTAGAATAGGAGCCCATCCTCTCAGGTATACTCTGGCCCATCCATCACTCCACAGGTAGACCTGCTACTCTTCTCTCTTCTCCTTCAGGTCATTCTGTCCACAGTGGCAGGGGAACAAAAGAGTTATCTCTCTTTTTCTTTCTTTCTTTCTCTCGCTCCCTTTTTTCCCCTCTCTCCATATTAGGAGGGGAGGGAGGGAGGGGTTTTGGGAAGGGCAGACGCAGAGTTGAAATGAATTATGAGTTTTTTTTAAATGAAAACGTCCGAGACAGACTGACTCTTGATTGGAATGAGACTTGCTCTGCTCAGGGCTTCATAAATCACTCTCACACACACACACACACACACACACAAATGAGAAAAAGCCAGTTCTATGATTTGACCTTGGGTGTGTATCTGCCTCTGTGTGCATGTGTGTCTTGCCCCTGCAGTTTGACATGCAGCAGATGTCTCTGGATGAGCTGAAGCAGGTTCTGTTTCACGCGTTCCAAGACCACTTGACCATGAAGGACATCGAGAACATCATCATCAACGAAGAGGAGAGCCTCAATGAGACAGGGAACTGCCCCGAGTATGAGGGAGGTGAGAGGGGGGGAGACACAGAGAGACATAATACTAAAAGAGAGAGATGGTAGAGAAAGAAATGGAGATAGAGAGATGAGAGAGAGAGAGAGAGAGAGAGAGAGAGAGAGAGAGAGAGAGAGAGAGAGAGAGAGTTAGTATTTAGTATTTTATTGGGATCCCCAATTAGCCGCTGCTAAGGCCACGGCTACTCTTCCTGGGGTCCAAACAGGAAACAAAACAACAAATAAAAGACATAATATAATATACATAATACTACATGATATACATAATATGGATTATATAATCGCCGAGCCGACCAGGTGAAAAATCTGTCGATGTGCCCTTGAGCAATGCACTTAACCCTAGTTCCTCTTGTAAGTCGCTCTGGATAAGATAAATGACGTAAATGTAGAGAGAGAGATGCTGAGATTGGAGAACAGAGGAGGGTCTGGGAGAGAAGATAAGAGAAACAGGAGAACAGAGGAGGGTCTGGGAGAGAAGATAAGAGAAACAGGAGAACAGAGGGTCCTCTCTTGCCCTCTCTGTGTGTCTGGGCTTCTACAGGCTGGTGTCTGGGTTATTTGTGATGTTAACAAACAAAGACAAAGGGACTTCCTATTGTTCATGTTTTCAGTTGCATTACTATTTTTTCCCAAAGACAAAGTCTCTGGAAAAGGAAAGAGGAGAGTAAACTTGCAGCGTCATCCTCTTTAGTCTTTGGTTTTCAGTAATGTATTATCTGGGGGAACTCAGTGGAGAAAGTTTATTTTACCAGTTTGTAATGTTAACACCATGGGGAATTGGAGGGGAGGCATAATATTAAATTATCATCCTTTGATGTAATAAGTGACTTAAGTTATACTTCTTTTTTTCTCCTCTCCTCTCCTCTCCTCTCCTCTCCTCTCCTCTCCTCTCCTCTCCTCTCCTCTCCTCTCCTCTCTTCTCTTCTCCTCTCCTCTCCTCTCCTCCTCTTCTCCTCTCTCGTTCAGTCCATCCTAAGAAGAAGAACAGACAGACATGCGTGAGGAAGAGTCTGATCTGCGCCTTCGCCATGGCCTTCATCATCAGCGTCATGCTCATTGCAGCCAATCAGATGCTGCGGAACGGCATGGAGTAAGCCAATCACACTGTGAGCTAGTTATATGACCTCACTTCCTCTCTCTGCAGCAAAAACAGGAATACAGACCAGCCAGAACCCAAACACCTCTGTGAAGGACAACTATCTGTTATTTTAATCAAGTTTGTTTTGATTTATATCACGAACAGTAAACAGACAAGAGAGTGCAAGTACTGAAGGACGCACACAGGAAATGTCCTTTTCAGTGGAAAAAAAGACAAATCAAAGACACTAGGAGGACTTGATGAACAGACTGGACATGATACAAAGCAATCTTTTTATATTTTGTGGGCATAAAGGGATTCCTTTCATTTCTGTATCAGAGAAGGCCACCCCTTTAAGATTGATTTTCTAACCACCCCTTTAAAAGATAGATTTTTTTTAACCTCCTATTTAAAAGATGTATTGCCTAATCAACAGCAATCTATTCAACATGCATCAGGTGCTTTGAGCCATTCCTAATGTTTAACTGAACTTTTGGTTCTGGGTTTACGGGAGGGCAACATTGCCTGACTGGCGCTATTGATGTTTAATGTTTTAAAATGTATCTAAACCTGTTAATCTGTTCTTTTTTATTAATATTCTACTATCTTATATTTACATTTTATAATCACTCACCTGTGGACATTATGCCAATGGATTTTTACACTGTAACAGAGGTGGTTTGCGACTTGAGGACAGATTTGTGTTAGCTCCCAGAGCAAACCCCTAAACTTTAGCTCAGCTGACTTCCATAGTCTTGAGTCACATAGACAACATTCTACACCTGACATTCCCTCCCTCACAATGTTCCAACAGTAGAGTCGACTGTCTGTCTGTCTGTCTGTCTGTCTGTCTGTCTGTCTGCACTGCATGTGACTCATTGGATATTTAAAGGCACTGTATGTATGTACAGTATTTACCGTATGTCGTGTCACTCTAAGTGTCCATAGGGCGGTGTTCTGTGTATGCTCAACTGTCCCCAAATGCTTGGAACATGAACCACCTGGCCTGCCTGGTACATGAATAATAAGGTTGTGGTTTGAAATACAGTGCTATGAAAAAGTATTTGCCCCCTTTCTAATTTTCTCTACTTTTGCATATTTTTGATACTGAATGTTATCAGATCTTCAACCAAAACCTAATATTAGATAAAGGGAACATAAGTGAACAAATAACACAACAATTACATATTTATTTCATAAACAAAGTTATGCAACACCCAATTCCCCTGTGTGAAAAAGTAATTGCCCCCTTACACTCAATAACTGGTTGTGCCACCTTTAGCTGCAATGACTCCAACCAAATGCTTCCTATAGTTGTTGATCAGTATCTCACGTCGCTGTGGAGGAATTTTGGCCCACTCTTCCATGCAGAACTGCTTTAACTCAGTGACGTGTGGGTTTTCAAGCATGAACTGCTCGTTTCAAGTCCTGCCACAACATCTCAATTGGGATTAGGGCTGGACTTTGACTAGGCCATTCCAAAACTTCCAATTTGTTGCTTTTTAGCAATTTTCGTGTAGACTTGATTGTGTGTTTTGGATCATTGTCTTGCTGCATGACCCAGCTGCGCTTCAGCTTCAGCTCACAGACGGATGGTCTGACATTCTCCTGTAGAATTCTCTGATACAGAGCAGAATTCATGGTTCCTTCTATTAAGGCAAGTCGTCCAGGTCCTGAGGCAGCAAAGCATCCCCAAACCATCACACCACCACCATGCTTGACCTTTGGTATGATGTTCTTACTGTGGAATGCAGTGTTTGGTTTTCGCCAGGCATAATGGGACCCATCTCGTCCAAAAGGTTGACTCAAGTTTGCCAAAAAGCACCTGGATGATCATCAAGACTCTTGGAAGAACGTTCTATGGACAGATGATTCAAAAGTATAACTTTTTGGACGACATGGTTCCAGTAATGCCTGGCGAAAACCAAACTCTGCATTCCACAGTAAGAACATCATACCAAAGGTCAAGCATGGTGGTGGTGGTGTGATGATTTGGGGATGCTTTTCTGCCTCAGGACCTGGACGACTTGCCTTAATAGAAGGAACCATGAATTCTGCTCTGTATCAGATAATTCTACAGAAGAATGTCAGACCATCCGTCTGTGAGCTGAAGCTGAAGCACAGCTGGGTCATGCAGCAAGACAATGATCCAAAACACACAATCAAGTCTACATGAAAATTGCTAAAAAGCAACAAATTGGGTGTTGCATAACTTTGTATATGAAATAAATATGTAATTGTTGTGTTAATTGTCCACTTATGTTCCCTTTATCTAATATTAGGTTTTGGTTGAAGATATGATAACATGCAGTATCACAAATATGCAAAAGTAGAGAAAATTAGAAAGGGGGCAAATACTTTTTCATAGCACTGTATCTTTGACCAGGCCATGTAAGATTGCTTTTCATTCCAGAAAGTTGTTGTGTTTTCCCCCCTCAGCCCACGTTCACTCCCCTTCACAGATCTGACGGGAATGGATGGATGAAAGCAACATGGTGGAAAGTCCACCACCTATCCAATCTGATTGGATGGATGAAAGCAACACGCCAGAAAGTCCACCACCTATCCAATCTGATTGGATGGATGAAAGCAACATGGTGGAATCTCCACCACCTATCCAATCTGACTGGATGGACGGAAAAACATGGTGGAATCTCCACCACCTATCCAATCTGACCGGATGGATGAAAGCAACATGGTGGAATCTCCACCACCTATCCAATCTGAAGGCTTGTTTTCTTTACACCTACTGTACCAGGGCCCATATTCACAAGGGCTAACACGAGGGCTAATCTAGGATCAGTTTTGCCTTTTAGATCATAATCACTAAGATTATATATACAGAGAGGGGAGACATGATCCTAGATCAGCACTCCTACTGTCAGACACTTACTGAATACAGGCCCAGTCAGATGTCTTAGATCTGTGAGACGGACTAGGGGAGTGAACGAGCTAGGGCAGTGAAAGAGAAGCGACCTTTCATTATGAACTACATGCTCAGACTTGGACAGATCAAATATTTATACTAAAATATATATTCCATTACTACTACATCAATACGCATGTAGCTGCTGTTTTAGTATTCCTTTCCTTTGGAGGACGGGGGTAAAATCAATTCAACCTTTCCTCTAGTGACATGGCCTTGATTTTAAATGTATGTTCTGTTTGTATGAACTACTATCACATTTTACTTTCAGATGTATACTGAAGTATCTATTTATTCCAGTTTATTCCAGTTATTAATCAATTCAGATTGAAAAAGGGGAATATTTGGTCATAAATATGCAAATACAAGGTCACGTGGACATCAGTTTCATGTCGTTTACACTGCTTGTCGTAGGACTGCATGACTCGAGCATCTCTAAGTAGGAGGGGTGATCTAGGATCAGTTTTGTCTTTTAGATCACAATGAATAAGATTACATAGATGGGATGGAGCTGATCAGCACTGCTACCCTGAGACGCTTGATACACACCGTACTGCAAACTGTAACGTGTTCAAGTCGTTCATCATTGAAATGTTTTCACTTTCAAAATCTCACGTATAGGCTACTATAATGTATAGATATTATTGGCCATGTAGTGTAGTTCTTCACACACAAAAATCACCTTGCTGTCTCAGATATCTAAATATATATTTATATGTGATTGCAAAGGGACATTCTGGCCCATTGGTTTATTGGTCTATTATTATAAGACATTATGGTCCCTGACACCAGCATCTAATCGTAATGTGTATCTATATTAGTCATAGTTTTAATATTGTAAATGTTTCTGTCATATGTTTTCCAACCTGATAAAGGGGATGTAAAGAAATATGTCTAATGTTTGAAGGAGATTTCTATCACTGAGTTTCTATATCTAGATTCCAAAGCATTGTATCATCCATAACCTGACCCTACTTGGGCTAAGAGAGCGCATCTATAACCAGCACTGGTGGTTTGGAAACCTGTGGTTTTGAGATCAGTGGAGGCTGGTGGGAGGAGCTTTAGGAGGACAGGCTCATTTTAATGTCTGGAATGGAATCAATGGAACAGAGTCAAACATTCGGTTTGCATATGTGTGATGTGTTTGATACCGTTCCATTTATTCCATTATAGCCATTACAATGAGCCCATCCTCCTATAGCTCTTTCCACCAGCCTCCACTGTTTGAGATTATATAAATGTCAAAAAATATGTTTATGGATTACACAGACAGAAATCTAAACATAAAGAAAAACAGCAATATTATTGATGGTAACATACAAATAAAGATATGTAGTCTGTACAAACATAATCAACCTGTGCAATAAAATCTTTTTTTTATAGAAACAAAAAGCAGTTGTGTTTTTCTAATGAATGAATAGATAACTTCCCAATAGCCTCGTTTTACATGGATGCCTTTCATAACTTGGCCACTGTGTGGCAGCAGTGAGCTGTATCTGACAGCGCTATAGATAGATAAACCCTGCTACAGTCCCTGTTTTAAGCCTTGTTTACATGTTGCGCTAACATGTGAGTTTCGTGATCTGATCAAATTGATCCAATTACTCTCTAATCAAGGTTTGTCGAGTCTACACGTTGTATTAAAATGGCTGTGTTTACACAGGTAGCCCAATTCTGATCTTTTTAAAAACTAATTGGTATTTTGACCAATCAAATCAGTTCTGTGTTAGGAAAGAAGCTCACTCCTACCAGCTGTCATCTGGTCATTTCCTGGAAACAGACACACACTAGGTACAGTGCATTCAGAAAGTATTCAGACCCCTTCACTTTTTCCACATTTTGTAACATTACAGCCTTATTCTAAAATTAATTAAACGGATTGTTTCCCCTCATCAATCTACACACAATACCCCATAATGACAAGTCAAAAACCGTTTTTTTTAAATGTTTGGTAATTTATTAAAAATTAAAAATATGATATTACATAAGTATTCAGACCATTTATTCAGTACTTTGTTGAAGCATCTTTGGCAGCGATTACAGCCTTGAGTCTTCTTGGGTATGATGCTACAAGCTTGGCACACCTGTATTTGGGGAATTTCTCCCATTCTTCTCTGCAGATCCTCTCAAGCTCTGTCAGGTTGGATGGGGACCGTCACTGCACAGCTATTTTAAGGTCTCTCCAGAGATGTTTGATCGGGTTCAAGTCCGGGCTCTGGCTGGGCCACTCAAGGACATTCATAGACTTGTCCCGAAGCCACTCCTGTGTTGTCTTGGCTGTGTGCTTAGGGTCGTTGTCCTGTTGGAAGGTGAACGTTCGCCACAGTCTGAGGTCCTGAGCGCTCTGGAGCAGGTTTTCATCATGGATCTCTGTACTTTGCTCAGTTAATCTTTCCCTCGATCCTGACTAGTCTCCCAGTCCCTGCCGCTGAAAAACATCCCCACAGCATGATGCTGTCACCACCATGCTTCACCGTAGGGATGGTATTGGCCAGGTGATGAGCTGTGCCTGGTTTCCTCCAGACGTGACGCTTGGCATTCAGGCCAAAGAGTTCAACTTGGTTCCATCAGACCAGAGAATCTTGTTTCTCATGGTCTGAGAGTCCTTTAGGTGCCTTTTTGCAAACTCCAAGCAGCTGTCATGTGCCTTTTACTGAGGAGTGGCTTCCGTCTGGCCACTCTACCATAAAGGCCTGATTGGTGGAGTGCTGCAGAGATGGTTGTCCTTCTGGAAGGTTCTCCCATCTCCACAGAGGAATTCTGGAGCTCTGTCAGAGTGACCATCGGGTTCTTGGACATCTCCCTGACCAAGGCCCTTGGCAGCCAGCTCTAGGAAGAGTCTTGATGGTTCCAAACTTCTTCCATTTAAGAATGATGGAGGCCACTGTGTTCTTGGGGAACTTCAATGCTGCCACCATTTTTTGGTACCCTTCCCCAGATCTGTGCCTCGACACAATCCTGTCTCGGAACTTTACGGACAATTCCTTCGACCTCATGGCTTGGTTTTTGCTCTGACATCTGTGGGACCTTATATAGACAGGTGTGTGCCTTCCAAATCATGTCCAATCAATTGAATTTACCACAGGTGGACTCCAATCAAGTTGTAGAAACATCCCAAGGATAATCAATGGAATCAGGATGCACCTGAGCTCAATTTCGAGTCTCATAGCAAAGGGTCTGAATACTTATGTAAATAAGGTATTTCTGTTTTTTATTTTTAATACATTTGCAAAAAATTCTAAAATCCTGTTTTCGCTTTGTCATTATGGGGTATTGTGTGTAGATTTAAAAATAATTCAATCAATTTTAGAATAAGGCTGTAACGTAACAAAATGTGGAAAACGGAAGGGTCTGAATACTTTCTGAATGCACTGCATGTCAACCTTTTGGTTCAAATGTAATTTCTGATCATGTTGTTCAGTGTCATCGGGTTTCATTTTATACTGAATATGTATCAAATCAAATCACATTTTATTTGTCACATGCGCCGAATACAACATGTGTAGACCTTACTGTGAAATGCTTACTTACAAGTCCTTAACCAACAATGCAGTTTTAAGAAAATAGAGTTAAGAAAATATTTACTAAATAAACTAAAGTAAAAAAAAAAAAAAGTAACACAAAAAAATAACATGAATGAGGCTATATACCGGGGATACCGGTACCGAGTCAATGTGCGGGACAGGTTAGTTGAGGTAATTTGCACATGTAGGTAGGGGTAAAGTGACTGTGCATAATAGGGGGAGGGGGTCAATGCAAATGCCATGTGGCCATATACTGAATGTCAGTGGTTTTGCTGTGAACATAATATAATAATATGCCATTTAGCAGACGCTTTTATCCAAAGCGACTTACAGTCATGCATGCATACATTTTTGTGTATTGGTGGTCCCGGGGATCGAACCCACTACCTTGGCGTTACAAGCGCCGTGCTCTACCAGCTGAGCTACAGAGGACCACATGATGGTGTGGCATACAGCATGTATCATCTTTACCTTGTCCAGGTGTGTACAGCATGTATCATCTTTACCTTGTCCAGGTGTGTACAGCATGTATCATCTTTACCTTGTCCAGGTGTGTACAGCATGTATCATCTTTACCTTGTCCAGGTGTGTACAGTACATCACAGGTGAGTCATGGAACCAAGAGACTACCTGGAGAGATCAGACGCCCAGGTGACCACTCTGCAGAGACACAGCCAATCAGCAGCCAGCTCTGAGGAGAGGGAGGAGCTACTGGTATTGGACTCCCCTTGAAGCTACTTAACATTGTTATAATGTCCACTTAACACTGTCATATGCATGACATAACATAATACACAGTTACAAGAGGGATGTGTTGAACAATGCATAAAAAATATTACAGGTTAAGGCCGTCTGTCTAATTAGAAACACCTCAAGGAGGACAGTGTTGTTGGTCCATGCCACCATTACTAAGGCAACCCCAATCATTTCCCCAGTGTATCCTTGCGTCGTTGTTGGATATTGTGTCTGAGGAACAGTCTCTTTGGGATTCAGACAGCCCACTTCTCTCACATCTCCTCCTTCACTCTCTACACACAGGTCCGGGTTCAGACAGCCCACTTCTCTCACATCTCCTCCTTCACTCTCTACACACAGGTCCGGGTTCAGACAGCCCACTTCTCTCACATCTCCTCCTTCACTCTCTACACACAGGTCCGGGTTCAGACAGCCCACTTCTCTCACATCTCCTCCTTCACTCTCTACACACAGGTCCTAGAGCAGTACAGACTGTACACACCCCAAGGTGGGGAACACATGTCACACAGGAACGCACACACACAGTTCTATGTCATTTTATGGAGTTCTATATCAAGTTCTTGAGTTCTATGTCACATTTGAGTTCCATGCCGCGTGTTCTTTCTGTGCAGTACGAGTGGGCCAAGGGGCACCTCAACCTGTTGACCAGTCTTTGTGAGGAGAATATTCCACTGGAACTGTGAGGTCTACCTCTGTCAGTCTGGGACAATACAATTATAGTCTTTCACTCAAACGTGTAAGCATTTAGTCAAGGAAGTTCAGCATTACAGCGCGATTGAAATTTAAAGGCAATGTTCCCGCGTTAGCGAAGATTGCATTCACGGTAAACAGTACATATGTCGGCTCAATGGGAAATTAACTTTACATTTCTATTGCGCAATCTGATACAGATTGAATAGAGGCAAGTTGTTTCAATATTGTGTAGTTTCATTAAAATATATATATTTTTAAACAGTTGTGTATTACCTGTAGCTACACAGCTCTCACAATCTCCATGGCTACCATTGAACATTAAAGATGCAGTTCGGGATCGAAAGCACTGACTAATTCGTAACATATTGTATAAACTGGAATTCGTAACATATCATACGAATTGCAAAGAATACGTATATATACACTACCGGTCAAAAGTTTTAGAACACCTACTCATTCAAGGGTTTTTCTTTATCTCTACATTGTAGAATAATAGTGAAGACATCAAAACTATGAAATAACACATATGGAATCATGTAGTAACCAAAAAAGTGTTAAACACATCAAAATATATTTTAAATTTGAGATTCTTCAAATAGCCCCCCTTTGCCTTGATGACAGATGACTCTTGGCATTCTCTCAACCAGCTTGACCTGGAATGCTTTTCCAACAGTCTTGAAGGAGTTCCCACATATGCTTAGCACTTGTTGGCTGCTTTTCCTTCACTCTGCGGTCCGACTCATCCCAAACCATCTCAATTTGGTTGAGGCCAGGTCATCTGATGCAGCACTCCATCACTCTCCTTCTTGGTAAAATAGCCCTTACACAGCCTGGACGTGTGTTGGGTCATTGTCCTGTTGAAAAACAAATGATACACTAAGCCCAAACCAGATGGGACGGCGTATCGCTGCAGAATGCTGTGGTAGCCATGCTGGTTAAGTGTGCCTTGAATTCTAAATAAATCACAGACTGTCAGCAGCAAAGCACCCCCACACCATAACACCACCTCCTCCATGCTTTACGGTGGGAAATACACATGCGGAGATCATCCGTTTACCCACACCGCGTCTCAAAAGACACGGCGGTTGGAACCAAAAATTTAAAATTTGGACTCCAGACAAAAGGACACATTTCCACTGGTCAAATGTCCATACCCCCCTACCTTGTCACAACACAACTGATTGCCTCAAACGCATTAAGAAGGAAAGAAATTCCACAAATTAACTTTTAAGAAGGCACACCTGTTAATTGAAATGCATTCCAGGTGACTACCTCATGAAGCTGGTTGAGAGAATGCCAATATAATATAATATGCCATTTAGCAGACGCTTTTATCCAAAGCGACTTACAGTCATGCGTGCATAATTTTTTTTGTGTATGGGTGGTCCCGGGGATCGAACCCACTACCTTGGCGTTACAAGCGCCGTGCTCTACCAGCTGAGCTACAGAGGACCACAAGAGTGTGCAAAGCTGTCATCAAAGCAAAGGGTGGCTTTTTGAATCATCTGAAATATAACATACAGTGGGGTGAAAAATTATTTAGAGAGGCCTGTAATTTTCATCATAGGTACACGTCAACTATGACAGACAAAATGAGGAAAAAAAATCCAGAAAATCACATTGTAGGATTTTTTATGAATTTATTTGCAAATTATGGTGGAAAATAAGTATTTGGTCAATAACAAAAGTTTCTCAATACTTTGTTATATACCCTTTGTTGGCAATGACACAGGTCAAATGTTTTCTGTAAGTCTTCACAAGGTTTTCACACACTGTTGCTGGTATTTTGGCCCATTCCTCCATGCAGATCTCCTCTAGAGCAGTGATGTTTTGGGGCTGTCGCTGGGCAACACGGACTTTCAACTCCCTCCAAAGATTTTATATGGGGTTGAGACCTGGAGACTGGCTAGGCCACTCCAGGACTTTGAAATGCTTCTTACGAAGCCACTCCTTCGTTGCCCGGGCTGTGTGTTTGGGATCATTGTCATGCTGAAAGACCCAGCCACGTTTCATCTTCAAAGCCCTTGCTGATGGAAGGAGGTTTTCACTCAAAATCTCACGATACATGGCCCCATTCATTCTTTCCTTTACACGGATCAGTCGTCCTGGTCCCTTTGCAGAAAAACAGCCCCAAAGCATGATGTTTCCACCCCCATGCTTCATAGTAGGTATGGTGTTCTTTG
This sequence comes from Coregonus clupeaformis, assembly GCF_020615455.1. Taxonomy (NCBI): domain Eukaryota; kingdom Metazoa; phylum Chordata; class Actinopteri; order Salmoniformes; family Salmonidae; genus Coregonus; species Coregonus clupeaformis. Next base: position 36,789,789 of record NC_059218.1, read on the forward strand.
GATGCAACTCAGCATTCTTTGTCCTCCAAACACGACGAGTTGAGTTTTTACCAAAAAGTTATATTTTGGTTTCATCTGACCATATGACATTCTCCCAATCCTCTTCTGGATCATCCAAATGCACTCTAGCAAACTTCAGACGGGCCTGGACATGTACTGGCTTAAGCAGGACACGTCTGGCACTGCAGGATTTGAGTCCCTGGCGGCGTAGTGTGTTACTGACGGTAGGCTTTGTTACTTAGGTCCCCCCATGTGGTTCTGGGATTTTTGCTCACCGTTCTTGTGATCATTTTGACCCCACGGGGTGAGATCTTGCGTGGAGCCCCAGATCGAGGGAGATTATCAGTGGTCATGTATGTCTTCCATTTCCTAATAATTGCTCCCACAGTTGATTTCTTCAAACCAAGCTGCTTACCTATTGCAGATTCAGTCTTCCCAGCCGGGTGCAGGTCTACAATTTTGTTTCTGGTGTCCTTTGACAGCTCTTTGGTCTTGGCCATAGTGGAGTTTGGAGTGTGACTGTTTGAGGTTGTGGACAGGTGTCTTTTATACTGATAACAAGTTCAAACAGGTGCCATTAATACAGGTAACGAGTGGAGGACAGAGGAGCCTCTTAAAGAAGAAGTTACAGGTCTGTGAGAGCCAGAAATCTTGCTTGTTTGTAGGTGACCAAATACTTATTTCCACCATTATTTACAAATAAATTAATTAAAAATCCTACAATGTGATTTTCTGGATTTTTTTCCTCCATTTGTCGGTCATAGTTGACGTGTACCTATGATGAAAATTACAGGCCTCTCTCATCTTTTTAAGTGGGAGAACTTGTACAATTGGTGGCTGACTAAATATTTTTTTCCCCCACTGTATATTTTGTTTTGTTTAACACTTTTTTGGTTACTACATGATTCCATGTATGTTATTTCATAGTTTTGATGTCTTCACTATTATTCTACAATGTAGAAAATAGTTAAAAATTAAGAAAAACCCTTGAATGAGTAGGTGTTCTAAAACTTTTGACCGGTAGTGTATGTATATATATATATTATTTTCATACTGGCCCCCCGTGGGAATCAAACCCACAACCCTGGCGTTGCAAACGCCATGCTCAACCAACTGAGCTACATCCCTGCCGGCCATTCCCTCCCCTACCCTGGACGACGCTGAGCCAATTGTGCGCCGCCCCATGGGTCTCCCGGTCGCAGCCGGCTACGACAGAGCCTGGATTCGAACCAGGATCTCTAGTGGCACAGCTAGCACTGCGATGCAGTGCCTAAGACCACTGCGCCACTCGGGAGGTGGCACAATTTTCAGGGAAACGTTTTGCCTCGTGACGTGAGCACTACTTTCAAAACTTCTGGCTGAAATTACACAAAAGCTCTGGAGCATCACTTTAAGTGATGTTCTCTCCCTGTCTCTGTAATAAACAGTATTAAGAGCCATTGATGAAGTGGGTAGAAATCTGAAGAGAGAAGACCTTTCCTGACTTGCCTATACAAACGAGTTACATCATCAACCAGGGACAGACGGAGAACATAACACTGGTAAGCACAAAACATCCATTTAATCTGAGGTATCTATTACAATCATGTACAAGTCTTCTGAAAACAAAGCTGTGTGTTGGGATGAACACTCACTCACAGACAGCTGATAGAAAACACTGTGTAGGAACCAGGTCAGACAAGACAGGCTGTAGCTGTCAACCCCTGGGACACTAACAACATGGCTGGGGTCAATTCCAATCCAATTCTGTTCGTTTTAGAAGGTGAATTGAGAAATTCCATTCTAGAATCAAAAAGTGCCATTCATTTTCAATGGGGATGTTTGTTCCAGTTCTTAAAATTGGAATGATGGTTCTGGTTCTGAATTGCCTGAATGGAATCGACTCCTACCACTGACTGTGACATAATACTGTAGTGGACACAGAAAGCTGGTACGCTTCGATTCAGCTTCGTCAATGGAAGGGATATTTAATACTGTACGGAATTAAACGGAAATCAAAAGTCAAAACAAAGAAACACTGCTTGTTCATGGTAAAGAAGAGAAGGGGTGTCGTTGGAACCGTGGTGATAGGCCGTCTGCTAGGATTAAAATGTTTATTTTAAAACGGATCAAATTGCTCCTCTTTATTAATACAATTACACTTGTTCGAATAGTAGAGAAAACTATAGTGTAATAAAGGTAACGCAACAATGCTGTTTTGCATCTACAACCTTAATAAAAACAAGGCTTGTTTCTTGAAATAAGCATAACCTTCCATTGTCCTCCATTTAGCAATCAACACAAACCTGCAGAATTTATATGGACCGTAATGTCTGTAGTTGATCATATGATACGAAATGTATAACTGGGGAGCAATAAAGTAATATTTACCCAAATCTATTCTTTTCCAGTCAGACATGGACCGGCACATCGTCTTAGAGACAGTAGAAGAATGGCCATGTAGCACCTCTGACATACAGAACAATAAAATCACTAGCTGTTTTTGATCTGGTGTCTCAGATACATTTAGATGTCTATGTTGAAGTACCATGTTGGGAAGAGGTGTGTGGAGGGGAGAGTACCATGTTGGGAAGAGGTGTGTGGAGGGGAGAGTACCATGTTGGGAAGAGGTGTGTGGAGGGGAGAGTACCATGTTGGGAAGAGGTGTGTGGAGGGGAGAGTACCATGTTGGGACGAGGTGTGTGGAGGGGAGAGTACCATGTTGGGAAGAGGTGTGTGGAGGGGAGATAGAAAATGATATTTACTACATCTTGTAGCAGCATTTGTTTAGTGTATCAAATAGTCTCTGTTGATGAGGTCAGGTGACAGAGAATGGTTTTGATTGGTCAGAGAGTTCTGTAGTTGTCCTGGCGATCCCCAGATTAGATCCACTGTGCATGACTGTGTCCTCAAAGCAGAGGGAGCAGAGTAAGAGACAGGTAGGCAGATACAGGGGGGCAGAGGCCAGAGTAGTGTAGACCAGAACTCTGGGTGGGAAGAGAGAGAGCGAGAGAGAAGAAAATGGTATAGAGCGTAGTTATAGTTAGCTAAGCGTTACCTGGGCCAGGTCAGGTTAGTTGAGAATCAGAACTCTGTGTGTAGAGGATGGCTGTAGTCAGTCTGTGTAGAGGATGGCTGTAGTCAGTCTGTGTAGAGGATGGCTGTAGTCAGTCTGTGTAGAGGATGGCTGTAGTCAGTCTGTGTAGAGGATAGCTGTAGTCAGTCTGCGTAGAGGATGGCTGTAGTCAGCCTGTGTGTAGAGGATGGCTGTAGTCAGTCTGTGTAGAGGATGGCTGTAGTCAGTCTGTGTAGAGGATGGCTGTAGTCTGCCTGTGTGTAGAGGATGGCTGTAGTCAGTCTGTGTAGAGGATGGCTGTAGTCAGTCTGTGTAGAGGATGGCTGTAGTCTGCCTGTGTGTAGAGGATGGCTGTAGTCCGCCTGTGTGTAGAGGATGGCTGTAGTCAGTCTGTGTAGAGGATGGCTGTAGTCCGCCTGTGTGTAGAGGATGGCTGTAGTCAGTCTGTGTAGAGGATGGCTGTAGTCAGTCTGTGTAGAGGATGGCTGTAGTCAGTCTGTGTAGAGGATGGCTGTAGTCAGCCTGTGTGTAGAGGATGGCTGTAGTCAGTCTATGTGTAGAGGATGGCTGTAGTCAGTCTGTGTAGAGGATGGCTGTAGTCAGTCTATGTGTAGATGATGGCTGTAGTCAGTCTGTGTAGCGGATGGCTGTAGTCAGTCTGTGTAGAGGATGGCTGTAGTCAGTCTGTGTAGAGGATGGCTGTAGTCGGTCTGTATAGAGGATGGCTGTAGTCAGTCTATGTGTAGAGGATGGCTGTAGTCAGTCTGTGTAGAGGATGGCTGTAGTCAGTCTGTGTGTAGAGGATGGCTGTAGTCAGATTGAATCAGAACTCTGTGTGTAGAGGATGGCTGTAGTCCCTGTTCCCTAGTGGGCTTTCACTGGGCTTCATATAAACCCCCTCCATGGCCCTCCACAGGCTGTGCTGGCTGGGGCCTGTCATGGCGTGCACTTCCCTCTGCCCATGGATGGGCCGGCCATACTGCTCCCCCGTAATCGATAGCAATGCATCGGTGGAGGCGTGCTGGAAGCGGACGGCCTCCTCGCGCTCCCACACCGCCCCTCCGCACTGCACCGTCCACTCATCCAGGTGGTCTCCCTCTCCCTCCTCACCAAACGCACTCACCTCCTGAGAGGGAGGGGGAAAGGGAGAGAGAGGGTCAGAGAGAGAGAGAGAGGGAGAGAGAAAGGGTCAGAGAGAGAAAGGGGGTCAGAGAGAGAGAGGGGGTCAGAGAGTCAGAGAGAGAGAGAGGGGGGGTCAGAGAGAGATAGTGGGTCAGAGAGAGAGAGAGAGTCAGAGAAACCATGACCATGAACATTCATACAATGAGATATCTTTTTGGTATTGTAGTTAGTGATTGAGGGGGACAGAGAGCAGGGGCTCGATCCAGCATCCCTGAAGTTACAGGTCAAGGATAACACACCACACAACCTCCTGTGCCATAAAGGTCCAGACCTCTTGGGACACATGGTGATACACTTATCTCCACACAGTGAGCCAGGCTAAAGTGTTTCAAAACAGAATAAACTAATATCGACATAGGCTTTTTCCCCCAAATGCCAGCCTATTCCCTTCCAACTCAACTCTGGACCTTGAAGACAGTTCCACTGCATTTCTTCATTGTTTCCTCTAAACAGGGACTGATTTAGACCTGGGACACCAGGTGTGTGCAATTCATTATCAGGTAGAACAGAAAAGCAGCAGGCTCCGGACCTCGTAGGGTAAGAGTTGAGTAGCCTTATACAGTGCACTACTTTTGACCAGAGCCCTTTTTAACCATAGCCATATGGGCCCTGGTCAAAAGTAGAGCACTAAATAGGGAATAGGGTGTAATTTGGGTCGCAAACATGATGTTTCCCTTGACCTGGTTGGAGGAAAGCGGGGAGACAAAGTAATGGCTGTGCAGGTTGCGTCCGGTGTTGACATGTGTGAGGCGGATGGTCTGACCACAGTTAATGGGAGTCCCCCGGTGACACAGGCCCCCACTGGTTCCCCGTACACTCCAGTAGCTGTTACTGTCCTCCACAGTGGTCACCCCTGTCACTGACTGCTGCCCGCTGCCTGGCAGGACACACAAACACACCGTCATGCTAATTTCCATTTCTCTGTATCCAAGATACAGGCTGGCTGGCTAGCTAACAAGTACACATTGACTCACCTGAGCCATAGCGCACGTCGTGAGAGTGCAGTCTGACATTGTGCTTTACATTTAACAGCTTCACGACCGAGCCGCAAGTCACAAAGCTCAGGTCTGTCCCGAGCGATAGCCCAAATAAACATGTTAATAAGAAAGAGCTCAATAAAAACTGTGAATGACCAGTACAGTTATCCATTACCGCTCGCAGCTGCCACTCAACTCCGCGATTTACATTAGTTTATGCTACGTCATCAAAATGGTACAGTGGTGAAGGAGATATGACAGCTCCCCCTGCTGGCGCAGATTCGTCATTGCAGATTCAATACTTTACTAAGAAGTGATGGGACTTTTGCGGGTTTGTTATAACTTAGAAATATTTATGAGTCTATTTCGTTTGTTTACGTTGAAATCAATACTTGTTAGTTCGTTATTTTCCTTTTATCGCTGCGGAACGTGGTCGAAGGACTTGACGTTCCACTATTGTCCACCAGAGGAAGTGGATGAGCTCCACGAGCAAAAAAACGTTCACACAGCGTCGGAAGTTTCCTTACCACCGGAATTCAACACGCCGCTATTCATCAGCCATTTTTATTATTAGAAGCTGCACGAAAATATAGCATAGCAACATATCCTTCGACATTTCAAGGATTTAGGTCAAGTATCGTCGCAGGGAGAAGTAAGTTATTTTTTTTACAAAGGAGTTTGGTGTCCAGTGAAATAATCCCCCGCCAAAAACATGGGAACAATAGCCTTGACTGTTGTCCCCCTAGCTAATTTGTTAACGTGCTGTTAGCTAACTAGCTACAGGGGCCTTGTTGTTGTCGCCCAGTAACTTACCTTGATTTAGCAACAAAACAAATTGCTAACTGAAGTCAAGGATACACAATTCAGAGTTCATTATCAACGTGTCTTGGTAATATAACAACTGAAAATCGCCACATGGCTATCGAAAGCCCCTCACGTTTAACTTAGCTAGCTAATGCAGGTTTTGTGCTTGCTAGCCAGTTAGCATGGGTAGATAGCTAGCTAGCCACTTTGATGCGAAGTTCAAAACTAAGAAAAAACATAGTTAGCTAGTTATGTAAGCATTCTATAAAACAGTAGAGAATGTTGGCCAGAAACCAAGTATACTAGAGCAACATTGGTTTCCTAACGATAACTAACCGTAACTATCTTAAGTGTGTTGTTTGTCTTTTCTGTTCACCGCTGTTTTCTTGTCTTTTGTGTGCGTGAGACGTCAATCATCTGATTGAACATTGTTTCAGAATCGCGCAACTCGTTATGTTACGCAATCCATCCACGATACTCTCTTCTGAACGTTGTTGCGCGGGATCCAATGCCATGCTAGTGACCTCTTTGCGTCTCCATCAACCCTGCATTCTCTAGCTTTCCTGGTTTTGTGCATCTTTTAAACTGACAGCAAGACTGTTAAAGCAACTCTGAGACTAATATTCTCGGAATATATGATTCAAATGTTCTCTCTCTTAGTGCGAACCCTTGTGTTAAACTGTAGCGTGTGTGTCCAGGCCTTGCAGACATGTCTGACTTCATCGATAGCGAGGCTGAGGAGTCAGAGGAGGAGTTTGAAGAGAAAGACCTGAAGCCCAAGAAGACGCAGGCGTTTATGGATGATGGTGAGCTTGAGCACATGATTACAATTTACTGATTTCTTATGGAATCATCAGAAGGTGTGAGTGTGACGCATGAATGTCTCTCCGCCCTTGCATGTCTTCATCAGTGTTTATGAGCAAATGTGTTTGCATGTGTGTTTAACTCTTCCTCCTCCCCCAACAGAGGAAGAAGAGGAAGAGTTAAACACAGAGGACCAGGATGAGCACGGGAACCTGATGGGGCTCATCGACGATGATGTGGATGAAGATGAGGAAGATGAAGAAAAGAAGAGCGGAGGAGCGGGCAGCGGCAGTGACTCAGAGGATGAAGTCAGACACAGGCGCAAGAAACGCAGTGAGTTAGGGCTTCAGGGCTGTTAGAGAGTTTTCATTCCAAAAAACTCATAGTCTTGCCTAGTAGATAAATGAAAGCAATTTTATGGAAGCTAATTTCTGCTCTGTGGCACCTCTTTCTCTCTCCCTCCTCCCAGACTATGATGACTACCTGGATGATGATGATCTGGACCTCATTGAGGAGAACTTGGGGGTCAAAGTCAAGAGGAGGGTAAGCAGTCACTTCCTGTTAGGGTTAGCAGTCACTTCCTTTCTGGGTTAGGGTATGCAATCACTTCAATTATTATCAGATAATTATTATCTAAAAGGCTAAATTGATCCTATATCGGCATTAGTAATGGCACACATTCAAGTATCATATGAACGCATAACCGAAATGGTCCCCAGTTTAAACCTCTCTCCCCCTCCTCTCCATCCTCTGTGAGGACATGGACCCCAGTTTAAACCTCTCTCCCCCTCCTCTCCATCCTCTGTGAGGACATGGACCCCAGTTTAAACCTCTCTCTCCATCCTCTGTGGTCCTGACAGAAGAAGAAGTATGACCGCGTGAAGACGATGGACGATGATGAAGATGACGAGAAAGATCAGATCGCAGACGAGATCTTCCACAGAGGAGACGACGAGGACGGAGAGGGGGAGCTGGAGGAGGGAGAGACCGTCGACCCGCCTCTACGTCGCCATGGTGAACGCCTCGACGAAGAAGAGGAAGAGGAGGGAGAGGAGGAGTCGGGTACTTTTGATTATGATAATGTTACACATTTTAATATCTGAACATATTCCAGGACATGGCATTATGCATCATTTTGGCTGAACACTTCCTGGCTCTGAAAATCACTGTTTTTATCTCCCACAGATATTGACGACTTTATCGTGGACGACGATGGCCAGCCTATCACCAAGAAGAGAGGCAAGAAGTTCTCAGGATACACGGACGCGTGAGTGTTCATTCTCCTCAGGGTTAGGGATGGTGTTCACTCACCTCCTCAGGGTTAGGGATGGTGTTCACTCACCTCCTCAGGGTTAGGGATGGTGTTCACTCACCTCCTCAGGGTTAGGGATGGTGTTCACTCACCTCCTCAGGGTTAGGGATGGTGTTCACTCACCTCCTCAGGGTTAGGGTTAGTGTTCACTCACCTCCTCAGGGTTAGGGATGGTGTTCACTCACCTCCTCAGGGTTAGGGATGGTGTTCACTCACCTCCTCAGGGTTAGGGATGGTGTTCACTCACCTCCTCAGGGTTAGTGTAGACAGAACTGTATACTATCCCATTCGTCCTAGTGGTTTCCTTCCAACATAGAAAATGCTGAACAACTATTGAGAGCAGTATATTTTGAATGCTCACCTGTTCCCTCTGTTCTCCGCCCATCTACAGAGCCCTCCAGGAAGCTCAGGAGATCTTCGGCGGTGACTTTGACTTTGCGGAGTTCGACGCTGACGGTGCGTATGAACAGGGTGAGGAAGAGGAGGAGGACCAGGATGAAGAGGGCTGGGACCGGCCCAAGAAGCCGACGAAGAGGAGGGTGGGGAGGAAGAGTATCTTCGAGCTGTACGAGCCCAGCGAGCTGGAGAGTAGTCACATGACTGACCAGGACAACGAGATCCGGTCCACAGACATGCCAGAGAGGTTCCAGGTAGGGTTGTGTGTTTCTGTTTCACCCTCCTGTGTCCTTGGAATATAGTTGTGATATCTTAATGAAGCCGTGTATGTGTTTCCTATTCCCTCTGATCTGTCCAATAGCTGCGTTCCATCCCAGTGAAGCCTGCTGAGGATGATGAGTTGGAGGAAGAGGCAGAGTGGATCTACAGAAACGCCTTCTCAACCCCCACCATCTCCATGCAGGTAGGAACCTCTGACCACACTACTCACTGTCTACAAACACACACTACACACTGACTACATACACACACTACACACTGACCACACTACACACTGACTACAAACACACGCTACACACTGACTACAAACACACGCTACACACTGACTACATACACTCTGACTACAAACACACACTACACACTGACTACAAACACACACTACACACTGACCACACTACACACTGACTACAAACACACGCTACACACTGACTACATACACACTGTCTACAAACACACACTACACACTGACTACAAACCCACACTACACAATGACTACAAACACACTGACTACAAACACACGCTACACACTGACTACATACACTCTGACTACAAACACACACTACACACTGACTACAAACACACACTACACACTGACCACACTACACACTGACTACAAACACACTGACTACAAACACACACTACACACTGACCACACTACACACTGACTACAAACACACACTACACACTGACTACAAACACACTGACTACAAACACACACTACACACTGACTACAAACACACTGACTACAAACACACGCTACACAATGACTACAAACACACACTACACACTGACTACATACACACTGACTACAAACACACACTACACACTGACTACAAACACACGCTACACAATGACTACAAACACACACTACACACTGACTACATACACACTGACTACAAACACACACTACACACTGACTACAAACACACACTATACACTGACTACAAACACACACAACACACACTACACACTGACTACAAACACACACTACACACTGACTACATACACACTGACTACAAACACACACTACACACTGACTACAAACACACACTATACACTGACTACAAACACACACAACACACACAACACACACTGACTACATACACACTGACTACATACACACTGACTACAAACACACACTACACACTGACTACATACACACTGACTACAAACACACACTACACACTGACTACAAACACACTGACTACAAACACACACTACACACTGACTACAAACACACACTACACACTGACTACATACACACTGACTACAAACACACACTACACACTGACTACAAACACACTGACTACAAACACACACTACACACTGACTACAAACACACACTACACACTGACTACATACACACTGACTACATACATACTGACTACAAACACACGCTACACACTGACTACATACACACTGTCTACAAACACACACTACACACTGACTACAAACACACACTAACACACTGACTACAAACACACACTTCACACTGACTACAAACACACTGACTACAAACACACGCTACACAATGACTACAAACACACTACACACTGACTACACACACTACACACTGACTACAAACACACTGACTACAAACACACGCTACACAATGACTACAAACACACTACACACTGACTACATACACACTGACTACAAACACACACTACACACTGACTACAAACACACGCTACACAATGACTACAAACACACTGACTACATACACACTGACTACAAACACACACTACACACTGACTACAAACACACACTACACACTGACTACATACACACGCGTGACTACAAACACACATTATACACTGACTACAAACACACACACTACACACTGACTACATACATACTGACTACAAACACACGCTACACACTGACTACATACACACTGACTACAAACACACGCTACACACTGACTACATACACACTGACTACAAACACACGCTACATACACACTGACTACAAACACACTGACTACATACACACTGACTACATACACACTGACTACAAACACACTGACTACATACACACTGACTACATACACACTGACTACAAACACACACTACACACTGACTACATACACACTGACTACATACACACTGACTACAAACACACGCTACAAACACACACTACACACTGACTACATACACACACTACACACTACACACTGACTACAAACACAAGCTACATACACACTGACTACATACACACTGACTACAAACACACGCTACAAACACACTGACTACAAACACACACTACACACTGACTACAAACACACACTACACACTGACTACATACACACTGACTACAAACACAAGCTACATACACACTGACTACAAACACACGCTACATACACACTGACTACAAACACACACTACACACTGACTACAAACACACTGACTACAAACACAGTACCTCAGCCCCTCCCACCATGTCTATACAGGTAATAACCACTGACCTACTGTAGAGTGATTCCATATGAAACCAGGACAAAGAAAGAACATGATTTTTGGGGTTTTCATGAAATCTTATCAATAGAATGGTCCTTTGGAGGAGGGAAAATAGTTTTAACTTACAGACAACACACAGACAACCAACAGCCCAATTCCTCACTCCATATCCCACTTCATATTCTTCATTCAGTACCTCACCCTCAGTATCATACAACACATGAACAGCACAGACCTTACTCTCATTGTTTAAAAATGATCAACTGTTTTCTGTGTGTTCAGGAGAGTACAGATTACCTGGACAGAGGAACCACCACTAACTTCAGCAGGAAGGGTCCCAGCACCATCGCCAAGATTAAGGAGGCCCTCAACTTCATGAGGAATCAGCATTTTGAGGTACACTGCCTTGATACTAAACGTGTGTGTGTAGTGGCTAAGGTTCTATCAGTGTGTGTGTAGTGGCTAAGGTTCTAACAGTGTGTGTGTGTGTGTGTAGTGGCTAAGGTTCTAACAGTTTGTGTAGTGGCTAAGGTTCTATCAGTGTGTGTGTGTAGTGGCTAAGGTTCTATCAGTGTGTGTGTGTAGTGGCTAAGGTTCTAACAGTGTGTGTGTAGTGGCTAAGGTTCTAACAGTGTGTGTGTAGTGGCTAAGGTTCTATCAGTGTGTGTGTAGTGGCTAAGGTTCTAACAGTGTGTGTGTGTAGTGGCTAAGGTTCTAACAGTGTGTGTGTGTAGTGGCTAAGGTTCTAACAGTGTGTGTGTGTAGTGGCTAAGGTTCTATCAGTGTGTGTGTGTGTGTGTAGTGGCTAAGGTTCTATCAGTGTGTGTGTGTGTAGTGGCTAAGGTTCTATCAGTGTGTGTGTGTGTAGTGGCTAAGGTTCTAACAGTGTGTGTAGTGGCTAAGGTTCTAACAGTGTGTGTGTGTAGTGGCTAAGGTTCTAACAGTGTGTGTGTGTGTGTGTGTAGTGGCTAAGATTCTAACACTGTGTGTGTGTAGTGGCTAAGGTTCTAACTGTGTGTGTGTGTAGTGGCTAAGGTTCTAACAGTGTGTGTGTAGTGGCTAAGGTTCTAACAGTGTGTGTGTGTAGTGGCTAAGGTTCTAACTGTGTGTGTGTAGTGGCTATGGTTCTAACTGTGTGTGTGTAGTGGCTAAGGTTCTAACAGTGTGTGTGTTTGTCTCTGTTCTTACCTCCTCTACGTTCTCTGTTCCCTCCAGGTTCCGTTCATCGCATTCTACAGGAAGGAGTACGTGGAACCGGAGCTCAACATCAACGACCTGTGGAAGGTCTGGCAGTGGGATGAGAAGGTAAAGGGATGACCTCATCACAACCTTTGACATCTGACCTTGAGGCTCACACACCTCTGTGTTTACCAGCAGATAGTCACCGTGGCTTACCGTGGCTTAGGTTGTTACAACTATAATCCAAAAGCCTCGTTCCATTGTTGTTTGTCCTCGTATTGACCCACTTCCTGTCCCTCGACCACCCTGACCTCAGTGGTGCCAGCTGAAGAGCAGGAAGCAGAACCTGACGCGTCTGTTCCGGAGGATGCAGGGGTACCAGTATGAGCAGATCTCTGCCGACCCTGACAAACCCCTGGCTGACGGCATCAGACCCCTGGACACGGCTGATATGGAGAGGTACGGTTCCACACAGGGTCAGAGGAGATATGGACTGCGTCCAAAATGGCACCCTATCCTATATAGTGCACTACTTTTGACCAGTATAAGTATCCATGTAGAGGTACGTACATCTAGACACAGGGCCATAGGAGAACAGTGATATTAAGGCGGTCAGTGGGACCCGTGATTGACAAGCTCGATCCTGTACATTGTGTAAACTTGAAGCAACAGCTTTAAAAGGACAGAGAAGGGATATTGTTGATATAGAAGTTCAGGAATCAATGCCATTTTTGATGAGATGGTGGTCTTTCCCACGACGTGAGCTCTAGGGTTGTAATGCACTAGGGGCCAGTTTCCCGGACACAGATGAAGCAGAGATTTTCTTTATATATTTTTCAGGACTAGGCTTAGTCTGTGTCTAGGAAGTTGACTCAGATTTCCCATAACATGATGGTACATCAAAGTTCAGAAGCCTCATATCCCCATGTCTTCACAGAAGACAAGACCCATTTAGTAAAGTCCAGCTAGTCTGTTTCCCTCCCCGATCCAATCCTCTCCTCTCCTTCTCTCCCTTCTCCTCCACCCCTGCAGACTGAAGGACGTCCAGTCTATAGATGAGCTGAGTGATGTGTACAGCCACTTCCTGCTGTACTACGGCCGAGACATCCCCAAGATGCAGAACGCAGCCAAGGCCGCCAGCAAGAAGAAGAAGAAGATGAAGAAGAAGATTGAGGTTAACGAGGAAGGTAGGACGCCATGTTGACAACTGTTGAGAATTATAACTGATGACTATTATGGTAAATATCTATATTGTTACCCAGAAATGATTTGATAACTAGATCAAAATGGCTGCCAAGAGGATTCCGATGTTTCCTTATTTCTTTGACGTTACACCTTGAGACAGATGGCTAAAATATCAAAGAAAGGTGTCATTTTTGTATGACGTAAAATAACAACACCTTTTGAACAACCATCTTTTGTATTTTTTGTGTGATTTTTCCACCCTCCACACATCATGTCTCTTCCCATTCCTTTCAGGTGAGGAGGAAGAGGTGGAGGAAGAGGAGGAGGAGGAAGAGAAGGGGCCGGACCTGAAGCTGGCATCTCGTAGAGACATGTACAGCATCTGTCAGAGCGCCGGGCTCGGTGAGTCACCTCTGACCTCTCGTCTATTTATCCATTCTTAATGGGACCTACGCTTGACTTCATTGGGCTTGTGACGGATGAAAGGGGCTTGACGTGAAATGGGAAGAAAATACACCCTGCTCTGCCTCAAGACATTACTTCTGGCAATCTGTCTCATCCTTTTCATATTCAGCGGAGGCTGACATGTTCAAATATGAATGTTAATGTCTAGACGCTTCGCTTCAGGTTCTCACAAAATGTCTTACTGATCTTGGACCACAATGCCATTGCTCACTCTCTCTCTCTCGCTCTGTCTCTCTCTGTCTCTGTCTCTCTCGCTCTCTCGCTCTCTTGCTCTCTCTCTGTCTCTCTCTCTTTATTTATCTTGCTCTTTATTTATTTCTCTGTCTCTCAGATGGCCTGGCTAAGAAGTTTGGTCTGACTCCAGAGCAGTTTGGAGAGAATCTGAGAGACAGCTACCAGCGTCACGAGACAGAGCAGTTCCCTGCCGAGCCTATAGAGCTGGCCAAAGACTACGTCTGCAGGTAAACACACACACACACAGCAGGGTAAGACCCATTACTCTGTAGAGCTGGCCAAAGACTACGTCTGCAGGTAAACACACACACACACAGCAGGGTAAGACCCATTACTCTATAGAGCTGGCCAAAGACTACGTCTGCAGGTAAACACACACACACACTAACCCCTCTACCTCTCCCTCTGTCTGTGTGTGTAGTCAGTTTAACAGCCCTGAGGCGGTGTTGGAGGGGACCCGTTACATGGTTGCGATGCAGATTGCCAGAGAGCCTCTGGTGAGACACGTCCTCAGACAGACATTCCAGGAGAGAGCCAAGATCAACATCAAGCCCACCAAGAAGGGAAAGAAGGTACAGGAACCAAGACAAGGCACTAACAGTATTCATGTTATTTATGGTAGTGTCGTGGTAATTATTCTAATCAAAGGAGAGACTTTTTTAGATTTCTTCAAAACCATCAAACTTTATTAATAATTACTGCAGTAATGGAGCGTTAACGGTCACCCAATGGTGCAGAGTTAAGGACCAAATAAGCAGGGTTAGGTTACAACTCTATATAGTCTTGAGTCCTCGTGACAAAGAACAGATACACTACCGTTCAAAGGTTTGGGGTCACTTAGAAATGTCCTTGTTTTCCATGAAAACATACATGAAATGAGTTCGAATAGAAAATATAGCAAAATGCATAGGGAATGTAGTCATTATCAAGGTTAGAAATAATGATTTTTAATTGAAATAATAATTGTGTCCTTCAAACTTTGCAGCAATTACAGCCTTGCAGACCTTTTGGCATTCTAGTTGTCAATTTGTTGAGGTAATCTGAAGAGATTTCACCCCCTGCTTCCTGAAGCACCTCCCACAAGTTGGATTGGCTTGATGGGCACTTCTTACGTACCATACGGGCAAGCTGCTCCCACAACAGCTCAATAGGGTTGAGATCCAGTGACTGTGCTGGCCACTCCATTATAGACAGAATACCAGCTGACTGCTTCTTCCCTAAATAGTTATTGCATAGTTTGGAGCTGTGCTTTGGGTCATTGTCCTGTTGTAGGAGGAAATTGGCTCCAATCAAGCGCTGTCCATAGGGTATGGCATGGTGTTGCAAAATGGAGTGATAGCCTTCCTTCTTCAAGATCCCTTTTACCCTGTACAAATCTCCCACTTTACCACCACCAAAGCATCCCCAGACATCACATTGCCTCCACCATGCTTGACAGATGGCATCAAGCACTCCTCCAGCATCTTTTCATTTGGTCTGTGTCTCACAAATGTTCTTCTTTGTGATCCGAACGCCTCAAACTTCGATTCGTCTGTCCATAACACTTTTTTCCAATCTTCCTCTGTCCAGTGTCTGTGTTCTTTTGCCCATCTTAATCTTTTCTTTTTATTGGCCAGTCTTAGATATGGCTTTTTCTTTGCAACTCTGCCTAGAAGTTCAGCATCCCGGAGTCGCCTCTTCACTGTTGACGTTGAGACTGGTGTTTTGCAGGTACTATTTAATGAAGCTGCCAGTTGAGGACCTGTGAGGCGCCTGTTTCTCAAACTAGACACTCTGTATTTGTCCTCTTGCTCAGTTGTGCACTGGGGCCTCCCACTCCTCTTTCTATTCTGGTTAGAGCCCGTTTGCGCTGTTCTGTGAAGGGAGTAGTACACAGCGTTGTACGAGATCTTCAGTTTCTTGGCAATTTCTCGCATGGAATAGCCTTCATTTCTCAGAACAAGAATAGACTGACGAGTTTCAGAAGAAAGATCATTGTTTCTGGCCATTTTGAGCCTGTAATCTAACCCACAATTGCTGATGCTCCAGATACTCAACTAGTCTCAAGAAGGCCAGTTTTATTGCTTCTTTAATGAGCACAACAGTTTTCAGCTGTTCTAACATAATTGCAAAAGGGTTTTTTAATGATCAATTAGCCTTTTTAAAATGATAAACTTGGATTAGCAATCACAACGTGCCATTGGAACACAGGACTGATGGTTGCTGATAATGGGCCTCTGTACGCCTATGTAGATATTCCATTTAAAAATCAGCAGTTTCCAGCTACAATAGCCATTTACAACATTTACAATGTCTACACTGTATTTCTGATCCATTTGATGTTATTTTAATGACAAAAAAAAATGCTTTTCCTTCGAAAACAAGGACATTTCTAAGTGACCCCAAACTTTTGAATGGTAGGATATGTGAAATTATACAAAGGTACATTGTGCTCTCATGCAACAGACAGCAAGATTTACATGGCGCCAAATATCTGTCTATAGGTCATTTACTACTTGTTTATACAGAAATACTAATGCAACAAGTCCAGTGTTCGTTAATAACCTGGAGGGAGACCAGCATTTCACACACACACACACACTACTAATGGATTGGAGTGTTGTCTTATCACCAAGCCATTGTTAATCTACTGTCAGCGTCAAGCCTCAGAGGCTCCTCTCGGAAGAACAGACATTGTGAAAGTACTAATAAAGGAATACATTCTAATATAAAAGTAATGTGATTTAACATAATGTAATTCTACCACAGTAGGTATCTAGAGCAGATGCTTTCCTCTGCATCACAATTGCTTTACTATTGTTTAACTGAGAAGGAACTAACCTGTGATACAGTGCTGATCTAACATGTATAACAAATGATCAGTGAGACCTGTCTTTAGACAACAGCCAACATAACAAACACTTACCAAAAAAATGCAGACAATACAACAGCACATTGGTATTATACAATTTTAAAGTTCATGTAAGGGTTTCGAATACCATGTCGTATTAATTTGACTCCTGCAACAAATGGTTTAAGACTGTCCTCTTTGCTGTGCTCATGCCATGTTGACCTGACTCCGGTTTGTTATAGGACATGGATGAGGCCCACTTTGGCTACTCCTTCAAGTACCTGAAGAACAAGCCAGTGAAGGAGCTGAACGGAGATCAGTTCTTAAAGATGTGCCAGGCTGAGGAGGAGGGGCTTCTCACCATAGACATCTGCATCGACCTCTTAGGGGTCAAAGGGTAAGGCGGGGTGGCATCGACCTCATAGGGGTCAAAGGGTAAGAGGGAGGGCCAAACCATAGAGAATGATAGAGGCCTCTAGGGGCCAAAAGGCCGTATTACCATGGGCAGCACCATTGAGGGCTTCCACCATTTTAATGTAGTCAACTGAGTGGGACTTCCAACTTCATTGGCTGATGCCTCCTAGTGACCCTGTTGGAGTCATGTACAACCCTTTCATCAGGAAGGATCAGCCAATCGTATAGAAGAAAATGGACTACTTCAAAACAGCCTCAATGGTGCTTCCCATGCTGTCACAGCTGCTATAATGGCAGAGATGAAAAAGATGAGACCTCTATCTCTATGGGCTAAACTCATGAGTTACAGACTCAGTCTCTGAATGGTCAAACTCACAACCCCCCTCCCCTCTGTCTCTCTCTGCCACACCTCCCCTCTCTCTCTCTGCCACCCCTCCCCTCTCCCCTCCGTCTCTCTCTGCCACCCCTCCCCTCTCTGCCACCCCTCCCCCTCTCTCTCTGCCACCCCTCCCTCTGTCTCTCTCTGCCACCCCTCCCCTCTCTCTGCCACCCCTCCTCCTCTCTCTCTCTGCCACCCCTCCCCTCTGTCTCTCTCTGCCACCCCTCCCCTCTCTCTCTGCCACCCCTCCCTCTGTCTCTCTGCCACCCCTCCCCTCTCTCTCTGCCACCCCTCCCCTCTGTCTCTCTCTGCCACCCCTCCCCTCTCTCTCTGCCACCCCTCCCCTCTCTCTCTCTGCCACCCCTCCCCTCTCTCTCTCTGCCACCCCTCCCCTCTGTCTCTCTCTGCCACCCCCTCCTCTCTCTCTGCCACCCCTCCCCTCTGTCTCTCTGCCACCCCTCCCCTCTCTCTCTGCCACCCCCCTCCCTCTGTCTCTCTCTGCCACCCCTCCCCTCTCTCTCTCTGCCACCCCTCCCTCTCTCTCTCTGCCACCCCCTCCCCTCTCTGCCACCCCCCTCTGTCTCTCTCTGCCACCCCTCCCCTCTCCCCTCCTTCTCTCTCTGCCACCCCTCCCTCTCTCTCTGCCACCCCTCCCTCTCTCTCTCTCTGCCACCTCTCCCCTCCGTCTCTCTCTGCCACCCCTCCCCTCTCTGCCACCCCTCCCCCTCTCTGCCACCCCTCCCTCTCTCTCTGCCACCCCTCCCCTCCGTCTCTCTCTGCCTCCCCTCTCCCCTCCGTCTCTCTCTGCCACCCCTCCCCCCTCCGTCTCTCTCTGCCACCCCTCCCCCTCCGTCTCTCTGCCACCCCTCCCCCCTCTCTCTCTCCTCTCTGTTTCTCTCTGCCACCCCTCCCCTCTCTCTCTCTCTCTGCCACCCCTCCCTCTCTCTCTCTCTGCCACCCCTCCCCTCTCTCTCCTCTCTGCCACCCCTCCCCTCTCTCTCCCCTCTCCGTCTCTCTCTGCCACCCCTCCCCTCTCTCTCCCAGGGTTGCAGGTGACCAGACGTACTTTGATGAGATCAAGCAGTTTTACTACAGAGATGAGTTCAGTCACCAGGTCCAGGAGTGGAACAGACAGAGGACCCTGGCCATAGAGAGGTCCCTCACACAGTTCCTGTACCCTCAGATGGCCAAGGAACTCAAGAACAAACTCATCGCAGAGGCCAAGGACAACATCATTAAGGTAGATCATGTTGCAGGAGGCTGCATAACTGGCTGAAGGTGTAGGTTTGTTGACCCTGTGATATTGTGTGTCCGTCCAGTCGTGCTGCAGGAGGCTGTATAACTGGCTGAAGGTGTAGGTTTGTTGACCCTGTGACATTGTGTGTCCGTCCAGTCGTGTTGCAGGAGGCTGTATAACTGGCTGAAGGTGTAGGTTTGTTGACCCTGTGATATTGTGTGTCCGTCCAGTCGTGTTGCAGGAGGCTGTATAACTGGCTGAAGGTGTAGGTTTGTTGACCCTGTGATATTGTGTGTCCGTCCAGTCGTGTTGCAGGAGGCTGTATAACTGGCTGAAGGTGTAGGTTTGTTGACCCTGTGATATGTGTGTCCGTCGTCGTGTTGCAGGAGGCTGTATAACTGGCTGAAGGTGTAGGTTTGTTGACCCTGTGATATTGTGTGTCCGTCCAGTCGTGTTGCACCAGGCTGCATAACTGGCTGAAGGTGTAGGTTTGTTGACCCTGTGATATTGTGTGTCTTGTCCAGTCGTGTTGCAGGAGGTTGTATAACTGGCTGAAGGTGTAGGTTTGTTGACCCTGTGATATTGTGTGTCTCGTCCAGTCGTGTTGCAGGAGGCTGCATAACTGGCTGAAGGTGTAGGTTTGTTGACCCTGTGATATTGTGTGTCTTGTCCAGTCGTGTTGCAGGAGGCTGTATAACTGGCTGAAGGTGTAGGTTTGTTGACCCTGTGATATTGTGTGTCCGTCCAGTCGTGTTGCAGGAGGCTGTATAACTGGCTGAAGGTGTAGGTTTGTTGACCCTGTGATATTGTGTGTCCGTCCAGTCGTGTTGCAGGAGGCTGTATAACTGGCTGAAGGTGGCTCCCTACAGACCAGACCAGCAGGCGGAGGAGGAGGATGATGATCTGATGGACGAGAGTCAAGGAAAAGGCATCAGAGTCCTGGGAGTGGCCTTCGCAGACAGCAGGTCTGTGGCGGGTGTCTGTGGCGGGTGTCTGTGGGATGTTTCAATGAATGATAACTAAACGGTACCATTCTGTTACCATAGAGATGCGCCAGTGTTCTGTTCTCTTATCAATGGAGAGGGAGAGGTGGTGGACTTCCTCCGTCTGCCCTACTTCCTGAAGAGGAGGAACGCATGGAAGGAGGACGAGAGGGAAAAAAAGGTACAGAGCAGACGGACGACAAGAATCTCCCCTCCCTCCCTCCCTATCCCATCGTATCATAAGCAGTTATCCTCATCACCTCATCGAGGATGTTGTATGAAGTGTTTTCCGGTGTTTCCCCTTCCATTAATTAGCCTAGCTCTGTTGCCTCCTGATTTAAATCATTTGGCTTCAGTTGGTTTCAATAGAGCATTTTGATGTCAGCTGACCTACAGGCTGCTATGGGGGAAACCTTATTGCTGATCTCAGTGGATTTGATTTGAGGCTGTATTACAGTCATATTTGAGTCATTTAGCAGACGCTCTTATCCAGAGCGACTTACAGGAGCAATTAGGGTTAAGTGCCTGGCTCAAGAGCACATCAACAGATTTCTCACCTGGTCGGCTCGGGGATTCAAACCTGCAACCTTTCGGTTACTGGCCCACCGCTCTTAACCGCTAGTCTACCTGTATTATAGTGATCTGATGGTGTGTTTTGTCTCCTCAGCTGCAGGACATTGAGAACCTGAAGAAGTTCCTGACCAGTAAGAAGCCTCACGTGGTGGCTGTTGCCGGGGAGAATAGGTGAGCTCCCCTCCCTCTACCTCTCTTTCACACCCTCCTGGAAGGCTGCAAAACAGCTTTTTGTTCCCAGACCAGCACTTGGACACCTGCCCTGTTCGTTTCTAAAACAAGCCTTTCTTATTTGGCACGTTCAGACATAACCTCTTATTTCTCTATGGGTATTCTGTCTCATGCCTAGGAACTAATCGCACGTGTGTGTGTGTGTGTGTGTGTGTGTGTGTAGGGACGCCCACATGATAATGGAGGACATTAAGAGGACAGTGAGTGAGTTGGAGCAGGAGTCTTCTCTGCCTGCTGTGGGAGTGGAGCTGGTGGACAACGAACTGTCCATGCTCTACATGAACAGTACCAAGTCTCAGGTACACACACTGTACACACACACAGCACACCACACACACACTCATACACACAGTCCACATGAACTGCAATAAATCAAGTTTACTTGGACACTTGCAGCATGAATACATAGCTGCATCTGATGACACTAATCTAACCATGTTCCTGACTTTCTTTCCCTCTTTCCCTCTCTCTCTCTCTGTCCCTCTCTCTCTCTCTCTCTCTCTGTCCCTCTCTCTCTCTCTCTCTCTCTCTCTCTCTCTCTGTCCCTCTCTGTCTCTGTCCCTCTCTCTCTCTCTCTCTCTGTCCCTCTCTGTCTCTGTCCCTCTCTCTCTCTGTCCCTCTCTCTCTGTCCCTCTCTCTCTCTCTCTCTCTCTCTCTCTCTCTCTCTGTCTCTCTCTGTCTCTCTCTGTCTCTGTCTCTCTCTGTCTCTCTCTCTCTCTCTCTCTCTCTCTCTCTCTCTCTCTCTCCTCTCTCTCTCTCTCTCTCTCTCTCTCTCCCCTCTCTCTCTCTCTCTCTCTCTCTCTCTCTCTCTCTCTCTCTCTCTCTCTCTCTCTCTCTCTCTCTCTCTCTCTCTCTCTCTGTCTCTCTCTCTCTCTCTCTGTCTCTCTCTCTGTCCCTCTCTGTCTCTGTCCCTCTCTCTCTCTGTCTCTGTCCCTCTCTCTCTCTGTCTCTGTCTCTCTCTCTCTCTCTCTCTCTCTCTTCCCCCCCAGATGGACTTCCGTGACTACCCTCCGCTGCTGCGCCAGGCTGTGTCAGTAGCCAGGAAGATTCAGGATCCCCTTGTGGAGTACGCTCAGGTTTGCAGCACAGACGAAGACATCCTCTGCCTCAAATTACACCCTCTACAGGTGAGACTGTGTGTGTGTGTACAGGGAAGGATTCATCTGATCAAGGATATTCTGTGCAAGGGTATCAATACTCGTACCGGCTGTATTTCTGTATTTTGAAAGTCATACATCTTGAAAACTTGATTGCTGACAAGCAAAACATTTTGGGACTATATCAACAATGGACTAATAAAACGAATACCAAAAGATAGTTTTGGGATGGCGTTGTCCTTTAAGTGGCCTTTGCAGGTACTGAAGGGGACATTAATTTAATTGTACACTAAGACTTGTACCCCTCCCCTCCCAGGAGCATGTAGTAAAGGAGGACCTGCTGAGTGCTCTGTACTGTGAGTTTATAAACCGGGTCAACGAGGTGGGGGTGGATGTGAACAGAGCCATCTCTCACCCCTACACACAGAGCCTGGTGCAGTTCGTCTGTGGCCTCGGACTGAGGAAGGGATCACACCTGCTCAAGGTCTGTGTGTCTCTTTTTGTCTGTTGCTCTCTCTTTGTCCGGCTGTGTCTCTCTCTGTCCTGCCGTCTGTCTCTCTCTGTCCGGCCGTGTCTCTCTCTGTCCGGCTGTGTCTCTCTCTGTCCGGCTGTGTCTCTCTCTGTCCGGCCGTGTGTCTCTCTCTGTCCGGCTGTGTCTCTCTCTCTGTCCGGCTGTGTCTCTCTCTGTCCGGCTGTGTCTCTCTCTGTCCGGCCGTGTGTCTCTCTCTGTCCGGCTGTGTCTCTCTCTCTGTCCGGCCGTGTGTCTCTCTCTGTCCGGCCGTGTGTCTCTCTCTGTCCGGCCGTGTGTCTCTCTCTGTCCGGCTGTGTCTCTCTCTGTCCGGCCGTGTGTCTCTCTCTGTCCGGCCATGTCTCTCTTTGTCCGGCCGTGTCTCTCTTTGTCCGGCCGTGTCTCTCTCTGTCCGGCCGTGTCTCTCTCTGTCCGGCCGTGTCTCTCTCTGTCCGGCCGTGTCTCTCTCTGTCCGGCTGTGTGTCTCTCTCTGTCCGGCCGTGTGTCTCTCTCTGTCCGGCCGTGTGTCTCTCTCTGTCCGCCGTGTGTCTCTCTCTGTCCGGCCGTGTGTCTTTCTCTGTCCGGCCGTGTGTCTTTCTCTGTCCGGCCGTGTGTGTGTCTCTCTGTCCGCCGTGTGTGTGTCTCTCTGTCCGGCCGTGTGTGTGTCTCTCTGTCGGCCGGTGTGTGTGTCTCTCTGTCCGGCCGTGTGTGTGTCTCTGTCCGGCCGTGTGTGTGTCTCTCTCTGTCCGGCCGTGTGTCTCTCTCTGTCCGGCCGTGTGTGTGTCTCTCTGTCCGGCCGTGTGTGTGTCTCTCTCTGTCCGGCCGTGTGTGTCTCTCTCTCTGTCCGCCGTGTGTGTCTCTCTCTCTGTCCGGCCGTGTGTGTGTCTCTCTCTCTGTCCGGCCGTGTGTGTGTCTCTGTCCGGCCGTGTGTGTCTCTCTGTCCGGCCGTGTGTGTCTCTCTGTCCGGCCGTGTGTCTCTCTCTGTCCGGCCGTGTGTGTGTCTCTCTGTCCGGCCGTGTGTCTCTCTGTCCGGCCGTGTGTCTCTCTCTGTCCGCCGTGTGGTGTCTCTCTGTCCGCCGTGTGTGTCTCTCTGTCCGGCCGTGTGTCTCTCTCTGTCCGGCCGTGTGTGTCTTCTGTCCGGCCGTGTGTTCTCTCTGTCCGCCGTGTGTCTCTCTCTGTCCGGCCGTGTGTGTGTCTCTCTGTCCGGCCGTGTGTGTCTCTCTGTCCGGCCGTTGTGTGTCTCTCTCTGTCCGGCCGTGTGTGTCTCTCTGTCCGCCGTGTGTTCTCTGTCCGCCGTGTGTTCTCTCTGTCCGCCGTGTGTCTCTCTCTGTCCGGCCGTGTGTGTCTCTCTGTCCGGCCGTGTGTGTCTCTCTCTGTCCGGCCGTGTGTGTGTCTCTCTCTCTGTCCGCCGTGTGTGCTCTCTCTGTCCGGCCGTGTGTGTCTCTCTCTCTGTCCGGCCGTGTGTGTGTCTCTCTCTCTGTCCGGCCGTGTGTGTGTCTCTCTCTCTGTCCGGCCGTGTGTGTGTCTCTCTCTGTCCGGCCGTGTGTGTGTCTCTCTCTCTGTCCGGCCGTGTGTGTTCTCTCTCTGTCCGCCGTGTGTGTCTCTCTGTCCGGCCGTGTGTCTCTCTGTCCGCCGTGTGTGTGTCTCTCTGTCCGGCCGTAGTGTGTCTCTCTGTCCGGCCGTGTGTCTCTCTCTGTCCGGCCGTGTGTGTCTCTCTGTCCGCCGTGTGTCTCTCTCTGTCCGGCCGTGTGTGTCTCTCTCTGTCCGGCCGTGTGTGTCTCTCTCTGTCCGGCCGTGTGTGTGTCTCTCTCTGTCCGGCCGTGTGTGTGTCTCTCTGTCCGGCCGTGTGTGTGTCTCTCTGTCCGGCCGTGTGTGTCTCTCTGTCCGGCCGTGTGTCTCTCTCTGTCCGGCCGTGTGTGTCTCTCTCTGTCCGGCCGTGTGTGTCTCTCTCTGTCCGGCCGTGTGTGTGTCTCTCTCTGTCCGGCCGTGTGTGTGTCTCTCTCTGTCCGGCCGTGTGTGTGTCTCTCTCTGTCCGGCCGTGTGTGTGTCTCTCTCTGTCCGGCCGTCTGTCTCTCTGTCCGGCCGTCTGTCTCTCTCTGTCCGGCCGTGTGTCTCTCTCTGTCCGGCCGTGTGTCTCTCTCTGTCCGGCCGTGTGTCTCTCTCTGTCCGGCCGTGTGTCTTTCTCTGTCCGGCCGTGTGTGTCTCTCTGTCCGGCCGTGTGTGTGTCTCTCTGTCCGGCCGTGTGTGTGTGTCTCTGTCCGGCCGTGTGTGTGTCTCTCTGTCCGGCCGTGTGTGTGTCTCTCTCTGTCCGCCGTGTGTGTCTCTCTCTGTCCGGCCGTGTGTGTGTCTCTCTCTGTCCGGCCGTGTGTGTGTCTCTCTCTGTCCGGCCGTGTGTGTGTCTCTCTGTCCGGCCGTGTGTGTGTCTCTCTCTGTCCGGCCGTGTGTCTCTCTCTGTCCGGCCGTGTGTCTCTCTCTGTCCGGCCGTGTGTCTCTCTCTGTCCGGCCGTGTGTCTCTCTCTGTCCGGCCGTGTGTCTCTCTCTGTCCGGCCGTGTGTCTCTCTCTGTCCGGCCGTGTGTCTCTCTCTGTCCGGCCGTGTGTCTCTCTCTGTCCGGCCGTGTGTCTCTCTCTGTCCGGCCGTGTGTCTTTCTCTGTCCGGCCGTGTGTCTCTCTGTCCGGCCGTGTGTGTCTCTCTGTCCGCCGTGTGTCTCTCTGTCCGCCGTGGTGTGTCTCTGTCCGCCGTCTGTCTCTCTCTGTCCGGCCGTCTGTCTCTCTCTGTCCGGCCGTCTGTCTCTCTCTGTCCGGCCGTGTGTCTCTCTCTGTCCGGCCGTGTGTCTCTCTGTCCGGCCGTGTGTCTCTCTCTGTCTGTGCAGGTTTTGAGTCAGAGCCTTGTTCAGTATCTCTTTGCTTAGTGCTTACTGCTTAGTGCTTACTGCTTAGTGCTTACTGCTTAGTGCTTACTGCTTACTGCTTACTGCTTAGTGCTTACTCCTTAGTGCTTACTCCTTAGTGCTTACTGCTTAGTGCTTACTCCTTAGTGCTTACTGCTTAGTGCTTACTGCTTACTGCTTAGTGCTTACTGCTTAGTGCTTACTGCTTAGTGCTTAGTGCTTACTCCTTAGTGCTTACTCCTTAGTGCTTACTCCTTAGTGCTTAGTGCTTAGTGCTTAGTGCTTACTGCTTACTGCTTACTGCTTAGTGCTTACTCCTTAGTGCTTAGTGCTTACTCCTTAGTGCTTACTGCTTAGTGCTTACTGCTTACTGCTTACTGCTTAGTGCTTACTGCTTACTGCTTAGTGCTTACTCCTTAGTGCTTACTCCTTAGTGCTTACTGCTTACTGCTTAGTGCTTACTGCTTACTGCTTAGTGCTTACTCCTTAGTGCTTACTCCTTAGTGCTTACTGCTTAGCGCTTACTCCTTAGCGCTTACTGCTTAGTGCTTACTCCTTAGTGCTTACTCCTTAGTGCTTACTCCTTAGTGCTTACTCCTTAGTGCTTACTCCTTAGTGCTTACTCCTTAGTGCTTAGTGCTTACTCCTTAGTGCTTACTCCTTAGTGCTTACTCCTTAGTGCTTACTCCATACCGGTACATCAGGGTTCTTCAATTCCGGTCCTGGAGGGCCAAAACACTTCTGTTTTTTATTTCTACCTGGTAGTTAATTGCACTCAACTGGTGTCCCAGGTCTGAATTAGCCCCTGATTAGAAGGAGAGGATGAAAAACAGAGGTGTTTCGGCCCTCCAGGACCGGAATTGAAGAACCCTGCGGTACATGGTCTGTATTCTTTCTCACCTCTCCACTGTGAGTCCGGTGTCATGCAAATGTGTATCTTGACCCATGTCCTGTGTTTAAGAGCAGCATTAGACATTTATACTGTATTATTATACTAATGTGTGTCTCCTACCCTTCTCTCTCTCTCTCTCTCTCTCTGTGTGGTTGCTTCATCCCCGTACATGGTCTGTAATGTTTCTCTCCTCCCCTGGTCCAGATCCTGAAGCAGAATAACACTCGCCTGGAGAACCGGACTCAGCTGGTCACCATGTGTCACATGGGCCCCAAGGTCTTCATCAACTGTGCTGGCTTCATCAAGATAGACACCGCCTCGCTCGGAGACAGGTACGTGGGTGGGCCTGGATGGTAGGGATATTTCCATTCATCCATGGTGTTGTTCTGCTTATAGTCCACTGGATTCTCTTTGTATGTCATTCTGACTCCCCCATCTGCAGTACTGACTCGTACATCGAGGTTCTGGACGGGTCCCGAGTGCACCCGGAGACATACGAGTGGGCCAGAAAGATGGCGGTGGACGCTCTGGAATACGATGAGTCCGCGGAGGACGCCAACCCGGCCGGAGCGCTGGAGGAAATCCTGGAAAACCCAGAGCGCCTCAAAGACCTGGACCTGGATGCCTTCGCTGAGGAGCTGGAGAGACAGGTACAGAAAGAGAGAGGGTGTGTGTGTGTGTGGTTAGTGTGATTGTGTGTAGTACACAGCTGTACAATTATAGATACCATAGGTGTTATAGGTCAGGGATGGCTAACTCCTCGAGGGCCTGAATGGTGTCACACTTTAGCCCCAGCTCCAGCTAACACACCGGACTACAATAATCAAAAAATCATGATCTTCAGTTTAGTTTCATCAGCTTTGTTTGCTAGGGATGGGGGAAAAGAGGACTGGAGTTACCCATCCCTGTTATTGGTCATTGTTACTTGCCAGCATCTGGATTAGGGCTCTCCAACCCTGTTCCTGGACAGCTACCCTCATGTAGGTTTTCACTCCAACCCTGTTCCTGGACAGCTACCCTCATGTAGGTTTTCACTCCTACCCTGTTCCTGGAGAGCTACCCCCCTGTAGTTTTTCACTCCAACCAGTTGTAACTAACCTGATTCATCTTATCAACCACCTAATTAATCCGGTGTGCAAGATTAGGGTTATGTTAACAAGGACCTATAATTTTGACATGCTAACCTGTGTTTTTCCTGTGGTTTGTAGGGTTATGGTAACAAGGGAATCACCCTGTATGATATCCGTGCTGAGTTGAGCTGCAGGTATAAGGACCTGAGAGTTCCCTACAGAGCTCCTAACACTGAGGAGGTGTTTAACCTGCTCACCAAGGAGACACCTGAGACCTTCTATATAGGTAACACACTGACACACACACACCCTTACCTTCTACGTAGGTAACCCACACACCCTTACCTTCTACATAGGTAACCCACTCCCACACCACCTTACCTTATACATAAGTAACCCACACCCACACCCTTACCTTCTACATAGGTAACCCACACCCACACCCTTACCTTCTACATAGGTAACCCACTCCCACCCCCTTCCCTTCTACCTAGGTAACCCACACCCACCCCCTTCTACATAGGTAACCCACACCCACACCCCCTTACCTTCTACATAGGTAACCCACTCCCACCCCCTTACCTTCTACATAGGTAACCCACTCCCACCCCCTTACCTTATACATAAGTAACCCACACCCTTACCTTCTACATAGGTAACCCACACCCTTACCTTCTACATAGGTAACCCACTCCCACCCCCTTACCTTCTACCTAGGTAACCCACACCCACCCCCTTCTACATAGGTAACCCACACCCACACCCCCTTACCTTCTACATAGGTAACCCACTCCCACCCCCTTACCTTCTACATAGGTAACCCACTCCCACCCCCCTTACCTTCTACATAGGTAACCCACACCCACCCCCTTACCTTCTACATAGGTAACCCACACCCCCTTACCTTCTACATAGGTAACCCACTCCCACCCCTTACCTTCTACATAGGTAACCCACACCCACCCCCTTACCTTCTACATAGGTAACCCACACCCACCCCCTTACCTTCTACATAGGTAACCCACACCCACACCCCTTACCTTCTACATAGGTAACCCACTCCCACCCCCTTACCTTCTACATAGGTAACCCACACCCACACCCCCTTACCTTCTACATAGGTAACCCACTCCCACCCCTTACCTTCTACATAGGTAACCCACTCCCACCCCCTTACCTTCTACATAGGTAACCCACACCCACCCCCTTACCTTCTACATAGGTAACCCACACCCACACCCTTACCTTCTACATAGGTAACCCACACCCCACCCCCTTACCTTCTACATAGGTAACCCACACCCTTACCTTCTACATAGGTAACCCACTCCCACACCCTTACCTTCTACATAGGTAACCCACACCCTTACCTTCTACATAGGTAACCCACTCCCACACCCTTACCTTCTACATAGGTAACCCACACCCACACCCCCTTACCTTCTACATAGGTAACCCACACCCACCCCCTTACCTTCTACATAGGTAACCCACACCCACACCCTTACCTTCTACATAGGTAACCCACACCCACACCCCTTACCTTCTACATAGGTAACCCACTCCCACCCCCTTACCTTCTACATAGGTAACCCACACCCCCTTAACTTCTACATAGGTAACCCACTCCCACACCCTTACCTTCTACATAGGTAACCCATTCCCACCCCCTTACCTTCTACATAGGTAACCCACACCCACACCCTTACCTTCTACATAGGTAACCCACACCCACACCCCCTTACCTTCTACATAGGTAACCCACTCCCACCCCCTTACCTTCTACATAGGTAACCCACACCCACACCCCCTTACCTTCTACATAGGTAACCCACACCCACACCCCCTTACCTTCTACATAGGTAACCCACTCCCACCCCCTTACCTTCTACATAGGTAACCCACTCCCACCCCCTTACCTTCTACATAGGTAACCCACACCCACCCCCTTACCTTCTACATAGGTAACCCACACCCACACCCTTACCTTCTACATAGGTAACCCACACCCACCCCCTTACCTTCTACATAGGTAACCCACACCCTTACCTTCTACATAGGTAACCCACTCCCACACCCTTACCTTCTACATAGGTAACCCACACCCTTACCTTCTACATAGGTAACCCACTCCCACCCCCTTACCTTCTACATAGGTAACCCACCCCCTTACCTTCTACATAGGTAACCCACCCCCTTACCTTCTACGTAGGTAACCCAGACCTACCCCCTTCTACATAGGTAACCCACACCCACACCCCCTTACCTTCTACATAGGTAACCCACTCCCACCCCCCTTACCTTCTACATAGGTAACCCACACCCACCCCTTACCTTCTACATAAGTAACCCACTCCCACCCCCCTTACCTTCTACATAAGTAACCCACTCCCACCCCCTTACCTTCTACATAGGTAACCCACACCCACCCCTTCTACATAGGTAACCCACACCCACCCCCCTTACCTTCTACATAGGTAACCCACACCCACCCCCTTACCTTCTACATAGGTAACCCACTCCCACCCCCTTACCTTCTACATAAGTAACCCACTCCCACCCCCTTACCTTCTACATAGGTAACCCACACCCACCCCCTTCTACATAGGTAACCCACACCCACCCCCTTACCTTCTACATAGGTAACCCCACACCCACCCCTTACCTTCTACATAGGTAACCCACACCCACCCCCCTTACCTTCTACATAGGTAACCCACACCCACCCCCTTACCTTCTACATAGGTAACCCACACCCACCCCCTTACCTTCTACATAGGTAACCCACACCCACACCCCCTTACCTTCTACATACAGTGGGGGAAAAAAGTATTTAGTCAGCCACCAATTGTGCAAGTTCTCCCACTTAAAAAGATGAGAGAGGCCTGTAATTTGCATCATAGGTACACGTCAACTATGACAGACAAAATGAGAAAAAAAATTCCAGAAAATCACATTGTAGGATTTTTTATGAATTTATTTGCAAATTATGGTGGAAAATAAGTATTTGGTCAATAACAAAAGTTTCTCAATACTTTGTTATATACCCCTTGTTGTCAATGACACAGGTCAAACGTTTTCTGTAAGTCTTCACAAGGTTTTCACACACTGTTGCTGGTATTTTGGCCCATTCCTCCATGCAGATCTCCTCTAGAGCAGTGATGTTTTGGGGCTGTCGCTGGGCAACACGGACTTTCAACTCCCTCAAAGATTTTCTATGGGGTTGAGATCTGGAGACTGGCTAGGCCACTCCAGGACCTTGAAATGCTTCTTACGAAGCCACTCCTTCGTTGCCCGGGCGGTGTGTTTGGGATCATTGTCATGCTAAAAGACCCAGCCACGTTTCATCTTCAATGCCCTTGCTGATGGAAGGAGGTTTTCACTCAAAATCTCACGATACATGGCCCCATTCATTCTTTCCTTTACACGGATCAGTCGTCCTGGTCCCTTTGCAGAAAAACAGCCCCAAAGCATGAAGTTTCCACCCCCATGCTTCACAGTAGGTATGGTGTTCTTTGGATGCAACTCAGCATTCTTTGTCCTCCAAACACGATGAGTTGAGTTTTTACCAAAAAGTTATATTTTGGTTTCATCTGACCATATGACATTCTCCCAATCCTCTTCTGGATCATCCAAATGCACTCTAGCAAACTTCAGACGGGCCTGGACATGTACTGGCTTAAGCAGGGGGACACGTCTGGCAATGCAGGATTTGAGTCCCTGGCGGAGTAGTGTGTTACTGATGGTAGGCTTTGTTACTTTGGTCCCAGCTCTCAGCAGGTCATTCACTAGGTCCCCCCGTGTGGTTCTGGGATTTTTGCTCACCGTTCTTGTGATCATTTTGACCCCACGGGGTGAGATCTTGCGTGGAGCCCCAGATCGAGGGAGATTATCAGTGGTCTTGTACGTCTTCCATTTCATAATAATTGCTCCCACAGTTGATTTCTTCAAACCAAGCTGCTTACCTATTGCAGATTGTCTTCCCAGCCTGGTGCAGGTCTACAATTTTGTTTCTGGTGTCCTTTGACAGCTCTTTGGTCTTGACCATAGTGGAGTTTGGAGTGTGACTGTTTGAGGTTGTGGACAGGTGTCTTTTATACTGATAACAAGTTCAAACAGGTGCCATTAATACAGGTAACGAGTGGAGGACAGAGGAGCCTCTTAAAGAAGAAGTTACAGGTCTGTGAGAGCCAGAAATCTTGCTTGTTTGTAGGTGACCAAATACTTATTTTCCACCATAATTTGCAAATAAATTCATTAAAAATCCTACAATGTGATTTTCTGGATTTTTTTTTCTCAATTTGTCTATCATAGTTGACGTGTACCTATAATGAAAATTACAGGCCTCTCTCATCTTTTTAAGTGGGAGAACTTGCACAATTGGTGGCTGACTAAATACTTTTTTTCCCCACTGTAGGTAACCCACTCCCACCCCCTTACCTTCTACATAGGTAACCCACCCCCACCCCCTTACCTTCTACATAGGTAACCCACACCCTTACCTTCTACATAGGTAACCCACCCCCTTACCTTCTACATAGGTAACCCACACCCACACCCTTACCTTCTACATAGGTAACCCACCCCCTTACCTTCTACATAGGTAACCCACCCCCTTACCTTCTACATAGGTAACCCACACCCACCCCCTTACCTTCTACATAGGTAACCCACACCCTTACCTTCTACATAGATGACCCACTCCCACACCCTTACCTTGTTCATTGGTAGCACTCACACCACCCTAATCCACTCACACTACCTTCACACCCTCTCAGATTCTGCTTACATGTACAGTTGCTCACTCTGCCTCTCCCTCTGTCTCCAGGGAAGCTGATCACCAGTGTAGTGACCGGTATAGCCCACCGGCGCCCCCAAGGGGAGAGTTATGACCAGGCCATCAGGAACGACGCTACAGGCCTGTGGCAGTGCCCCTTCTGTCAACAGGACAACTTCCCTGAACTCAGCGAGGTGAGACATCATGACCTCTAACCCCTCACCTGTTCCTTTCCCCGCGACTCTGACGTGGTTACTTAGGGAAGTCACTAACTGTAAGTCGCTCTGGATAAGAGCGTCTGCTAAATGACTAAAATGTAAAATTAGAACAAATCAGCGGGACGTGATGTATTATTTATTTGTAAATTATTATTTACTTTCTCCTCCCTCTCTCTTCCTCTCCTCTCTCTTCCTCTCCTCTCTCTTCCCCTCTCTTCCTCTCCTTTCTCTTCCTCTCCTCTCTCTCCCCCTCTCTTCCTCTCCTCTCACTCCCTCTCTTCCTCTCCTCTCTCTTCCTCTCCTCTCTCTTCCTCTCCTCTCTCTCCTCTCTGCTAGGTGTGGAACCATTTTGACAGTGGTTCGTGTCCTGGCCAGGCCATAGGTGTGAGGGCTCGGATGGACAACGGTGTCCAGGGCTTCATCCCCACCAAATTCCTCAGTGACAAGGTGGTCAAACACCCTGAGGAGAGGGTCAAGGTGAGACACACAGACATGCACACACACTGTCACACAAACCAACACACACACACTATTCTGGTCCTGGAGAGCACACACCAAGGCTTTGGTTCCTTCTTCTTGCTCTCTCTCCAGGACTCAATCTGTTGGTGACTAGAGTTGGTTCAGTTACTTCAGTACCTGTACACGTGTTCACCTAACTCTCCCTCCTCCTCTCCCAGGTGGGTATGACGGTACACTGTCGCATCATGAAGATCGACATCGAGAAGTTCAACGTGGACCTGACGTGTCGTACGTCTGACCTGATGGATAAGAACAATGAGTGGAAGCTTCCTAAAGACAGCTACTACGACTTTGACACGGAGACAGAGGACACCAAGACAGAGGAGGAACTCAAGAAGAAACAACAGAGAACCAGTTAGTATACAGCCAGTAAACAGTAGTGTACAGAGAACCAGTTAGTATACAACCAGTAAACAGTAGTGTACAGAGAACCAGTTAGTATACAGCCAGTAAACAGTAGTGTACAGAGAACCAGTTAGTATACAGCCAGTAAACAGTAGTGTACAGAGAACCAGTTAGTATACAGCCAGTAAACAGTAGTGTACAGAGAACCAGTTAGTATACAGCCAGTAAACAGTAGTGTACAGAGAACCAGTTAGTATACAGCCAGTAAACAGTAGTGTACAGAGAAGAAACAGAGAACCAGTTAGTATACAGAGTTAGGGTCAGGTTAGGGCTGAAACAGTGCATGTTTTTATTTGAACTTTGTGAACAAAACAAGACTACGATGTACCTTCTTAACGTTACTCTTCTGTTTCTCACTTTCCTCTCCTCCCTCTATCCACCCTCTTGCCCCCTCTCTTCTCTCTCCAGCCTATATAAAACGTGTTATCGCCCACCCATCCTTCCATAACATCAACTTCAAGCAGGCTGAGAAGATGATGGAGTCTATGGACCAGGGAGACGTTGTTATCAGGCCGAGCAGCAAGGGAGAGAACCACCTCACCGTCACCTGGAAGGTATGGAGGGTTAGATGGAGGGATGGATCAGGGAGGTGTCACATGGTAGGTATGGAGGGAGGGATGGATCAGGGAGGTGTCACCTGGAAGGTATGGAGGGAGGGGTGGATCAGGGAGGCGTCACCTGGTAGGTATGGAGGGAGGGATAGATCAGGGAGGCGTCACATGGTAGGTATGGAGGGAGGGATGGATCAGGGAGGCGTCACATGGTAGGTATGGAGGGAGGGATGGATCAGGGAGGTGTCACCTGGAAGGTATGGAGGGAGGGATGGATCAGGGAGGCGTCACATGGTAGGTATGGAGGGAGGGATGGATCAGGGAGGCGTCACCTGGAAGGTATGGAGGGAGGGATGGATCAGGGAGGCGTCACCTGGAAGGTATGGAGGGAGGGATAGATCAGGGAGGCGTCACATGGTAGGTATGGAGGGAGGGATAGATCAGGGAGGCGTCACCTGGAAGGTATGGAGGGAGGGATAGATCAGGGAGGCGTCACCTGGTAGGTATGGAGGGAGGGATAGATCAGGGAGGCGTCACCTGGAAGGTATGGAGGGAGGGATGGATCAGGGAGGCGTCACATGGTAGGTATGGAGGGAGGGATAGATCAGGGAGGCGTCACCTGGTAGGTATGGCTAGAGAGGGGGAGAGAGGAGTGCTGTAGATGGGTGCATAACCCCCAAAAAAGTGATAGGCTACTGTATAAAACAAGTGGTCCATCAACCCTCTATCTGGAGAGCTACTGGAAGTGCAGGCTTTTGATCCAACCCTGCTCAAACACACCAGTCAGCTTATTTTTACAATGTGGTGTGTTAGAGCAGGGCTGGACCAAGAGCCTGCACACCCAGAATCTCCTTCTAGGATGGTTGGCCACCCTGCAACATTACAATTACAACCTCCTGTAGCTCAGTTGGTAGAGCATGGCGCTTTGCAACGCCAGGGTTCTGGGTTCGATTCCCATGGGGGGCCAGTATGAAAAATGTGTGTACTCACTTAACTGTAAGTCGCTCTGGATAAGAGCGTCTGCTAAATGACTAAAATGTAAATGTAATTTGTTTTAAATGTCTTTATAAAATAATTCCCTCATTCAATGAACCGTTAATGTCGAGCCCTGTGTGTGTGTGTTGACCGACAGGTTGATTCATTTGTTGTTGGATGCTAATCAGATGTGTTATGTGTAGGTGGCTGACGGTATCTACCAGCACGTTGACGTGAGAGAGGAGGGCAAGGAGAACGCCTTCAGCCTGGGACACACACTCTGGATCAACACTGAGGTGAAGACCGTGTGTGTGTGTGAGAGAGAGAGAGCGATGGGTTGTCTACATGCCTGTTCCACAACTCAAACTGATCTCTCTACCCCCCCCTTGCTCTCTCTCTGCCCCTTCTTTCTCTGTCTCCCCCCTCCCTCATCTCTCTCCCTCCCTCATCTCTCTCTCCCACTCCCTCCCTCTAGGAGTTTGAGGATCTTGATGAGATCACAGCTCGTTATATTCAGCCAATGGCAGCGTTCGCTCGCGACCTGCTGGGACACAAGTACTTCCAGGACTGTAACGGAGGGGACAGGAAGGTATGGGGGGGGAATATAGTCTTAACCACAGGAAAGTGTTTTATTTTGATTCACCTCAAAAGTCTCTCACAGAGTATTGGTTTGACAAAGACTTACAAAGAAAATAACCTCCTGGTTTGATCTCTCCAGTGACAGTTTGTTTGTATTATTATTCTCTTTATTTATAAAGCTACACATCTCCATTTTATTCATCTCCTCTCTCTGTCTCCCCGTCCCTCTCCCTGTCTCCCCGT
This sequence comes from Coregonus clupeaformis, assembly GCF_020615455.1. Classification (NCBI taxonomy): domain Eukaryota; kingdom Metazoa; phylum Chordata; class Actinopteri; order Salmoniformes; family Salmonidae; genus Coregonus; species Coregonus clupeaformis. The sequence goes on from NC_059218.1 coordinate 36,825,490, forward strand.
CCCTCTCCCTGTCTCCCCGTCCCTCTCTCGGTCTCCCCGTCCCTCTCCCTGTCCCCTGTCCCTCTCCCTGTCTCCCCGTCCCTCTCTCTGTCTCCCCGTCCCTCTCTCTGTCTCCCGTCCCTCTCTCTGTCTCCCCGTCCCTCTCTCTGTCTCCCCGTCCCTCTCTCTGTCTCCCCGTCCCTCTCTCTGTCTCCCCGTCCCTCTCTCTGTCTCCCCGTCCCTCTCCCTCTCTCTGTCTCCCCGTCCCTCTCTCTGTCTCCCGTCCCTCTCTCTGTCTCCCCGTCCCTCTCTCTGTCTCCCCGTCCCTCTCCCCGTGCCTCTCTCTGTCTCCCCGTCCCTCTCTCTGTCTCCCCGTCCCTCTCTCTGTCTCCCCGTCCCTCTCTCTGTCTCCCCGTCCCTCTCTCTGTCTCCCCGTCCCTCTCTCTGTCTCCCGTCCCTCTCTCTGTCTCCCCGTCCCTCTCTCTGTCTCCCCGTCCCTCTCTCTGTCTCCCCGTCCCTCTCTCTGTCTCCCCGTCCCTCTCTCTGTCTCCCCGTCCCTCTCCCCGTCCCTCTCCCTGTCTCCCGTCCCTCTCCCTGTCTCCCCGTCCCTCTCCCTGTCTCCCCGTCCCTCTCCCTGTCTCCCCGTCCCTCTCCCTGTCTCCCCGTCCCTCTCCCCGTCCCCTCTCCCTGTCTCCCCGTCCCTCTCCCTGTCTCCCCGTCCCCTCCCTGTCTCCCCGTCCCTCTCCGTCTCCCCGTCCCTCTCCCTGTCTCCCCGTCCCTCTCCCTGTCTCCCCGTCCCTCTCTCTGTCTCCCTGTCTCCCCGTCCCTCTCTCTGTCTCCCCGTCCCTCTCTCTGTCTCCCGTCCCTCTCTCTGTCTCCCGTCCCTCTCTGTCTCCCCGTCCCTCTCTCTGTCTCCCTGTCTCCCCGTCCCTCTCTCTGTCTCCCCGTCCCTCTCTCTGTCTCCCCGTCCCTCTCTCTGTCTCCCCGTCCCTCTCCCTGTCTCCCGTCCCTCTCCCTGTCTCCCCGTCCCTCTCCCTGTCTCCCCGTCCCTCTCCCTGTCTCCCCGTCCCTCTCCCTGTCTCCCCGTCCCTCTCCCTGTCTCCCCGTCCCTCTCCCTGTCTCCCCGTCCCTCTCCCTGTCTCCCCGTCCCTCTCCCTGTCTCCCCGTCCCTCTCCCTGTCTCCCCGTCCCTCTCCGTCTCCCCGTCCCTCTCCCCGTCCCTCTCCCTGTCTCCCCGTCCCTCTCTCTGTCTCCCCGTCCCTCTCTCTGTCTCCCCGTCCCTCTCTCTGTCTCCCCGTCCCTCTCTCTGTCTCCCCGTCCCTCTCTCTGTCTCCCCGTCCTCTCTCTGTCTCCCCGTCCCTCTCTCTGTCTCCCCGTCCCTCTCTCTGTCTCCCCGTCCCTCTCTCTGTCTCCCCGTCCCCTCTCTGTCTCCCCGTCCCTCTCTCTGTCTCCCTGTCTCCCCGTCCCTCTCTCTGTCTCCCTGTCTCCCCGTCCCTCTCTCTGTCTCCCCGTCCCTCTCTCTGTCTCCCCGTCCCTCTCTCTGTCTCCCCGTCCCTCTCTCTGTCTCCCCGTCCCTCTCTCTGTCTCCCCGTCCCTCTCTCTGTCTCCCCGTCCCTCTCTCTGTCTCCCCGTCCCTCTCTCTGTCTCCCCGTCCCTCTCTCTGTCTCCCCGTCCCTCTCTCTGTCTCCCCGTCCCTCTCTCTGTCTCCCTGTCTCCCCGTCCCTCTCCCTGTCTCCCCGTCCCTCTCCCTGTCCCCCGTCCCTCTCTCTGTCTCCCCCGTCCCTCTCTCTGTCTCCCCGTCCCTCTCTCTGTCCCCCGTCCCTCTCCCTGTCTCCCGTCCCTCTCTCTGTCTCCCCGTCCCTCTCTCTGTCTCCCCCGTCCCTCTCCCTGTCTCCCCGTCCCTCTCCCTGTCTCCCCGTCCCTCTCTCTGTCCCCCGTCCCTCTCTCTGTCCCCCCGTCCCTCTCTCTGTCTCCCCGTCCCTCTCTCTGTCTCCCCGTCCCTCTCTCTGTCTCCCCGTCCCTCTCTCTGTCTCCCCGTCCCTCTCTCTGTCTCCCCGTCCCTCTCTCTGTCTCCCCGTCCCGCTCCCTGTCTCCCCGTCCCTCTCCCTGTCTCCCCGTCCCTCTCTCTGTCTCCCCGTCCCTCTCCCTGTCTCCCCGTCCCTCTCTCTGTCTCCCCGTCCCTCTCTCTGTCTGGTAGAAAATGGAGGAGTTGTTGATCAGGTCTAAGAAGGAGAAACCTACGTTCATCCCCTACTTTGTCTCAGCCTGTAAAGACCTGCCTGGGAAGTTCATACTGGGATACCAGCCTCGTGGCAAACCACGGTGAGTTACCATGACTACAGCTAACTAATCCTAACCATGGTGAGTTACCGTGACTATAGCTAACTAATCCTAACCACGGTGAGTTACCATGACTATAGCTAACTAATCCTAACCATGTTGAGTTACCATGACTATAGCTAACTAATCCTAACCACGGTGAGTTACCATGACTACAGCTAACTAACCCTAACCATGGTGAGTGACCATGACTATAGCTAACTAATCCTAACCATGGTGAGTTACCATGACTATAGCTAACTAACCCTAACCATGGTGAGTGGTTGACGACCATAGAAATGGAATGAATAGAACGGGCGTCTCCATTCAAGTAAATGATGCCATAATGGGTTGTCTGGCAGCCATTTTGAGGGTACCCATAGGAGCAAAGCAGGAAGTAAAAGCAGGATGTGTACCCATCAATCTGATTTGCTGAATCAACCCAATTGACATTACAAAAAATACATTCCATTGCATGAGCCACATCAGTTAGCATAATTTGAATGAACATTCTGCATTACCATGGAAATTATTGCATCACAATACCATGCAGCCATTACGAGTGTATCCATGAGTTTAGCAGTCAAATTGCCAGGGTTAGATGTTCCAAGACCGTTCTATTCATTATATTTCTATGTTGTGGACCTTGTCCCTGACCTCATCTCTCCCATAGAAATACCATGGTCTCTCCCCACAGCCTTAAATCAAATTAAATGTTATTTGTCACATGCTTGGTAAACAACAGGTGTAAACTAACAGTGAAATGCTTTCTTACTTCCTTCCCAACAATGCAGAGAAAAAGATAGAAAAATTATAACACCAGGAATAAATGCACAATGAGGAATGATAACGTGGCTACATACACATCCTAGAAGGATGGTTCAATATTATTCTATTGGATTGACAATGGAATTTGAATATATGTGATGATTATGACAGAGCTCAGAGCAGTAGAGTTGTTGTGGTTGGTTTTGAAAATGTTGTCCTCTGTGTCTGTAGTGTTGAGTATGTGACCATCTCTCCTGACGGGTTCCGGTACCGCTCCCAGATGTTCCCCACCGTTAACGGACTGTTCCGCTGGTTCAAAGACCACTTCCAGGAACCGGTACCAGGTACATACTGCCTGCCCATTGGCTAGAACACCTGTCAATCTCTCTAGACCAGTGTGCCACTGCTGTAGTTGTGCTATGTTGATTGGGTAGGTTGTAAAGGTGTTTTTATCTCCTATACCAGTGGTCACCAACCTTTTCTGAGTCAAGATCACTTCCGCAGTTAAAAAGCAAGCCGAAATCTACCGCTCGTATTTTTTTTACATGACAGTCGGATCTAGTTTTTTTTCCAGAGTTCCCATTTGTCTTGAACGCTCAAAAGTCTGAGGTTTCTGAATTCCCAGTTGTTTTGAACACAGCATTAATCTCAGCGGAGGGAGGGAGGAAGGGAGAGAACAGCAGAGGGTCACGATCCTGTCCTTTCTTTCTTCCCTTGAGACTGACCAGAGAGAGGACAGTCTCCACCTGATGGCGAAACTCGAATCGCACCGCATCTGCCTCAGTCATGCACAAATTCATGTTGTTCCTATGACCAGAGAAAGTGAAATACTCCTCGATATTAAAATATCCACGACGAGCTTCTAATAATAATTAAAACGCAGGGCTATCGACAATCTTGGCTACTCATTCCTTGCAGCTGCAGCGCGAGTGAAATTATGGATATGTTTTTTTTTAATGTTTTGTAATAGTGTTGAATAAAAACAAGGTTGGCAGTGCTGAATACATATTTTTAACATGAACTCGCTCATAAAAACAGCAGCTCTTTGCTGTATTCTTTTGACAGTCTCTCTGTGGTCATGGTTTTAAAAGTTATTACATCTAAATTAGGCTAGTATCAAACTTTGCTATGACCTGGGGCCGTGGAAGCGCTGTAGGCGCACTCGGTTTAGCCACTGATCTCCCGGTCCACTGGGTAGGCGGAATTAGTTTTTTCAGACAAATGAAATGGTTCAAAATGGGAACACTTTGCCTACCTGGTGCTCAGAGCTTCTCAATCAAGTGCACCTACTTTTTCTTTTTAAAGGAGTGCAAGGCTTTACCACAGCCTTTACCACAGCCTTTATCGTTGGCTTTACCACAGCCTTTACCACAGCCTTTATCGTTGGCTTTACCACAGCCTTTATCGTTGGCTTTACCACAGCCTTTATCGTTGGCTTTACCACAGCCTTTATCGTTGGCTTTACCACAGCCTTTATCGTTGGCTTTACCACAGCCTTTATCGTTGGCTTTACCACAGCCTTTATCGTTGGCTTTACCACAGCCTTTACCACAGCCTTTATCGTTGGCTTTACCACAGCCTTTATCGTTGGCTTTATCACAGCCTTTACCGTTGGCTTTATCACAGCCTTTACCGTTGGCTTTATCACAGCCTTTACCACAGCCTTTATCGTTGGCTTTACCACAGCCTTTATCGTTGGCTTTACCACAGCCTTTATCGTTGGCTTTACCACAGCCTTTATCGTTGGCTTTACCACAGCCTTTATCGTTGGCTTTACCACAGCCTTTATCGTTGGCTTTACCACAGCCTTTACCACAGCCTTTATCGTTGGCTTTACCACAGCCTTTACCACAGCCTTTACCACAGCCTTTATCGTTGGCTTTACCACAGCCTTTATCGTTGGCTTTACCACAGCCTTTATCGTTGGCTTTACCACAGCCTTTACCACAGCCTTTATCGTTGGCTTTACCACAGCCTTTATCGTTGGCTTTACCACAGCCTTTATCGCAGGCTTTATCACAGCCTTTATCGCTGGCTTTACCACAGCCTTTATCGTTGGCTTTACCACAGGCTTTATCGTTGGCTTTTCTACAGAAACGTTTGGTGATCGACGGGTTGGCGACCACTGTCCTATCCTGTGGTTCCAATATCTGTTTCCTTTCCTCCCTCAGGCATCACACCCAGCAGTAGCAGTCGAACACGGACACCTGCCTCTGTCAACACTACACCAGCTAACATCAACATCGCAGGTCAGTCTCTCTTACTCACTTTCTCTCTCACACACACACACACACACACACACACACAAACTCACCTCCATCCAAATGTATCAATCCTAAAGTTGGTAAGCAATTTCATCCTATCAAATATCCACTTTAGTAATTCTGGTGGATGTCTGATGCTACTGTAGTGTTTAACTCTCCGTCTCTCCGTCTCTCAGACCTGACGCGAGCGGTCAGCGCTCTCCCACGCAACATGACCTCCCAGATGTTCAGTGCCATCGCCGCGGTGACAGGGCAGGGGCAGGGCCAGAACGCCAACACTACGCCCGCCCAGTGGGGCTCCAGCCAATACGGTTACACCGGGGGCAGCAGCGGGGGCGGGGGAGGCAGCTCCTCAGCCTATCACGTGAGTGGATTTATAGCATTGCTTTACCGATGGTCCAATGGCTTTGTTTTGTATTGGGGTAAAATGAAGCTAACTCGCCTCATTCGCTGCCAGTGTGTATCAACCACCTGGGTGATGCTAAGGAAGCTTGTTGTGGCAGAAAGATCAAACATGGGTGTTCATCACATTGGAGAGATGTGACGTGAATGTTATCTTTTTCTACTGCTGTTTGCCACAATTATTTGAATGTGTAGATAGTGCTCCATTTGAACCACCTCTCCCTCCCTCCTTCCCCATCTCTCTCTCTCTCCAGGTGTTTGCGACGCCCCAACAGCCGATGGCGACGCCCATGATGACCCCCAGCTACTCGTATACCACCCCCAGCCAGCAGACCATGGGTACCCCGCAGTACCCCTCCTCCACCCCCCAGTCCTCCCACTCCCACGGACACCAGGGCCACAGCAGTCACCAGGGACACTCGTCCAACACACCCCTCCTCCTCCTCATCCAGAGGACGCACTCCGCAGCAGCAGCCTAAGTAAGTCGAGACGGAGAGATAGACAGGTTGTGTTTCAGTTGGATGTGTGTGATGAGTCAGTTGATGGAAAATGTTTTTTGAGTAGTTGGGAGTTTTTAGAATATGTCAGAATAATTCTAGAAGAAATGACTACATGTATCCTGGGCTATGGGTCGATCTGGAATGAAGAAGTTGTGTTCTGAATCACTATTGTGAATATCAGATTGATTGCAAACTTTCAGTGGTGGTGGTAGCTATGGAAAGACTACAACATCCAAACTGGAAAGACTACAACATCCAAACTGCCCTGTACCTAACCCCGCCCCTACTCTGTGTCTCCCTGCAGGTCGGGCGGCAGCGCGGCGGTGGACTGGGGCAAGGTGGCGGAGCAGTGGCTCCAGGAGAAGGAGGCAGAGAGGAAGAAGCAGAAGACACCCAGGATGACCCCGCGACCTTCCCCCAGCCCCATGATCCAGAGCACGCCTATGTCAATTGCTGGAGATGCCACGCCCCTTCTGGACGAGATGGACCGATAGGACAGGGCGGGGGGGGGCGACTGTATACCCCCCTCCTCCCGAATATACCCCCTTGCTCTGATCAACTCATCCTTCCATCCATCCGCCTGCCTGCATGCCCCCTCAAACCGGACCCATGCCATTCAGATCCTCCTTACCTACCTCTCCTCCTAGCCCACTAAACTAACCCTGCTCACCCTCCTTCTTGTGTCCCATTGGATTCTGTTTCTAGCTACTGTGTATCTAGCCATGTTTCTCTCCCAGCACATCTCTTCCCTTCTGTCTGTCCCTCTCTCTTTCCTCCCTCTATTTTTGCCGGCCACATAGTCCAGTATTTTATTTAGTAAGGATATTAACTCTGTATGTCAGGCAGGAAGACATGTCGACAAACACTTGAAACAAACCGCTGACATAGAGATAATAGGACATGGACCTAATGGAGAAATTATTGTTTGGTTGTCAGGGCAACCTTTGTCCTTTCATTTTCTTATTAATAACATGGGGTATGCTGTACTTCCTTTTTCCTGTTTGATTTTTTAAAAAATATATAAAAAGATTAGGAGATGCTGCCAAAAGCGTCTGATTGGTTCGTGGGTTGTCTCCTGCCATGGTAGTTTGGTATGTAATGTCCCTTTGGCTGCATAGACCCGCCCCTTGCCCTCCTGGTGATTGGCGGGTTGTGGCGAGAGGCAGCCTAACGAGCGCTTTGCCGAGCCAATCAGGAAGCTTGTCTGCGTTTTTGTATTGATGCATCAAAATGAATAAAGACACTGTTTTCAGTATGAACCCTAACCCTGCACTCCTCACATGGTCTGTCAAACCCACACACACACACGTGCTTATGAGTCTCTGGTATAGAGAGAAATATTGCTATTGAATATGAAGAGCTCTCTCCTTTTAATGTGGTGAATGATACCCATGTGATGATGGGAATGATTGAAACCCCAACGACACAGACTGGTGAGATTTTACTTTTGTCCAAAACCTGCTGGTTTATTAGTGTTGCCGTCAGTACCAACCGAGACAAACTAGGTTTTAAACCGAGAGACAGACTCTACTATCACTCTTTGGAAGACTTTGTTTCTGTGTTCTAACCACTGAACAAAAGATTAGTACTACCGGTAACCATGGTAACTGATACCATGACGGTTGTCACAAGTGAACCTAACCGAATTCGATTGACAGAGATGACAGTATGTTAGGGAGGGACTAGGTTTTACCCTTAAACTTTTTGCTTTGCTGTGACAACTTTTTTTTTTTTGACTGCATATTTTCAACAACAAAAAAAATTGGGGGTGTAAAGCATCCTTTGGTAGTTTGAAGCATAGGCCTATTTGTTGTGAGTTTACTCACGTGTAACTGTATATTTTAACTTTTGTGTCTGTGAACTTAGCATTTCTTTGAATCCTTTTGTCCTTGACTTTCAAACATCATGTGAGCATTTAAGACACTCTTGGGTATTTGGGCATTTACATGTAGCCGGTTTTAAATATGTCCCTGTTCTCCTAAGTCTGGCCCCTTAAAGTCTGGATATCTGTGATCACTATGGAGATGTTCCACCTAGCCCCCCAAGGTGAGATGTGGAGCGTTAATCTGCCATGTTGCTTTCTTCTATCCGGACCTGTGCAGATCTGTAAACTCTAAAGGGCCAGTACTAGGGGGAAGGGGAGGAGGTTGCTGACTGAAATGTCAGTTATGTGAACACATCGGACCTTGGTCTCATCCACACATCATTATCATAACAATTAATATCTGTGGTGAAAGACCATGTGTATTGGTGCTTTCAAGACAACTGGGAACTCTGGGAGAAAAAAAACTAGGTCAAATCAAGACGTCAGTGATCTTCAGGTCGGAAAGTCTGAGCTCTAGAAAGATTGCCAGAGTTTCCGACTTGGAATCCCGAGTTAAATGATCGTTCAAAACTATTTTTCCAAGTTGGAGCTTGGTTTTTTTCTCTCCAGAATGTCCAGTTCTCTTGAACGAACTGAAGTCGGAAGCACTGAAGTCTTGAGTTCCTTTTTTTTTTTTTTATATATATATATATACATGACATATATCTGTAAGTGACACTGCCTGGTGTCACTCAAACACATCACGGTGTTTTCTTCTGGGAAATTAGTTTTTTCAGTTGTGACTATTTGCTCTGTCTGTGTACAGTCGAATGGGTTGTTGATATACAGTTTTTGGTCTTTATTTGTGAGCGCCATGTTCTAGAGAGTTCTAGGGTTACTCCCGGGCTAAAAACCGTGTTCAATGTAGAATCTCATTTAAACATGCTCAGGCTGATTATTGCAAATAAGGACTAGTTCTCAATCAACCTGCCTGGTAAACGATGGTTTAGTCCAGGAGTATAGGTTTTATTTAGGTCTCGGAAACCTGGCCTGTATTCTCTATTTGCAATATTACATGTTGTACCTTCAGTAAGCCTGTGGTTGTTGGCAGGGGGAGGAGAGGGGAGGGGAGAGGTTTTGCCTCAGTTATTATTACACTGCAGATAACCTTTTCTACCTGTGATCCCTTTAATAAAAGTGTTCATATTATTGACACCCGAGTCCCCACATTGTGTTATTGAAGTGCTCTGTGTGACTCTGTTCCATTTATTCCATTCCAGCCATTACAATGAGCCCATCCTCCTATAGCTCCTCCCACCAGCCTCCTCTGGTACAGTGTTATTCAACACACAGGCATTTGCTTCTTTGTGTAGCCCATAACAATAAACTTCCCATTACTCATCTGAAGAGTGTTATCAATCTATAACTGTGAATGAAAGTCATCTATATTGATTTTATAGGACATCAAATATAAATCACATCAAATATAATACAATCATCAGTATTGAGTCATAAACAGCATATCAGGACATGGTAAAGCAGTAGCCCTAAATGTCTGGCCTGTTTCAGGCCTCTTCTCCACGCTCTTAATTAAATTTGCCTCAGATCATCAGATGTAAATGAAACATTCTTCTCTCTCCATCTCTCTCTGTTTCTATCTCTCCCGCTCTCTAACTCTCTCCATCTCTCTCCCCAACTCTATCTCTCATTCTCTCTCTCTTCTCTCTCTCTCATTATCTCTTCCCCCCTCTCTCACTGCATCTCACTCTTCCGATCCCTCCCAATCTCTTTCTCTCCATCTCTCACTCTCTCTCCCCCTCTCGTGATAAAACAATCCCTCTATTTTAGGAGCCCTCAGAGTCTATACTGTGGGTGGCGGTGGTATGGTGGGGATGTTGGGTAGTCATGGGAGGCAGCGTACGCATCACATTAGCAGACCAGACGCATGACAGGAGGAGACGGAGGAGGAAAATAAACCAGCCAACACACAGAGGCCTGCATGCCTGTTGCTGCTGACGTCTTCACCTAGAATGCAGGAATCTGTCTGGGACAAATCTCAAATGATGAGAACCAGAGCTACATGGCCCTGGTGAAGAGTAGTGCACCACATAAAGGGATAGATAAGAGTATTTCCTGGTCCAGTTACATGGTCAGGGAAAACTCAAAACTATGGGACCTACGCTATCTCCAGTTGTTTATGGATAGGGTTTCACATAAAGGAACAGCCTTAGACCCCAAACCCTGGTTTTGTGATTATAGAGGCTTCTTCCAGTCCACGCGCTTCACCTATTTCTCTTTATGAACATGTAAAAACGACTACGAATGCAATCCGTTATCCATGGATTGGTAGGGATAAATGCTGTTGCTATTACTTCCTCTCTCGTCGTTCAGCTGACAGTCCATGGAATTGGAATCCTCCTCACTGAGACAACACTTCCTCCATTATCACATTGTACAAACACACAGATGCATGATTGTGTTGTGTTGTCCTGTGTTGTGTGGTGCTGTGTAGTGTTGTCCAGTGTTGTGTTGTGTTGTCCTGTGTTGTGTTGTGTTATGCTGTGTTGTGTTGTCCTGTGTTGTGTTGTGCTGTGTTGTGTTGTCCTGTGTTGTGTTGTTGTGTTGTCCTGTGTTGTGTTGTCCTGTGTTGTGGTGTTGTGTTGTCGTGTGTTGTGTTGTCGTTTGCTGTGTTGTCCTGTGTTGTGTTGTGTAGTGTTGTGTTGTCCTGTGTTGTGTTGTGCTGTGTTGTGTTGTCCTTTGTTGTGGTGTGTTGTGTTGTCCTGTGTTGTGTTGTTGTGTTGTGTTGTGTTGTGTTGTCCTTTGTTATGTTGTCCTGTGTTGTGTTGTGTTGTCCTGTGTTGTGTTGTCCTGTGTTGTGTTGTGTTGTCCTGTGTTGTGTAGTGTTGTGTTGTCCTGTGTTGTGCTGTGTTGTGTTGTCCTGTGTTGTGTTGTTGTGCTGTGTTGTCATGTGTTGTGTTGTCCTGTGTTGTGTTGTTGTGTTGTGTTGTCCTGTGTTGTGTTGTTGTCCTGTGTTGTGTTGTTGTGTTGTGTTGTGTTGTCCTGTGTTGTGTTGTCATGGGTTGTGTTGTGCTGTGTTGTCCTGTGTTGTGTTGTGTTGTCCTGTGTTGTGTTGTTGTGTTGTCCTGTGTTGTTGTGTTGTGTTGTCCTGTTTTGTGTTGTGTTGTCCTGTGTTTTGTTGTTGTGTTGTGTTGCCCTGTGTTGTGTTGTGTTGTCCTGTGTTGTGTTGTTGTGTTGTCCTGTGTTGTGTTGTGTTGTTGTGTTGTCCTGTGTTGTGTTGTGTTGTCCTGTGTTGTGTTGTCCTGTGTTGTGTTGTGTTGTCATGGGTTGTGTTGTGCTGTGTTGTCCTGTTTTGTGTTGTTGTGTTGTCCTGTGTTGTGTTGTGTTGTGTTGTCCTGGGTTGTGTTGTGCTGTGTTGTCCTGTGTTGTGTTGTGTTGTCCTGTGTTGTGTTGTCATGGGTTGTGTTGTGCTGTGTTGTCCTGTGTTGTGTTGTGTTGTCCTGTGTTGTGTTGTCCTGTGTTGTGTTGTCATGGGTTGTGTTGTGTGCTGTGTTGTCCTGTGTTGTGTTGTGCTGTGTTGCCCTGTGTTGTGTTGTGTTGTCCTGTGTTGTGTTGTTGTGTTGTGTTGTCCTGTTTTGTGTTGTTGTGTTGTGTTGTCCTGTGTTGTGTTGTGTTGTCCTGTGTTGTGTTGTCCTGTGTTGTGTTGTCCTGTGTTGTGTTGTGTTGTCCTGTGTTGTGTTGTCATGGGTTGTGTTGTGCTGTGTTGTCCTGTGTTGTGTTGTGTTGTGTTGTCCTGTGTTGTGTTGTGTTGTGCTGTGTTGTGCTGTGTTGTGTTGTGCTGTGTTGTCCTGTGTTGTGTTGTGCTGTGTTGTGCTGTGTTGTGTTGTGCTGTGTTGTGTTGTGTTGTGCTGTGTTGTGTTGTGCTGTGTTGTCCTGTGTTGTGTTGTGCTGTGTTGTCCTGTGTTGTGTTGTGTTGTGTAATGTATCCTCCCCCATCAGCAGCAGGTTGGTTTCCTCTTGGTTGGTTTGTACTCCTCTTCTGAGCTCTCTGTGATTCCTGTAGGAAACATACATGTGTCAAAGGGAAGAAATGTTAGAATAAAAAGTATCCTGCATGTAATAAAATAAACTTACTGATAATGTCGCCAACACGTCTGGACCCACTCTTCTCGAGCTCTGCCAGCACGTTGGCCTCAAAGGTTAGAGACGCTACCCGGAAGAAAAACTCCCTGATACTCTCCCCTGAGAGAGACAGAGAGGAGGGGAAGAAAGTGTGTGAGGGGAGGCAGAGGTAGGATGGGATATGATGGGGTAGGATGGGATATGATGGGATAGGATGGGATAGGATGGGATATGATGGGATAGGATGGGATATGATGGGATATGATGGGGGACATGAGGGAGTAAACCAGAGGATGTTATGTGTGGGTCCGTGCGTGTTTGTGTGGGGGTCCGTGCGTGTTTGTGTGGGTGTGGGGGTCTGTGCGTGTTTGTGTGTGTGTATTCCCAGCACTACCTGATTTAGCAGACACAGCCCAGTACTCTGCTCTGATCTCCTCTGACAGTCTAATGGCCTCCTGCTCCATGTAGGCCAACTGATCAGGAGACTGAGAGAGAGAGAGAGAGAGAGAAAGAGAGAGAGAGAGAGAGAGAGAGAGAGAGAGAGAGAGAGAGAGAGAGAGAGAGAGAGAGAGAGAGAGAGAGAGAGAGAGAGAGAGATACAGTTTGAAATGCTTCATCTTTAAATCAGTGAATGACAGATCCTTTGTGCTGTCTTTAGTCAGGTTGGATCTTTCCCATCAGACTCACGCTGAGGTCCTTCTTGGTTCCGACCAGGAACAGCAGAACACTGGAGGGATCGTTCTCCTTCATAGCATCCTCCAGCCACTGCCTGCACACACACACACACACACATACGTGCACACAGACACACACACACACACACACAATATGTCTATCACATATAATAAAGTAGTCTAATATAGAAATTGACTGATGTCCACTGAGATACTAGGATGAAAAGCCATTCTATCTGGGTGCTACAGATGTGAATAACATGTCATATTTTGGCATCTCTTACCTGGCGTTGTCCAGAGAGGTCACACAGCTCAGGTCAAATACCACTATGATGGCTTCAGAGAAACCAGGAGAACAACACAACACACATTAGAGAAGAGACAGGCTGCAGGTATCGCCACAATACATCTATTAAGGGCTTCCTATAACATACGTGTGTGGGTGTTTTCCTACCTTGTGCTCCTCTGTAATATGTGGAGGCGATGCACTTGAACCTCTCCTGACCCGCTGTGTCCCATCTGAGAGAGGGAAGGAGAGAGATGGAGGGAAGGGAGAGAGGGGAGGGAGAGAGAGGGAGGGAGGGAGAGGGAGGGAGAGAGGAGGAAGGGAGAGGGAGGGAGAGAGGGAGGGAGAGAGAGGGAAGGACAGAGAGGGAGGGAGGGAGGGAGGGAGGAGAGAGAGAGAGAGAGGGAGGGAGAGAGAGGGAGGGAGAGAGAGGGAAGAGGGGAGAGAGGGAAGGGAGAGAGAGGGAGGGAGAGAGAGGAAAGGAGAGAGAGAGAGGGAAGGAGAGAGAGGGAGGGAGAGAGAGGGAAGGAGAGAGAGAGGGAAAGAGAGGGAAGGAGCAAGAGGGAGGGAGAGAGAGGGAAGGAGCGAGAGGGAGGGAGAGAGAGGGAAGGAGAGAGAGGGAGGGAGAGAAAGGGAAGGACAGAGAGGGAGGGAGGGAGAGAGAGAGAGGGAGAGAGAGGGAGGGAGAGAGAGGGAGCAAGAGGCAACAGACGACAATTGATGAGCAAAGGGCGAGGATGATGAAAGTGTGAATTGTGTGTGTGTGTGTGTGTGTGTGTGTGTGTGTGTGTGTGTGTGTGTGTGTGTGTGTGTGTGTGTGTGTGTGTGTGTGTGTGTGTGTGCGTGCGTGCGTGCGTGCGTGCGTGCGTGTGTGTGCATGCGTGTGTGTGTGTGTGCGTGCGTACTACTCACAGCTGTAAACTGAAGGGCACACCCAACACCTCAAACCGCTCCATCTCAAAATCCACTCCGATGGTGGCCTTATAGTTCTTATCAAACGAGTCCTTACAGAACCTGTGGAGAGAGAGAGAAATATAACATAATCAATGTCGTTATTACAGTTCCTGTCAAGTCTTGGGTGACTAACGTCTGTCCTCGCAGCACCTGAGTAATATATAGACAGTAACAGAACGGTAACAGGATGGTAACAGAACGGTAACAGGACAGTAACAGAACGGTAACAGGATGGTAACAGGACGGTAACAGAACGGTAACAGGATAGTAACAGGATGGTAACAGGACAGTAACAGAACAGTAACAGGACAGTAACAGGACGGTAACAGAACGGTAACTGAACAGTAACAGCATGGTAACAGGACGGTAACAGCGCGGTAACAGGACGGTAACAGGACAGTAACAGGACAGTAACAGAAGAGTAACAGGACAGTAACAGGACGGTAACAGAACGGTAACTGAACAGTAACAGCATGGTAACAGGACGGTAACAGAGCGGTAACAGGACGGTAACAGGACAGTAACAGGACAGTAACAGAAGAGTAACAGAAGATAAACAGGACAGTAACAGAACAGTAACAGAACAGTAACAGGACAGGAACAGAACAGGAACAGAAGAGTAACAGGACAGTAACAGGACAGTAACAGGACGGTAACAGAACAGTAACAGAACGGTAACAGAACGGTAACAGAACAGTAACAGGACAGTAACAGGACGGTAACAGGACAGTAACAGGACGGTAACAGAACAGTAACAGAACGGTAGTAGGATGGTAACAGGACAGTAACTGAACAGTAACAGAACAGACAGGAAACATTATGACATGAGTTTACCATACTGTATACCTCTTCATGTACCCAAAGCTATGACTATAAATAGCAACTTTTCAGGAGATTTGATCACTGAACTAACTTACTTCAATATGCCAATAATCAAACCCACAAGTCAATCAATTAGTCAAAAATCTGTCTCTATTATCCCAGGCTGGGGGAGAGCAGGGGTAACAGTTTTACTGCTTTCTGAAGAGGCAGGTGCTCTGCTGTGTGTGGATTCACCTGGGTGTCATGGCAACAACTGACTAACAGGAAGTGAAATGGTCAGTAGTATTTTTAATTGGTAAGCACACATCCTGAGGGAAATCATTGTGCCACCTGGGGGATAAGATCTGTAATAGACTGTTTCCCAAATGGCCCATAGGACTCTCTCAAAAGTAGTTAACTATATATGGAGTAGGGTGCCATTTCAGATGCAGCCATAGACTGCAGTGTTTCCTTACCTGCTGATCAGACATGTCTTCCCAACTGCCACATCCCCTACCACAATCACCTTGGCGATGTTAAAGCTACAGACACATAAAGAGAACAGTCCAGTCAAACACTGATAATATACCAATAGTGTGTGTGTGTGTGTGTGTTCATCTCACCCCACTGTGCCCGTCTTCTGCCCCTGACAGGCAGCCTTGACCTGCGAGTGGAAGCCATCTTTAGTGTGTAGTGCCGCATCTGTGGTAAAACACTACAGAGAGAGAGAGAGAGAGAGAGAGAGAGAGAGAGAGAGAGAGAGAGAGAGAGAGAGAGAGAGAGAGAGAGAGAGAGGTTTAAAAAAGGGGTCAACTCAAAGGAAGAAAGTCTATCAGCTTGGCGTCACACAGAAATCAGAAGCTAGAAGGACAACTGCCTTATGGGGACATTGAACGGAATCTGTTCAATTCTGGTTCATCATTTTAAACTTCTTTGTAGCGATGGTACAGCCACATTAGCACGAGCCAGTGACCGAGTCCTGAACAAAACTACGAGCATTAGGTGTGTGAAACAGACTAATAAGCAGTAAATTACCACACAGCACTGTCTAATCATCTGCTTCAGTACCGGGTGCCAGAACTCTGAAACTGTGAGTCATTGTGTTATAGAGACACATTATTAGATTATACTCTGAGATGGTGTGTACTGTGGCACAAAAGACTCTAGGCCAGGTTTCCCCAACTGGCGGCCCGGGTGGTTTTATTTGGCCCCCCATGTTTTCTGAGCCAATAATAATAATAATAATACATGTAATTTTTTTTTTTTTCATTGTTGGACATATTTATTTATTTTTACAAACACCAGGGAATCAGCTCCAAGTGGTTTTCATTTGTGAAATCTGTTCCCAAGTATTTCCACACATAATAGACAGACGTGATCATATACAAATGCAAGCAAGGTTTGAAATGATTACGTTTTAGTCAAATATTATATCTGTTTGAGCTTCTTGCGGACAATTTGCAGTCTACAAATTATTTGTAATCATGTTCAGGTCCCCGACCATCCCCTCCAGAAAAAATCGGCCAGCGGCTGAATCTAGTTGATGATCCCTGCTCTAGGCTACACATTCCATTGTGAACACATTTAACAACCGCAGTGTGTGTGTGTGTGTGTGTGTGTGTGTGTGTGTTGTGCGCGTGTGTGTGTGCGCGCGTGCATGTGTTACCTCTGGAAGCTGAGCAATGATGCGGTCTCTCCTCACAGGTGGCAACATGTTCTTCATGTGGAAGTTACGAGGTGGTATGGATAGACATAAACACACACACACACACAATCAAACAATCACACACACATAAGAGACCCACTCGCACACGCTCAAACAATCATAGGCTGACAATCACACTCAAACAGGACAAATACACAGAAACACTATCTCTCTCTCTCACACATACAGATGTAGAGTAGAGTGAATAGGGGCTTCTCCAGGGAAAGGCTTCAACTTCAAACAGCTGAAAGAGAAGGAATAACTGACCATTAGTGTAACCTGATGTGTAGCCTAGTCTATAGTCTGACACCCACAGAAAAAGTGTCCACTGAATCTCCTAGGTGACGCCTCAATGCAAAAGACCACTGGCAGCTGTCTGCAGGTCAGAGTAAACTAACAAACAGCCTGCATGGTGTATATCGACCATCTGATTTGCTTTGTCTGGGTGGAAGAGTATACAGTGTCACTGTGGCAACTCAGCCTTGTCCATTCACCTGGCAACTATAGCAACCAAATACAAGCCCTGCTAAGGGGAAGGAAGTAGAGACTCTTACATGGCATTATTTGTCTCCATGACTTTATTTTTTATTTTTTAGTCATTTAGCAGACGCTCTTATCCAGAGCGACTTACAGTTAGTGCATACATTATTAATTTTTTATACTGGCCCCCCGTGGGAATCGAACCCACAACCCTGGCGTTGCAAACGCCATGCTCTACCAACCGAGCTACATCCCTGCCGGCCATTCCGTCCCCTACCCTGGACGACGCTGGGCCAATTGTGCGCCGCCCCATGGGTCTCCCGGTCGCGGCCGGCTACGACAGAGCCTGGATTCGAACCAGGATCTCTAGTGGCACAGCTAGCACTGCAATGCAGTGCCTTAGACCACTCGGGAGACCACTTTATGATCACTTACAGCCAGATCAAAGGACTGAAGATGTTGCCATTCTAGGCTTTTACACATTATAGTATTAAGTCTACACATCTAAGATTATGAGTGGAAGGAGCGATGAAAAGGAAAGCTTATGCAGGAAGGCATGGGATCAAAGTCTCCTAAAACATGATTACAGACCATCTGTTGCACAGCTAAAAACCAAGCAACATGTAGAATTGGTGAAAATAAACAAAACTCAAATTATAGTGTTGTCATGAAGATAGGCTACCCCTACATTGGCATGATAGAAAATCATATAATCATAAAGAATAATACTTTACCTTGCAAGTGCACTGAAAGTGCGAAAAGTAAACTCCAATTCGTCAATGGGTTGCGGTAGAACACTATCTATTCTTCTAAACTCATATTATGTACTTTTCACTAATATAAAGTCTCCTAGGGCTCCCTACATCCACCCGAAGACAACCAGCGAGCAGCAGACCAGAGCTGCGAACTCAGCAGTGGAAACAGATGACTCAAATTATGGACCTCCGTTTTAGCTCAACCCTCTCCAGTAGGCTGCCAAGGAGTGAGTTAGCTCTAGTCCAGGGCGTAGTGCGCGTTCTTCCATGATTTAGGAACACGCACTACGCCCTGGTCCAGAGCTAGGAGTGGGTGAGCTGTCTTGGAGTGCGCACTAGCTCTTGTGTGAAACATTTTAAGTATGCAAGCTCTGAACTTGAAAAAACAAAAGTCATATTACCTTAATAGCCTATATCAACAACAAATAAAAGTACAATATTTCCATGAAAAACTAAAAACACGTTTTATGATGGATGCTTTCATTTTACCCAAATAAAAGACTGACATAATATTTGGGACAGCTGATATGATGAAAGTTTAGCAAATGTTTCTCTCTGCTTCACTCTAGAGTAGTTTGAATAAAATGTAAAGTGTGCAGTGATTGGTTAGGAAGGGAACACGCACACATTGGATGACGTCCCATCAGCGTTGTGCCTTACGTAAACTTCAGCCGACTGCGTTTGTGGTTTACGTCACCGGTGCACTATAAATACTTGACTGGCGACGTTCATTCTCTCTCTTTCTCGCGCTCGCCTCCCAGAAGAGTATTGTGGTCTACTTGCAGAAGCAGAACATCCGCCGCATTGTCGAAGTGATATGTTAGAAATGCTTATTTAGTATGAAGTTATTGGTGCAGTGCTGCCACATGAGTCTTGCCATGCTCCTGCACTAGTTATTTGTTAAGTAGCTAACAGTAGCTAGCTTGATAGTTATGGAGCATGGGGTCTTGCAGAACCATGCACGTGGGGAACTCGGAACATTTTTAAACCATGCCAGGGTGAGTCTATATTAGGCGAGGATGTTAACTAGTTAGCTGCTAATACATTCTAGTTAAGAAGTGGTTTATTTTGATAGTTTGTGGATGTGATGATACCGATATAGGAAGTGCCGTCCGATGCGAAACTGACGAAGATTCCTAAACTGTTAGCTAGCTTGCTAGTTAGCCATCTGATCCACGAACACGGAAAACCAGCCAGTTATCACCCCAACAGATGCAGTGCCTTCATTTTACTAACACTATTTAAAATGCTAGTCCTAATGCATTTGCACTTTTTTAAATACTTTTGTTCTAGCTATTCTGTCTGGACCTGGCCTGTGTGGACTGAACTGGAGCAGCACATGGCAGGTAAATTCAACTGGCATTTTTCTCGCCAGCTAGGCCTTACTATTGTCGCGTTGGCTATTCATTGGCACGTTTGAATATATATTTTTTTAATTTCAGCTAATTGTTGTCTAGTCAGATCAAATATTTGAATAGTCACTATCTTTTGCCACAGCTCTTTCAGTGATGAAAGCTTGACATAGGAAGAGCTTAATGGCTAAACTACTTTCAATTGCTTTTGAGCACAAAGTTGTTTAGATTTTCTCCTGAATACAGCTTAGGTTATTGCTTTAAATATTCTCTTAAAACCTATGATTGTTTCAAACAGATGCTGGCTGAATTACTTGATGGCGAGGAGACTTCACCTCAAAAGGTAAGACTACCGCACCCACTCCAGCCTTTGAGACGCTATGACTCTGGGTGACAGTCTGGTTGTGATGAATCCTAAACTGAAATAGCTGGAATTACCGTCAGATTGTGCAGTGGTGATATTCGGTTTTCTGAACATGACAGGCAGTGATTTATGTCCTACTGTAGTCACGTTCCTGTTCCTTATGAACTGCAGTTTCTTGTGTTCCTTTTCTAAAGTTTGCTTTATGGTGGTTTTGAACAGGTGTGGAACTGAACCAAGGATGTGGAGACATAATCTGAAAAGGTACATGACATTACCAGACCACAGCTGTCCCATTCTCTGGTTAGCGGTCTAGTTGGTAGAGCATGGGGCTTGCAACGCCAGGGTTGTGGGTTTGATTTCCACGGGGGGCCAGTATGAAGAATGTGTGCACTCAGTAACTAAGTCGCTCTGGATAAGCGCGTCTGCTAAATTACTAAAATGAAAGTAGCTGGAATTACTGTCAATTGTAAAGTGGTGATATTGGAGGAATTTAAACCATGCTAGTGCCTTGGTGAAGATGTTACATAGTTGGCAGCGAATGCATTCTAGTAACAAATGGTTGATTTTGACAGTTTGTGGATGTGATGATATAGGAAGTGCCGTCCAATGCGAAACTGACGAAGATTCCTAAATGGTTAGCTAGCTTGCTATCTAGCCATCTGATCCACAAACACAGAGAACCAGCTAGCTACCACCCCAATAGATGCATTGCCCTCTTAAGTTAGCTAACACTATGTTTGAAATGCTAGTCCTGTCAATCATGCCTTGATGAAATTGTATGTTTTTGTTCTAGATTTGGGAGACTACTCCCTCTGGGCGAACTGAAGCCATACACACGGCAAGTAAATACAACTTTTTTTAAAACCCTAATTAGGCCTGACTAGTAATGTGTAGTTGGGTATTCAATGGCACATTTAGTAAGATTCACTATACACAGCTCTGTCAGTGATGAAAGCTTGAATAGGAAGAGTTTGATGCGACAACTGATGAGTTTATTTCAACTACTTCTGAGGAACAAAGCTGTTTAGATGGTCTCCTGAACACAGTGGCGGTTATTGCATTTTATATAGATTCTTATAACCCCTATGATTGTTTCAAACAGTAGAGTCCGCCCAAATGACTTGATGGTGAGGAGACTTCACCTCGAAAGGTAAGACTACAACACCCACTCCAGCCTTTGAGACTTTCACTCTGGGTCAACTGTCTGGTTGTGATGAATCCTAAACTGAAAATAGCTGGAATTACCGTCAGATTGTACAGTGGTGATATTCGGTTTTCTGAACACGACAGGCAGTGACTTTCAACTCTTATGTAGTTACCTTCCCACACTTTAAGAACTGCAAATGAGTAGTTGATTGTATTCATATTTTCATAACCCCTGACATTTTAACAGGTGTGACGCTTCATCAATGAGTTGATTGCATGGCGACTCATCTGGCAAGGTAAGACTGACACCCACTCCAGTCTACACCTCACCTGTTCCACTGTCTGGTTGTGATGAATCCTAAACTGAAAATAGCTGGAATTACCGTCAGATTGTACAGTGGTGATATTCGGTTTTCTGAACATGACAAGCAGTGTCTTTCAATTCCTACTGTAGTTAGTTTCCTGTTCATTATGAACTGCAGTTGATTGTGTTCCTATTCTAATGGTTTTGAACAGGTGTGGAACTGAACCAAGGATGTGGAGACCTAATCTGAAAAGGTACATGACATTACTACTCCCCACCTGTCCCATTCTCTGGGTAGCTGTCTAGTCTGGTTGTGATGAATCTTAAACTGAAAATAGCTGGAATTACCGTCAGATTGTACAGTGGTGATATTCGGTTTTCTGAACATGACAGGCAGTTACTTCACTACCTATTTTGGTTACTTTCCTACTTTAAAAAAAAAACTATTCTGCTTAGTTGATTTGTATTCATATTCTCATAACCTCTGTGATATTTAACAGGTGTGAAGCTGCCCCAATGAGTTAATGGGAAGGAGACTTCACTTGGCAAGGTAGGACTCTCCCACTCCAATCTAAACCTCACCTGTCCCATTCTCTGGGTAGCTGTCTAGTCTGGTTGTGATGAATACTAAACTGAAAATAGCTGGAATTACCGTCAGATTGTACAGTGGTGATATTCGGTTTTCTGAACATGGCTGGCAATGACTTGTCACGCGCTTATATGAATATTGTACATTTTCACCCACCATAAATATTGTTCTCTACTTTTCATGTAGTGTACCTCTTTGAATGACATCCTGCAAGTCTCCGAAATAGACATGTAGACTGGGGTAAGGCTGTTCAACTTGGCAACAAGCTGGATTAAAGGATTACTTACCTATTTATGCTATGACGAATCCTAAACTGAAATAGCTGGAATTACCGGCAGATTGTGTAGTGGTGACATTCGGTTTTCTGAGACATTAGAACATGCCTCACCATTTGATAACTTCCTGTTTTCATTCGGTTAATGGCAATTATTTTATTTCAGGTCTTCCTCGTCTGATTCTCAGCCCTCACCTACCCTTCCAGAATCTACAAGGAACCCTATTCTATCCCTTTATTAGTTATTCTCCCTGATTTATTGGTGTGTGAATGATGGACTGGAATTACTGTCAGATTGTTTAGTGGTGATATTTGGTTTTCTGAACATCTCAAAAGTGTTGGTTATGGGCCCCCACCCCCTGGGTGGGATAATTTAAAACGGGTTACTGTTATACACAGTGGTAACTCCTATAAACTTCAATACATTTAAATAGGTTTAACTCTGTATGTGCCTTCAGTGTATTCACACCCTTTGACTTTCTCCACATTTTGTATTACAGCTTGACTTTCAAATGGATTAAATTGAGTTTGACACTGGCCTACACCATAATGTCAGTGGATAATTTTCTTACGCAAAGCTTTGCATATGTGTTCAACACCTTTTGTTATGGGAGCCTATACGTTCTGGAATAAATTTGCTTACAAATTCACATCTTGCATGGACTCTCTGTGTGCCATGATAGTGTTTAACATTTATTTTTTGGCATGACTACCTCATCTCTACCCCACACAGAATTATCTGTGAGGTCGGGCAGTGAATTTCCAACAGACTATGAAGGTTCTCCAAATGCCTTGCAAAGGGCACCTATTGGTTGATGGGCAAAAATCTACCATTGAGTATCCCGTAAAGCATGGTGAAGTTAATTGTATTTTGGATGGTGAACATGCGCCGACTACAATGGGTATCGACCTTACTGTGAAATGCTTACTTACAAGCCCTTAACCAACAATGCAGTTTTCAATAAAAATAGTTACTAAATAAACCAGTTAAAAAAAAAAAAAGGGCAACAGAATGAGGCAGAGTACTGTGTCAATGTGTTGAGGTACAGGTTAAGGTGACTGCACGGATAATAAACAGTGCGGCAGTGTTTAAAAATAAAAAGGTGGGGTATTCAATGCAAATAGTCCAGGTAGCCAGTTGATTAGCTGTTCTGCAGTCTTATGGCTTGCGGGTAGAAGCCATTTGGTATAGAGGTCCTGGATGGCATGAAGCTTGGCCCCAGTGATGTACGGGGCCATACGCTCTAGCATCTTGTGGTCGCAGGCCAAGCAGTTGCTATACCAGGCAGAAATGCAACCAGTCAGGATGGTGCAGCTGTATAATTTTGAGGATCGGCGGACCCCTTGCCAAATCTTTTCAGTCTCCTGAGGGGGAATAGGTGTTGTCGTGCCCTCTTCACGACTGTCTTGGTGTGTTTGGACCATGATAGTTTGTTGGTGATGTGGACACCAAGGAACTTGAAGCTCTCAAACTGCTCCACTACAGGCCTGTCGATGAGAATGGGGGCATACTCGGCCCTCCTTTTCCTGTAGTCCTACACATCTATTGCGCACACACTTCCACGCCCACGAATGTTCTAGCATCAGGCAGGGCTATGACTAGCAACAGATGTATTGGCTGTCTAGATGTGTAAGGAGTTGACCCTGCCTATTAGGTTATAAATATATGTGCTTGTGTAATCATGCCTTGTCTTGGCAGCTGTATGACCCAGTGGGTGAATAAACTTGGTTTGAGCTTTAATACTTGGTTACAAAGCCATAATACTACCTTAATTGACAGAGTGAAAAGGAAGCTTGTACAGAATTAAAAAAAATCCTGTTTGCAACAAGGCACTAAAAAGATTGACAGCTGTCCCATATAGTTGGGAAGAGATTTTTGACGTACCGATTCCATGGCATAGTGTTTATGAACTGATACGCAAAACGACGGCGGATTCAAAACTTAGAATTTTTCTATTTAAATTATTATATACAATTCTTGCTACCAATAGAATGTTATGTGTATGGGGGATACAATCGTCCCAGCTCTGTAGATTTGGCTGTGAAGAGACAGAATCATTAGATCATTTGTTTTGGTACTGTCCATTTGTGGACTACAGGAAAAAAGAGGACTGAGCACGCCCCCATTCTCATCGACGGGGCTGTAGTGGAACAGGTTGAGAGCTTCAAGTTCCTTGGTGTCCACATCACCAACGAACTATCATGGTCCAAACACACCAAGACAGTCGTGAAGAGGGCACGACAAAGCCTATTCCCCCTCAGGAGACTAAGATTTGGCATGGGTCCTCAGATCCTCAAATTATACAGCTGCACCATCGAGAGCATCCTGACTGGTTGCATCACCGCTTGGCCTCCGACCGCAAGGCACTACAGAGGGTAGTGCGTACGGCCCAGTACATCACTGGGGCCAAGCATCCTGCCATCCAGGACCTCTATACCAGGCGGTGTCAGAGGAAGGCCCTCAAAATTGTCAAAGACTCCAGCCACCCTAGTCATAGACTGTTCTCTCTGCTACCGCACGGCAAGCGGTACCGGAGTGCCAAGTCTAGGTCCAAAATACTTCTCAACAGCTTCTACCCCCAAGCCATAAGACTCCTGAACAGCTAATCATGGCTACCCGGACTATTTGCACTGCCCCCCCACCCCATCCTTTTTACGCTGCTGCTACTCTGTTAATTATTTATGCATAGTCACTTTAACTCTACCCACATGTACATATTACCTCAACAAGCCGGTGCCCCCGCACATTGACTCTGCAACGGTACCCCCCTGTATATATAGCCTCCCTACTGTTACTTTATTTTACCTCTGCTCTTTTTTTTCTCAACACTTTTTTTGTTTTATTTTTACTTTTTTTGTTAAAAATAAATGCACTGTTGGTTAAGGGCTGTAAGTAAGCGTTTCACTGTAATGTCTGCACCTGTTGTATTCGGTGCATGTGACCAATAAAATTTGATTTGATTTGTAGCTTGTTTCTGGACACAGGTCCAGGAATGGCTGAAGGATTGCAATATTTGCATGGAGCTGACCCTGCAGATAGCACTACTGGGTGATCTGAAAAGTCATAGTCAATAGATCAATAACATAATACTTTTAGCAAAAATGTTTATTTTCAATTCGCAAACTGGAAACAATGAGAATAGAAAGGTTCAGAACTTTTGTAAAACATCACAGTACAGTTGAAAAATATATGGCAAATAGAAGTCCAATGTGGATGGTGTTAAGAGATAGATGGGAGGTGTTGAATGGGGGTGAAGGATGGGACTAATAACAACAACATAACTAGTGTAAGACATGGTGTGTCCATAATAAGTATATAGGTTATATATATTGTGAGCTTTTGTGAAAGTGCACAGTTAGAAATATATGGCATATAGAAGCATACCTTGCCCATCATTGATTTGGGATTGCCAAAGTTGTTTATTTGGGGTATCGAGTTGATTGTGGGAGTCTGTATTCACAAATGTACAGTGAGGGAAAAAAGTATTTGATCCCCTGCTGATTTTGTACGTTTGCCCACTGACAAATACATGATCAGTCTGTAATTTTAATGGTAGGTTTATTTGAACAGTGAGAGACAGAATAACAACAAAAAAATCCAGAAAAACGCATGACAAAAATGTTATAAATTGATTTGCATTTTAATGAGGGAAATAAGTATTTGACCCCCTCTCAATCAGAAAGATTTCTGGCTCCCAGGTGTCTTTTATACAGGTAACGAGCTGAGATTAGGAGCACACTCTTAAAGGGAGTGCTCCTAATCTCAGCTTGTTACCTGTATAAAAGACACCTGTCCACAGAAGCATTCAATCAATCAGATTCCAAACTCTCCACCATGGCCAAGACCAAAGAGCTCTCCAAGGATGTCAGGGACAAGATTGTAGACCTACACAAGGCTGGAATGGGCTACAAGACCATCGCCAAGCAGCTTGGTGAGAAGGTGACAACAGTTGGTGTGATTATTCGCAAATGGAAGAAACACAAAAGAACTGTCAATCTCCCTCGGCCTGGGGCTCCATGCAAGATCTCACCTCGTGGAGTTGCAATGATCATGAGAACGGTGAGGAATCAGCCCAGAACTACACAGGAGGATCTTGTCAATGATCTCAAGGCAGCTGGGACCATATTCACCAAGAAAACAATTGGTAACACACTACGCCGTGGTCCTCTGTAGCTCAGCTGGTAGAGCACGGCGCTTGTAACGCCAAGGTAGTGGGTTCGATCCCCGGGACCACCCATACACAAAAAATGTATGCACGCATGACTGTAAGTCGCTTTGGATAAAAGCGTCTGCTAAATGGCATATTATTGTTATTATTATTAAGGACTGAAATACTGCAGCGCCCGCAAGGTCCCCTGCTCAAGAAAGAACATATACAGGCCCGTCTGAAGTTTGCCAATGAACATCTGAATGATTCAGAGGAGAACTGGGTGAAAGTGTTGTGGTCAGATGAGACCAAAATGGAGCTCTTTGGCATCAACTCAACTCGCCGTGTTTGGAGGAGGAATGCTGCCTATGATCCCAAGAACACCATCCCCACCGTCAAACATGGAGGTGGAAACATTATTCTTTGGGGGGGGTTTTTCTGCTAAGGGGACAGGACAACTTCACCGCAGCCAGGGCATTTAAAATGGGTTTTGGATGGGTACTCCAGCATGACAATGACCCAAAACACACGGCCAAGGAAACAAAGGAGTGGCTCAAGAAGAAGCAAAGGAGTGGCCTAGCCAGTCTCCAGACCTTAATCCCATAGAAAATCTGTGGAGGGAGCTGAAGGTTCGAGTTGCCAAACGTCAGGCTCGAAACCTTAATGACTTGGAGAAGATCTGCAATGAGGAGTGGGACAAAATCCCTCCTGAGATGTGTGCAAACCTGGTGGCCAACTACAAGAAACGTCGGACCTCTGTGATTGTCAACAAGGGTTTTGCCACCAAGTACTAAGTCATGTTTTGCAGAGGGGTCAAATACTTATTTCCCTCATTAAAATGCAAATCAATTTATAACATTTTTTACATGCATTTTTCTGGATTTTGTTGTTGTTATTCTGTCTCTCACTGTTCAAATAAACCTACCATTAAAATTATAGACTGATCATGTCTTTGTCTGTGGGCAAAAATACAAAATCAGCAGGGGATCAAATACTTTTTTCCCTCACTGTATAGTAGTCTAGACTTTAAAGATGCATTGTGATACGGATTTATCATTGACATGCCATTCGCAACGGTGTAAGACACAGACAAACTGGACCTTGTTAAGTTGCGTCAATTCAAATCTGGTATTAGGAACAAAAGAGGTCAATACACGTCTTCTAAAATAGACTAGTATTTTAATTAATGCAAAACCTTCAATGGTAAATATGATGTTCATATATACGGGTCCACTGAAATACCTCGCAGGGCACTCAGAGAACTGATCCATTGTTATGAGTTCTTCTTAAAATACTCTTGACAGAGATAGTTCCCGCTCCCTGCTGGGCCTATCAGAGTAGAGACTGAGCGTGGTCTATCCGTTGGCGCACAGGCTAGTCCCAGTCCCTCGGCGCTCCACTGTTGCACACTGTTGCCAGGCATAAGTTGTTATCATAACAACCTGTAGAGGCAACACACAAAAGACACCGTTCCACTGTACTCTAAGTACCTACGTTCAAGGACGGTTCACAGACAACAAAGAAGCAGTGTAGTCTAGTATTTGGAGACACAAGTTCTTATCTTCCCCTACTCCCTAAAACAGAGAAAATAGATCCCCACAACCTGTACCGAGAAATGAACGGTATAAATATAAGGTAAATAAAGTTTAAGTTAATGTTAGCAGGATATATATCCCTTTTGTTAAATCTATGTTCTGCCAGTGTCTGTGCTAAGTTGAGGGTATTCGAATGTTAGACTCAATATTGATAATGTTGACTCCAGACTGCTGAAGATACAAGGACCACCAAGGACAGTGTTGCCGTTTTATCGTGTGAAAAACGGACTTTCTGGTGTTTATAGAACACTGTTATTGTGAGATTAGGATGTATGAGAAGAAACTTGTAGCTGAAATACTGCTGAGAAATGTATCCAATGACGAAGATTAGAAGTATGATGCGTGATATGTTTAATACGTGGTGGTCCTCTGTAGCTCAGTTGGTAGAGCATGGCGCTTGTAACGCCAGGGTAGTGGGTTCGATCCCCGGGACCACCCATACGTCAAAATTTATGCACACATGACTAAGTCGCTTTGGATAAAAGCGTCTGCTAAATGGCATATTATATTATTATTACATCATTGATGTGATGTTGATTTTTGCCACTGCACAACCTCTCTTCAGGGTCACTGACTGTCGGACGCTGTGTCAGACAGGTTTACTATGGGTTTATGGTATTAATCACACGTTCTGTGCACTTGGATGGTTAAATATATAATCTATAAAACCCTAGGGGAACTAGGCACGGAAGGATGAAAGAACAAACAGATAAGGAAGAGTAGAAATGCCCGCCATACCTCTGGAGGGGGAAGATTATTACGATCCTTGCATAAGTGTCGTTTTGTTCTCCCTGTGCACAGTTGTATGTAATAAAAGTCATATAGAAACGGTTCGCCTTATCTTTTGCATCCAGCAGTTCTCCACGCCATTGACCAGTTTTACATTCGGAACAATATCAGGTGAGCAATTACTTCTCTTTCCTTTCCAGCAACATGGGAACGTCACAAAACAGGATCTCAGAGTTAGCGAGGACGTTCCTAAGTATCAATGTGTGACGTTGATGAAATGGGTATGGTGACTATACACGCCAAACACATTTAAAGTGTAGCTTTATGAACTAGAATCATATTGGTCATTTTAAAGGTATACTGGGCAGCTGGGTGGTCGTGCTTTGTGATACACCCAATATTTGTATTATGGTCGACTATGGAGATACACTATCCAAATGCAATTCGTAAATAAATCCAAGTAATCCGGGTTATAGGTAACAATCCTTCGCATGAACTGCTGACATTACGCATATTAATTGATAATGATGGAAATTAAGATATGCAAGATATTTGAATAGATATATATATATATTTTTAATAGCTATATACAGCTGCGGAAAAAATTAAGAGACCACTGCACAATTATCCGTTTCTCTGCTTACTAATGTTTTAACTTAGGAAGAGTTCAGAAATCAATATTTGGTGGAATAACCCTGATTTTCAATCACAGCTTTCATGAGTCTTGCAATGCAAATATCATGGTACAGCTATATGGACACTCAATCACTATGGTATTTTTTATTGGTAAATTTACAAACATATATTATGATAAATAGGTTTGAAACTTGTATCTCATTATGGTAAGTGGTGAAATAATTATAGCCAGTTATAATTGTAATGGCTTAGCAGATAATAACAAAATAAGAACAATATTTACATGTGAGATATACATGGCGGAGACTCAATCAACCAAGTCGTCTTGACTTCTTCGCAAAATTATTTTTTAATCTTCAACATAGAAATGCTACCAAAAATAATTTACTGAAACTGGTTACAAATGACGGAGTAATGATTCACCAAATTATATCAGGTCCCGTTCCTCTCAACAGTGGGGCACGTATTTGCTCCAACCCAGCCCTAAGGACAGAACAGTGCAGTCTGGACTAGGGACTGTTCACCTCTCTGATGTTCATCAGCACACACACACCACTAGGGACTTTTCACCTCTCCTCCTTGACACTCAACAGCATTGTTTGGGATGTAGCTCAGTTGGTAGAGCATGGTGTTTACAACGCCAGGGTTGTGGGTTCGATTCCCACGGGGGCCATTATGATTTTTTATTTTTTTTTATGTATGCACTCACTAACTGTAAGTCACTCTGGATAAGAGCGTCCGCTAAATGACTAAAATGTATATTTTGAAAGAGGAAGCAAAGTACTTTAAGCATATGTTTTCGTTTCAGTCGCCTCCATCTCCTCTAACTGAAGCTAATTGTAGGGATTTCTTTCCTATCGATAATGTAAAATGAACAGCCATACAGAAAGACTCATGTGAAGGTGAAATTACAGAGGAGGAACTTCGGGAAAACTCCAGGGTTGGATGGCATACCAGTCGAGGTATACCAAACCTTTTTTGATATACTCAGAGGACCTTTATTAGCATGTTTTAACCACTCCTATGTAAATGGTAGATTATCAGACACTCAAGAAGAAGGTCTGATTTCATTATTACTGAAACAAGATACAAGTGGGAAATATAAAGATCCAGTCCATTAAAAAAATTGGAGGCCCCTTACACTTCAGTGTTGTGATGCAAAAATTCTAGCAAAATGTAAAGCGCATAGAATTAAAAAGGTGTTGTCGGACATTATTAATCCTAATCAGACAGGTTTTTTACATGGACGATACATTGGAGATAATATAAGGCAAGTACTGGAAACAATAGAACACTATGAAAAATCCTGGTGTAACTCAGGCAGTTGTTGTTGCCATCCTGTACCTGTCCCGCAGGTGTGATGTTCGGATGTACTGATCCTGTGCAGGTATTGTTACACGTGGTGTGCCACTGCGAGGATGATCAGCTGTCCGTCCTGTCTCCCTGTAGCGCTGTCTTAGGCGTCTCACAGTACGGACATTGCAATTTATTGCCCTGGCCACATCTGCAGTCCTCATGCCTCCTTGCAGCATGCCTAAGGCACGTTCACGCAGATGAGCAGGGACCCTGGGCATCTTTCTTTTGGTGTTTTTCAGAGTCAGTAGAAAGGTCTCTTTAGTGTCCTAAGTTTTCATAACTGTGACCTTAATTGCCTACTGTCTGTAAGCTGTGTCTTAACGACCGTTCCACAGGTGCATGTTCATTAATTGTTTATGGTTCATTGAACAAGCATGGGAAACAGTGTTTAAACCCTTTACAATGAAGATCTGTGAAGTTATTTGGATTTTTACAAATTATCTTTGAAAGACAGGGTCCTGAAAAAGGGACGTTTCTTTTTTTGCTGAGTTTATATGTATGTATATGTATTTATATGTATTTATATGTATTTATATATATATATATATATATATATATATATATATTTGGGAGAGAAAAAAAACTTATGGGGGATTGGAAGTGATGCAGAGAATTACATTGATGGAAGTTACAATCTGTCTGCAATATTAAAGCTGATCTACCCCCCCAAAAAGAACAACAACAAAAAAATTATAAAAAGAAATAAATCCAAGTATAGTTTAATCTGAAATGGACTGGTACATTTTAATCTGAAGACTACAATAGCTCCATTTTAAAAAGGGGCATGCATCGGGGCCTGTATTCACGGCCCATCTCTGGGGTGTAATCTAGACGAGGGTCTCCAAACTTTTCTAGCATGAGAGCTACTTTTTAAAAATGTAACATGTTGCGAGCTACTCATTATTTTCTCGATTTCAAATAGGCACATTCTTCTCCTCTCCCCTGAAACTCTTCCCCGGGTCCTTAAGTGTACAAGAGAAAGTAGTGCACTATGTGCTCTGTCAATATATCTGGTAAACTAGTAGAAAGAGGAGGAAGGGAAGCGCTACTAAGGTACACAATAGTAAATGTTGGTAGACAGAAGGTGCTCTTTGGTCAAAGGGGTGAATTGGTCATCAAAAAGAAAGGAGGACCAAGGCACTCTTCATATCATTAATTAAAATGTCTTTATTAGTATGGCATGTTCAATAAAAACAATATTTTTTTTTTTTATCCGACGCGTTTCGGCTGCATGGCCTTCCTCAGGGAGCACAAAGAAATAACACAATGTCCTCTTTTGAACAGCTTTTCCAATTAGCCCTAATTTGAAGAGGGAGTGGTTACAAAATTGATTGGACACACCTAGTAAGCAATACTATACACATTAAAAAGTGAAATACTGTAACTATGTTATCATACAAATACAACTCCAAGTTAGAAGTATCAGAACACTTAGAAAGGTAGTTCTAACCTTAAATATGACTGGGAAAAAGTGTCAAAAATAAGAAAGCAATATATTCCATAGTACACTAGAAACCAGCAAAACATGATTTAAAAAAAATCTTGTTTTTATTGAACATGCCATACTAATAAAGGCATTTTAATTAATGATATGAAGAGTGCCTTGGTCCTCCTTTCTTTTTGATATCTGGTAAAATATTGGTTAAAAACAAACAACTCTAAGGGGGGCCCTATAAAATCTGTGATTGTTTCCCAAAAATGGTTTTATATTTGCCAAATTATGTTTTCTCAGTTTTATTTCCTGGTTTTCGATTTTTGTTTTGTTTTTCACTGTCAACATTACAATTGTTCATAGAGAAACAATGACAGTTGATGTTTTGAGTCCATGTCAATGCTTAAATCACATCGGAAGACAAATATTGTTAGGCCTGGAAGAAAACGAACACATTTAGATTTTTGACTGTAATTCCCCTTTAATTGCGCATCTGGCCCTTTAATTGCGTATCTAGTGTGCCATCTAATGTGCTGGTCTGGTGATGGTTCTGTATGGCTGTTGCTCATTTCATGGCAAAGTTCGCCAAATAATAGATACAAATTATATACTTACTCATAATATACTTCCACCAGGTAAGCCTACTTTGCAGTTAACATTTAAATGACAAGGTTTTGGGAAAGTATTTACGTCCACCCACAAGACGGTTATCACATCAACTGGCTACACATGGCGTGATAGACATAGGCGAGCACCACCCAGACAGATACGGGTAATATTGCTGGAAATCAATTGGCATACATTGTGTTAGGTTTGACTTTTTAAGCCAATAGTGGCTAACCAGGGGTGGGATAATGTCATTTTTGCATTGATTAGATAGATGGTAGGTGGGAGCTTGTGGTGTCTGATTTGTTTATGGCAGTTTGCAGTGGAACACGTGAAAATTGCATGTACTTTCAGAATTGTTTGGTGAGCTACTCATAGGTGGGATGCGAGCTACTGACAGCTCTCTATCTACCTGTTGGACAGTGGCAGTCGGTGCCGTTTAAGATGAGGGAGGACGATTTTGTTTTTATGAGCATGGCCTTATTTCTATTACAGCATTTTGCATGACTGTCATTCATATTCCATTCACCCAGTTCAATGTAACACCGATAGGTTTAGGCTACTACATGATGCTCGAATTTTCCCTATACCCATCATGAGGTTGCTACAACCTAGCCTATGAATACAAGTTTACAACGTAGGTGCACAGGTCCAGAGAAATTTGAGTAATCAAGGTGACAGACATTGACACATTCAATACTGCCTTGCACACTCTTGCCTGCATCTAGCTGATCTAGGGCGCAATCTATAGTCCAACAGTTGCAAACAATAGTTTCTATTGGACAAATTCAGCTATGTTTATCCCCGCTTCGCTGTGTTTGCTTCTGTTTAATAAACGTTTTTCAACAGAATCTTCAGAATGAATACACCACTGATCACCACAAACACAGTTCACTTTCATAGCAGCCACATACAAACACCATGATCACTCTCCTCTCACCTTTTCCCTTCGCTTGTGGACTTCAGTGCACAATACAACAGCTGTCTGTGACCAGGCGAAAAAACCTTTCCAAGCCAAACCTTCATACCATAACCGCTAACCGCTACACACAGCCTACATCGTTGTCACCTAACGTCATAGACAACATAGCTAGCTACTAGAACTAATGCGTTAGTAAACCCGCTACAATCATGGAGTACAGTGTACAGTCAGCAAGCAGTTTAGCAGTTAGACTGGGAGGCCACCGTGGCAATAAATTAATACAACCAAAAGCTTACCTTGACTTGGAAGAGTTCCAGTGTTGGATAGCCACTGCCAGCTAGCTAACATAGCATCCCTCTCTGTTTGAGCCGGGTGTTTGAGTAGGCTAAACTAGCTAGCTGCATTCGCTAGCTAGGTAAGTGAAAGTGAAAAAAAGAAAGACATATACAGTACTAGTCAAAAGTTTGGACACACCTACTCATTCAAAGGTTTTTCTTTATTTTTACTATTTTCTACATTTAGAATTATAGTGAATACATCAAACTATGAAATAACACATATGGAATCATGTAGTAACCAAAAAAGTATTAAACAAATCAAAATATATTTTATATTTGTGATTCTTCAAATAGCCACCCTTTGCCTCGATGACAGCTTTGCACACTCTTGGCATTCTCTCAACCAGCTTCACCTGGAATGCTTTTCCAACAGTCTTGAAGGAGTTCCCACATATGCTTAGCACTTGTTGGCTGCTTTTCCTTCACTCTGCCATCCGACTCATCCCAAACCATCTCAATTGGGTTGAGGTTAGGGGATTGTGGAGGCCAGGTCATCTGATGCAGCACTCCATCACTCTCCTTTTGGTAAAATAGCACTTATAATATGCCATTTAGCAGACGCTTTTATCCAAAGCGTGCATAATTTTTTTTTGTGTATGGGTGGTCCCGGGGATCGAACCCACTACCTTGGCGTTACAAGCGCCGTGCTCTACCAGCTGAGCTACAGAGGACCGCTTACACAGCCTGGAGGTGTGTTGGGTCATTGTCCTGTTGAAAAACAAATGATAGTCCCACTAAGCCCAAACCAGATGGGATGGCGTATTGCTGCAGAATGCTGTGGTAGCCATGCTGGTTAAGTGTGCCTTGAATTCTAAATAAATCACAGACAGTGTCACCAGCAAAGCACCCCCACACCATAACACCTCCTCCTCCATGCTTTACGGTGGGAAATACACATACGGAGATCATCCGTTCACCCACACCACGTCTCATAAAGACACAGCGTTTGGAACAAAACATCTCAAATTCGGACTCCAGACCAAAGGACACATTTCCACTGGTCTAATGTCCATTGCTTGTGTTTCTTGACCCAAGCAGGTCTCTTCTTCTTATTGGTGTCGTTTAGTAGTGGTTTCTTTGCAGCAATTCGACCATGAAGGCCTGATTCTCACACAGTCCCCTCTGAACAGTTGATGTTGAGATGTGTCTGTGACTTGAACTCTGAAGCATTTATTTGGGCTGCAATTTCTGAGGCTGGTAACTATAATGAAGTTATCCTCTGCAGCAGAGGTAACTCTGGGTCTTCCATTCCTGTGGTGGTCCTCATGAGAGCCAGTTTCATCATAGTGCTTGATTGTTTTTGCGACTGCACTTGAAGAAATGTTCAAAGTTCTTTTAATGTTCCGTATTGACTGACGTTCATGTCTTAAAGTAATGATGGACTGTCATTTCTCTTTGCTTATTTGAGCTGTTCTTGCCATAATATGGACTTGGTCTTTTACCAAATAGGGCTATGTTCTGTATACCCCCCTCCCCCCTACCTTGTCACAACACAACTGATTGGCTCAAATGCATTAAGAAGGAAATAAATTCCACAAATTAACTATTAATAAGGCACACCTGTTAATTGAAATGCATTCCAGGTGACTACCTCATGAAGCTGGTTGAGAGAATGCCAAGAGTGTGCCAAAGCTGTCATCAAGGAAAAGGGTGGCTATTTGAAGAATCTCAAATATAAAATATATTTTGATTTGTTTAACACTTTTTTTGGTTACTACATGATTCCATATGTGTTATTTCATAGTTTTGATGTCTTCACTATTATTCTACAATGTAAAAATAAAGAAAAACCCTTGAATGAGTAGGTGTGTCCAAACTTTTGACTAGTAGTGTAGATAGCTCTCTTTCTCTCTCCTCTCGATTGACTTGGAAGAGTTCCGGTGTTGGACAGCCATAGCCAGCTAGCTAACATAGCATCCCTTTCTGTTTGAGCCGGGTGTTTGAGTATTCTAAACTAGCTAGCTGCATTCACTAGCTAGGTAAGTGAAAGTGAAGAAATAATAATACAAGGAAATATAGCTAGCTCTCTCTCCTCTCTCTCTCTCCTCTCGATTCTCCTTCATTTTTGAAGAAAATAAGATGTTCAAAACTTTTCAACTATTGTCTTTCTCTCTCTTTGAGTCAACTACTCACCACATTTTATGCACTGCAGTGCTAGCTAGCTGTAGCTTATGCTTTCTAGATTAATTCTCTGATCCTTTGATTGGGTCAACAACATGTCAGTTCATACTGCAATAACTTTGATAGGTTGGAGGACGTGCTCCCTGAAGTTGTCATAATTACTGTGTAAGTCTATAGAAGGGGGTGAGAACCATGAGCCTCCTAGCTTTTATAGTGAAGTCAATGTACCCAAAGGAGGATGGAAACTAGCTGTCCTCCGGCTACACCATGGTAATACCCCCAGAGAGTGCTGTTGAGGCTACTGTAGACCTTCATTGCAAAACAGTGTGCTTTAATCAATTATTTGGTGACGTTAACATATTTAGTATCTAAAAACGATACATTTTTTATTGTTTCACTATTTTTCGACTCAGGCCCCATCTGTCCAATGTAATCTTGTTGATTAGTAGAAATTCAATTGAGATCCTAGATCATCACTCCAACTGAGATGCTTCATACGTAAGGCCCCAGATCTCAAATCACCCAACCATGGGACCCATCCTTATTGTGTAGCATTCCCCTGGGTGAAGCATAGAGGGCGCTACATCCCAGGAAGTGATTGAAGGCTTGTCTTGACTGCAGTAGATCATGTTTGGTTCGGCCCAGTTGACTGAAAGTCGAGACTGCTAAGTCAATTTATGGTTGCACAAGTCAGACGGCACATTCAAACTATTATCTCATGTCTTGATGCTTTGTGTTTGTAAACCAATAAATGAAGTGACCCTTTTGATCCCTTCTTGATATTAGGCATCATTACATGATTATCAATCCAACTTCATTTTCTAAAACAGATTTTAAAATGAACAAGGTGAAAACCTTTTAACACACCGTTCTTCCCCTAGGATTTGAATTATGTGATCGGTGGCCTTTTTAAAAATACTAAAACATTTACTTGGACATTGACAGTGGAAGTAATACATGCATAAGAACAAATGTTATATTGGCAATCAATAAACCCATTTTCAACAAAGTATTTAAGAGCATTTGTAAAATGATTCTTGCCAATTGTTGACAAACATGCACCTGTTAAGAAACTAACTGTGAACTGTTAGAGCCCCCTGGATCGATGATGAAATGAAAAATTATATGGTTCAAAGAAATTATGCTGTAAAGTAGACGCAGGGAGTCAGGAAGCAAGTGCAGTAAGTGAGTTTAATGACGAAGAACATTGAGCGATACAAAACAAGAAAAGCATCTTAACATGGAAACAAAAACAATATTGCCTGGTGGGTGATAACAACGCTATGTAAAGGGGAAGTAATCAGGGAGGTGGTGAAGTCCAGGTGTGCCTAATGAGGCGCAGGTGTGTGTATTGAAGGTTGCCAGATGTGCATAAGGATGGGTTGCAAGGACCGGTGGTTAGTAGATCGGCGATGTCGAGCGCCGGAGAGGGGGAGCTGTAGATGACGTGACAGATGCAAAAAAGGTGGCAAACATGTCAGGCTGCTCAGTTGATTGGTTGACATATTGTCAATTGAGAAATGTTGTGACTAAACTTAACAAAATAAATAATAATATAATATGCCATTTAGCAGACGTATTTTTTCCAAAGCGACTTACAGTCATGTGTGCATACATTTTTACGTATCCAATAGAACTCAGAATATTGTTCAATGGAAGCTTCTCTAACATCAGATATGTACATTGCGGTATCCCTCAGGGCAGTTGCCTTGGGCCGTTACTCTTCTCTATTTTTACAAATGATTTGCCACTTGTCTTACAAGAAGCTAAAATTATTGCGTACTCTACACATCAGCACCTACAGCCAGTGAGCTCACTGAGACGCTTAGCAAGGAGTTACAGTCAGTGTCAGAATGGGTAATTAACAATGAACTTGTCTTGAACACATCTAAAACCAAAAGCATTGTATTTCGTTCAAAGCAGGGGTCTCCAACCTTTTCTAGCATGAGAGCTAAACGCAGCATCATATGATGCAAAATGCATCATACTGGGATGATTTATGTATTTTGAAAGTTACATATCTTGAACACTTGATTGCTTGAAGCAAAACATTTTGGGACTATGTCAACAATGGACTAATGAAACAAATACCAGAATATCGTTTTGGGGTGGAGTTTTCCTTTTAGTAAAAACACTACTACTACTTAAGTAGTTTTGCGGGGTTGTACTTTACTATTTAAATTTTTGACAACTTTTACTTTTATTCTACTACATTCCTAAAGAAAATATGTACTTTTTACACCCATACATTTTCCCCTGACACCAAAAAGTACTCGTTACATTTCGAATGCTCAGGCAGGACAGAATTATGGTCCAATTCACGCACCTATCAATAATAACGTGTCATCCCTACTGCCTCTGATCTGGCGGACTCACTAAACACAAACACATGCAGCCAGTCCGGATGAGCTACTTTGTTTTGCCCGCGATATTTATTACGGCTTCTACTTTTAACATTATGTGCTTTGGCACCCTCATTGCCCCAATATGTCTCTGTCAAAAAAGAGAAAAGTGGACGCAGAGTGCAGAGTGTTCCAAGAAAAATGGTCATCCTCCTATTTATTCACGGAATTGAATGGGAAAGCTGTATGTTTGGTGTGTTCACAGCATGTTGCAGTGCTGAAAGAATATAACCTTTGTCGCCACTATGTGAGTCTTCATGCCGACAAATATGACAACTTTCAAGGACAGCGGAGAAGAGAGAAGGTGAATGAACTGTTGGCGGGTCTGAAGAAACAGCAGTCTGTGTTTACTCACAGCCGAGACATCAGTGATGCTGCAGTGAAAGCTAGCTACCTCATTGCTAATGAAATCGCAGTGGCTTCAAAACCATTTAGTGAGGGTGAATTTGTAAAAACATGCATGATGAAGGCAGCGGAGATTGTGTGCCCTGAAAAGCGTCAGGCTTTTGTAAATATCAGCCTGACAAGAAACACAGTTGCAGACAGGATTTCCGAGTGGATTTTCAGTGGATTTGGACAGCCAGTTGAAGCAAAAAGTAAAGTCATTTATTGCGTTTTCGGTTGCAATTGATGAAAGCACGGACATTACAGATGTTGCACAACTGGCCATTTTCATCCGCGGAGTTGATGACACATTGACCGTCACCGAGGAGTTCGTGGAGTTGGTGCCGATGACAGATACAACGACAGCAGCTGATATTTTTCCGCACTCGTCGGTGCGCTGGACAGGGTCGGAGTGGACTGGTCCCGCGCTGTCAGCCTGGCTACAGATGGTGCGCCCTCAATGATCGGGAAAAAAGCAGGCGTTGTGACAAAGTTCAGAGAGAAAGTGCAATCTGCAAATGGAGTACGTGATTTTTTGACTTTTCACTGTATTTTGCACCAGGAGGCTTTGTGTTGCAAGTCATTAAAGATGGATAACGTCATGAAGGTGGTCATCCAAACTGTTAATTTCATCCCATCCAGAAGCCTGAATCACCATCAGTTTGACAGCCTTCTCAGAGAGAAAGACCACATCAATGGCCTGCCATACCACACTGAGGTAAGATGGTTAAGCCGAGGTGCTGTGCTGAGGCGTTTCTTTGATTTACGAGAAGAAATTGAACAGTTCATGGAAGAAAAGGGCAAACCAGTGTTAGAATTTCATTCCGCAGAATGGATGCAGGACCTTGCATTTATGGTGGATGTTACAGAGCACCTGAATAACTTGAACAAACAGCTGCAAGGGCGCAACAAAGTTGTCACGCAGTATTATGACAGCATACGTTCTTTCAAGTTGAAGCTGTCATTGTGGGAGACGCAACTCGCCGGTGGTGATGCAGCTCACTTCCACTGTCTGAAAAATGTGTGCGCGACCCAACATGTGGCAGACATGAAGCGATTCAAAGATAAAATAACGGGACTGTTACTGGAGTTTGAGCAACGCTTTCAGATTTTTGGTGAACTGGAGAAAGACTTCAACGTTTTTTGCTCGCCATTCACCGTGAATCCCTCTGATCTGCCCGTCAGCATCCAACTTGAAATAATAGACTTGCAGTGTGACTCGGATTTGAAGGGCAAATTTGCCGCAGCTGGCTTGGACACATTTTATCAGAATCTCTTGCCAGGTTACCCCAACTTGACAGCCCTTGCTGCAAAACTGTTGTGCATGTTTGGAACCACATATCTTTGTGAGCAAGTTTTCTCTGTAATGAGCATAAATAAAACAAAGCTGCGCTCAAGGCTCACGCACAAGCACTTGAATCACATCCTGAAGTTGGCTACCACTCAGGATGTGACGTCTGATATTGATGCGCTGGTGAAAGCTAAAAGATGCCAGGTATCAGGAGTCAAATAAACTATGCAACCCCACTTAAAGTGCTGCATGAGACACCCTGATATAGTTCAGTGATCTGTGATATACTTCTGTGAATCACTGAGGCATTGTGTGTTTGTGTGTTCTTTGTCCTCAGAACTTTCAAATAACTTGAGGTGTTTTATGATTTATAGTGATGTTGTGCTTGTACTATTTTGGACACACTGTCCTCAGGCTCCAGCTTTATGTTTTATGTTGATCGTATTAAAACAAAGAAAACAATCTGAAGTTGTTGTTTTTAAGTTATATATACCATGATTTTTCCGGTCCGGCCCACTTGGGAATAGATTTTCCTCCATGTGGCCCCTGAGCTAAAATGAGTTTGACACCCCTGCTTTAGACCTTCCAGTGTGCACTCTCTGGTGGTGGTTTTGATGGTGTGCCACATCTTATTGTCAACAGCCTTCCCACACTCTCTGTAGTCAACCTCATAGCCTATGACTTCAACATCGTCTCCCACCATGGTAGGAATGTCCCAGTTCACTCTGATACTTTCAGATTCTAGAATCTTCTCTCTGGTTGGTCCAGGGGGGCTACATGGGCGGGTCCTGGAGTATTCTGTCCAGTCACTGGAGAGGCTCACACCAGGTCTACACACTGCCCTGCAGCTGAAGCGGTAGTCTTTATAGGGGTCCAAACTCCTGATGGTTACCTGGTTAGTAGTAGTGATTTGCACATGGACACAGTCATGCTCCAGACTCTTGATTGATGGTGGGGACACCTGGCTTTGATGGTAGCTCAAACTGGGGACCCAACAGTGTCCCTCTCTCATAGACATGGATGGAGGATGCAGTGATGAGTTTGTCTGGACTTGGTGCAATGCAGAATACAATACTTTGTGTCATTATTTGAAGTCCAGGAACAGGCATATGGTTTGTCTGGTTAGGGTGGTTACCTCACCAGAGTGAAACCACTTTTCTGCACCAGATTTCTCAGCTATGTTGGGGTTGTAAGGCAACTGAGAACCAGCACTCTGATTCTTCCAGCCAGTAGTTCTCCAAGTCTCCCAGGTGTTTATCTTCCTCCTTCAAAGATGACAATGCAAAACACACTACATAGTCATTAGCTTGATCAAGCACTCTTTTATCAAAGTCACCCTTGGATGACAGAACTTGAAACTCTTTCATTATGTCAAGGCAAGAGCTGACAACATTCATTTCATTTTTTTCATTTTCGTCATTTAGCAGACGCTCTTATCCAGAGCGACTTACAAATTGGTGCATTCACCTTATGATAGCCAGTGGGACAACCACTTTACAATATATATATTATAATTTTTTTGGGGTGGGGTAAGGGGGGGTAGAAGGATTACTTTATCCTATCCCAGGTATTCCTTAAAGAGGTGGGGTTTCAAGTGTCTCCGGAAGGTGGTGAGTGACTCCGCTGTCCTGGCGTCGTGAGGGAGCTTGTTCCACCATTGGGGTGCCAGAGCAGCGAACAGTTTTGACTGGGTTGAGCGGGAACTGTGCTTCTGCAGAGGTAGGGGGGCCAGCAGGCCAGAGGTGGATGAACGCAATGCCCTCGTTTGGGTGTAGGGACTGATCAGAGCCTGAAGGTACGGAGGTGCCGTTCCCCTCACAGCTCCGTATGCAAGCACCATGGTCTTATAGCAGATGCGAGCTTCAACTGGAAGCCAGTGGAGTGTGCGGAGGAGCGGGGTGACGTGAGAGAACTTGGAAAGGTTGAACACCAGACGGGCTGCAGCGTTCTGGATGAGTTGTAGGGGTTTAATGGCACAGGCAGGGAGCCCAGCCAACAGCGAGTTGCAGTAATCCAGACGGGAGATGACAAGTGCCTGGATTATGACCTGTGCCGCTTCCTGTGTAAGGCAGGGTCATACTCTGTGAATGTTGTAGAGCATGAACCTACAGGATCGGGTCACTGCCTTGATGTTAGCGGAGAACGACAGGGTGTTGCCCAGGGTCACGCCAAGGCTCTTTGCACTCTGGGAGGAGGACACAACGGAGTTGTCAACCATGATGGCGAGATCATGGAACGGGCAGTCCTTCCCCGGGAGGAAGAGCAGCTCCGTCTTGCCGAGGTTCAGCTTGAGGTGGTGATCCGTCATCCACACTGATATGTCTGCCAGACATGCAGAGATGCGATTCGCCACCTGGTTATCAGAAGGGGGAAAGGAGACGATTAATTGTGTGTCGTCTGCGTAGCAATGATAGGAGAGGCCATGTGAGGATATGACAGAGCCAAGTGACTTGGTGTATAGCGAGAATAGGAGAGGGCCTAGAACTGAGCCCTGGGGGACACCAGTGGTGAGAGCACGTGGTGCGGAGAGATTCTCACCACGCCACCTGGTAGGAGCGACCTGTCAAGTAGGACTCAATCCAAGAGTGAGCCGCGCCGGAGATGCCCAACTCGGAGAGGGTGGAGAGGAGGATCTGATGGTTCACAGTATCAAAGGCAGCAGATAGGTCTAGAAGGACGAGAGCAGAGGAGTGAGAGTTAGCTTTAGCAGTGCGGAGAGCCTCCGTGACACAGAGAAGAGCAGTCTCAGTTGGATGACCAGTCTTGAAACCTGACTGGTTTGGATCAATAAGGTCATTCTGAGAGAGATAGCAAGAGAGTTGGCTAAAGACGGCACCCTCAAGAGTTTTGGAGAGAAAAGAAAGAAGGGATACTGGTCTGTAGTTGTTAACATCGGAGTGTAGGTTT
The DNA here is from genome assembly GCF_020615455.1 of Coregonus clupeaformis. Taxonomy (NCBI): domain Eukaryota; kingdom Metazoa; phylum Chordata; class Actinopteri; order Salmoniformes; family Salmonidae; genus Coregonus; species Coregonus clupeaformis. The sequence goes on from NC_059218.1 coordinate 36,868,216, forward strand.
TTTGAGAAGGGGTGCAACTCTCGCTCTCTTGAAGACGGAAGGGACATAGCCAGCAGTCAAGGATGAGTTGATGAGCGAGGTGAGGTAAGGGAGAAGGTCACCGGAAATGGTCTGGAGAAGAGAGGAGGGGATAGGGTAAAGCGGGCAGGTTGTTGGGCGGCCGGCCGTCACATGTCGCAAGATTTCATCTGGAGAGAGAGGGGAGAAAGAAGTCAAAGCATAGGGTAGGGCAGTGTGAGCAGGACAAGCGGTGTCATTTGACTTAACATACGAGGATCAGATGTCGTCAACCTTCTTTTCAAAATGGTTGACGAAGTCATCCACAGAGAGGGGGGGAGGAGGATTCAGCAAGGAGGAGAAGGTGGCAAAGAGCTTCCTAGGGTTAGAGGCAGATGCTTGGAATTTAGAGTGGTAGAAAGTGGCTTTAGCAGCAGAAACAGAAAATGTAGAGAGGAGGGAGTGAAAAGATGCCAGGTCCGCAGGGAGTCTAGTTTTCCTCCATTTCCGCTCGGCTGCCCGGAGCCCTGTTCTGTGAGCTCACAATGAGTCGTCAAGCCACGGAGCAGGAGGGGAAGACCGAGCCGGCCGGGAGGATAGGGGACATAGAGAGTCAAAGGATGCAGAAAGGGAGGAGAGGAGGGTTGAGGAGGCAGAATCAGGAGATTGGAGGGAGAAGGATTGAGCAGAGGGAAGAGATGATAGGATGGAAGAGGAGAGAGTAGCGGGAAAGAGAGAGCGAAGGTTGCGACGGCGCATTACCATCTGAGTAGGGGCAGAGTGAGTAGTGTTGGAGGAGAGCGAGAGAGAAAAGGATACAAAGTAGTGGTCGGAGACTTGGAGGGGAGTTGCAGTGAGATTAGTAGAAGAACAGCATCTAGTAAAGATGAGGTCAAGCGTATTGCCTGCCTTGTGAGTAGGGGGGACGGTGAGAGGGTGAGGTCAAAAGAGGAGAGGAGTGGAAAGAAGGAGGCAGAGAGAAATTAGTTAAAGGTAGACGTAGGGAGGTTAAAGTCACCCAGAACTGTGAGGGGTGAGCCATCCTCAGGAAAGGAACTTATCAAGGCGTCAAGCTCATTGATGAACTCTCCAAGGGAACTTGGAGGGCGATAAATGATAAGGATGTTAAGCTTGAATGGGCTAGTGACTATGACAGCATGGAATTCAAATGAGGAGATAGACAGATGGGTCAGGGGAGAAAGAGAGAATGTCCACTTGGGAGAGATGAGGATTCCTGTGCCACCACCCCGCTGACCAGATGCTCTCGGGGTATGCGAGAACACATGGTCAGACGAGGAGAGAGCAGTAGGAGTAGCAGTGTTTTCTGTGGTAATCCATGTTTCCGTCAGCGCCAAGAAGTCGAGGGACTGGAGGGTAGCATAGGCTGAGATGAACTCTGCCTTGTTGGTCGCAGAATGGCAGTTCCAGAGGCTGCCGGAGACCTGGAACTCCACGTGGGTCGTGCGTGCAGGGACCACCAGGTTAGAGTGGCAACAGCCGCGCGGTGTGAGGCGTTTGTATAGCCTGTGCGGAGAGGAGAGAACAGGGATAGACAGACGCATAGTTGACAGGCTACAGAAAATGGCTACAATAATGCAAAGGAGATCGGAATGAAATGAACTAAACATCTGGGAAAGCGAGAGAGCGGGGCCTCCCTCACTTACGTTTCACTGAAACACTCAAATATAGCTCTCCCAACTTCCACTTTAGAAATTATAATTGTTGTAAACTACAGCGGTTCAATGTTTTCTAGGAATAGACTAACTTAGTTTATTCAGGAAGCTAACTTGGTACAGTATTCATCTCTCTCGCTCTGTCATCCAGGTACGTGATCATAAGGTAATTCTGGAATGGAGAGTGTTCCATGCTGTTAAGCATTTTTTCAGCTCTTCTTCCTCCATTCCTCTACCTAAGTGTCCACAGCCATACAAATAAATGTTCAGAGAATCTCTCCCGTCCCTAAAAAAGTAACCACACAAACGAGCTGAGTATCTGGATGTGTGTACACAATGCAATTATTGCACAGTATAAATAAAAATGACACTTAGACAAATTACAGACAGTAGCCTACAAGTAGCAAAATAGAACTCAATTGATTGAACATGAAATGTATTTCAATATGATTGAAATAGGTCTATAGCCTACTGTTTATATTTTAATGCAGTCATCTCGGTTTTCATTTTCATACGTCGCTTGTTTGTATCAATTGCAAAGACATTGGCAACTTTGTTCTGAAGTTATCGGTGGTCACAGAGATACAGATAAACCATGTCATTCTATGTTTAGCAGAGATCTGTGTATACAGAAAACAAAACGAAGCCTTCTAAAAAAAGAACACCTTCCCTACTGTCAAACATGGAGGAGGTTCAGTGATGTTTTGGAGTTGTTTTCCTGTTCTGACACTGGGTGCCTTGAATGTGTGCAAGACATTATGAAATCAGGAGAATCCCAAAGTCATTTTGGAGCGTAATGTCGGACCCAGTGTCAGAAAGCTGGGTCTCCGTTGAAGGTCATGGGTCTTCCAGCAGGACAACGACCTCAAACACACTTCAAAAAAGTACCCAGGAATAGTTCAAGACAAAACGCTGGACTGTACTGAAGTGGCCAGCAATGAGTCCAGATCTAAATCCCATTCAAAACTTGTGGAGAGAATTGGAAACAGCAGTTGGGAGAAGACACCCTTCAAATCTGGGAGAACTGGAGCAGTTTGTACATGAGGAGTGGGCCAAACTGCCAGTACAGAGGTGCAGGAAGCTCATCAATGGCTATTGGAAGCGCTTGATTGCAGTTATTTTGACCAAAGGTTGTGCTACCAAATATTAAGTCTAGGTTGTCAATAATTTTGTCATTGCCATTTCTGTTTATTTTCTGATTTAAATGGATATATTAAGTTCTGAATCAAAAACAAAGGTTCTGTAATATTAACAGTGAAATAAAGAATTGTAGAGACCAAATACTTTGGTGAATTTAAACTTATTTTTTGGGAAAATTGTGAGTTACTTGAAAAAAGTGCAAGGGTGCCAATATTTTTATTTTTGCCATATATTTTTAACTGTGCTGTTTCACAAAAGTTCTGAACCTACAGTTGAAGTCGGAAGTTTACATACACTTAGGTTGGAGTCATTAAAACTTGTTTTTCAACCACTCCACAAATGTCTTGTTAACAAACTATAGTTTTGGCAAGTCGGTTAGGACATCTACTTTGTGCATGACACAAGTAATTTTTCCAACAATTGTTTACAGACAGATTATTTCACTTATAACTCACTGTATCACAATTCCAGTGGGTCAGAAGTTTACATACACTAAGTTGACTGTGCCTTTAAACAGCTTGGGAAATTCCAGAAAATGACGTCATGGCTTTAGAAGTTTCTGACAGGCTAATTGACATCATTTGAGTCAATTGGAGGTGTACCTGTGGATGTATTTCAAGGTCTACCTTCAAACTCAGTGCCTCTTTGCTTGACATCATGGGAAAATCAAAAGAAATCAGCCAAGACCTCAGAAAAATAATTGTAGACCTCCACAAGTCTGGTTCATCCTTGGGAGCGATTTCCAAACGCCTGAAGGTACCACGTTCATCTGTACAAACAATAGTATGCAAGTATAAACACCATCGTACCATGCAGCTGTCATACTGCTCAGGAAGGAGATGCGTTCTATATCCACAGTAAAACGAGTCCTATATCGACATAATCTGAAAGGCCGCTCAGCAAGGAAGAAGCCATTGCTCCAAAACCGCCATAAAAAAGCCAGACTATGGTTTGCAACTGCACATGGGGACAAAGATCGTACTTTTTGGAGAAATGTCCTCTGGTCTGATGAAACAAAAATAGAACTGTTTGGCCATGATGACCATCGTTATGTTTGGAGGAAAAGGGGGGAAAATTGAAGGCCGAAGAACACCATCCCAACCGTGAAGCACGGGGGTGGCAGCATCATGCTGTGGGGGTGCTTTGCTGCAGGAGGGACTGGTGCACTTCACAAAATAGATGGCATCATGAGGAAGGAAAATTATGTGGATATATTGAAGCAACATCTCAAGACATCAGTTGTTGTGGAAAATAACCACTATACTTTATTACAAATAAGGTCTTACAGAGTTTTTGTTGCATCAAGAAATGACTTTATTAAAGTTTTCAACAAAGCCGATACCAGTCTGCAGAGTGGCACACCGTTCTCCCTCCCTCACGTCACATTATATACCATCATCCCCAACTCTTCTAGCTCTAAATCCCTCCCTCTTCAGTTTCCCGCTCTTTATCACTCCACACCCACTTCCTTTGTCCCTGAGGACGGCTGAACTTTTACTCCAACCAATCACTCGCGGCCCTGTCTTGCACACACACTCATATTTAGTTTAAACATGACAAGGCCCTACATTCTTGAATCATACACAAACCTCACCCCATCATGCTGTAATCAATCAAGAAGATACCAAGGAGACAAAGGTCTAGCCCAAACTCCATTCAACCCTGGTGCCGCTCCCTTCACTGTGTTTGAAGAGAGAGACAAAAGGCCACAAGCTAGTTTCAGTCTCTCATCAGATAAGACCGCCATGGATTTAAGTAAGAGCAAGTAATTTGACCTTAGGGCAGATTTCCTCTCTACTCCCCCCCACACACAGTGAAATGCCCCAATTAAATTCCTAGCCCAGTAACAAACAATTCTAACTCAATGTTCGTGATTAACATAGTTCTATCTCCTAATTCATTAAAGAATACACATCACAGTCAGGAAGTTAAAGCTTGGTCGCAAATGGGTCTTCCAAATGGACAATGTGTTGTGGCAAAATGGCTTAAGGACAACAAAGTCAAGGTATTGGAGTGGCCATCACAAAGGCCTGACCTCAATCCAATAGAAAATGTGTGGGCAGAACTGAAAAAGCGTGTGCGAGCAAGGAGGCCTACAAACCTGACTCAGTTACACCAGCTCTGTCGGAAGGAATGTGCCAAAATTTACCCAACTTATTGTGGGAAGGCTACCCAAAACATTTGACCCAAGTTAAACAATTTAAAGGCAATGCTACCAAATACTAATTGAGTGTATGTAAACTTCTGACCCACTGGGAATGTGATGAAAGAAATAAAAGCTGAAATAAATCATTCTCTCTACTATTATTCTGACATTTCACATTCTTAAAATAAAGTGGTGATCCTAACTGACCTAAGACAGGGAATCTTTACTACGATTAAATGTCAGGAATTGTGTAAAACTGAGTTTAAATGTATTTGGCTAAGGTGTATGTAAATTTCCGACTTCAACTGTACAGTCGTGGTCAAACGTTTTGAGAATGACACAAATATTAATTTTCACAAAGTCTGCTGCCTCAGTTTTTATGATGGCTATTTGCATATACTCCAGAATGTTATGAAGAGTGATCAGATGAATCGCAATTCATTGCAAAATCCCTCTTTGCCATGAAAATGAACATAATCCCCAAAAAACATTTCCACTGCATTTCAGCCCTGCCACAAAAGGACCAGCTGCCATCATGTCAGTGATTCTCTCGTTAACACAGGTGAGAGTGTTGACGAGGACAAGGCTGGAGATCACTCTTTCATGCTGATTGAGTTAGAATAACAGATTGGAAGCTTTAAAAAGAGGGTGGTGCTTCAAATCATTGTTCTTCCTCTGTTAACCAAGGTTACCTGCAAGGAAACACGTGCCGTCATCATTCCTTTGCACAAAAAGGGCTTCACAGGCAAGGATATTGCTGCTAGTAAGATTGCACCTAAATCAACCATTTATCGGATCATCGAGAACTTCAAGGAGAGAGGTTCAATTGTTGTGAAGAAGGCTTCAGGGCGCCCAAGAAAGTCCAGCAAGCGCCAGGACCGTCTCCTAAAGTTGATTCAGCTGCGGGATCGGGGCACCACCAGTGCAGAGCTTGCTCAGGAATGGCAGCAGGCAGGTGTGAGTGCATCTGCACGCACAGTGAGGCGAAGACTTTTGGAGGATGGCCTGGTGTCAAGAAGGGCAGCGAGGAAGCCACTTCTCTCCAGGAAAAACATCAGGGACAGACTAATATTCTGCAAAAGGTACAGGGATTGGACTGCTGAGGACTGGGATAAAGTGATTTTCTCTGATGAATTCCCTTTCCGATTGTTTGGGGCATCCGGAAAAAAGCTTGTCCGGAGAAGACAAGGTGAGCGCTACCATCGGTCCTGTGTCATGCCAACAGTAAAGCATCCTGAGACCATTCATGTGTGGGGTTGCTTCTCAGCCAAGGGAGTGGGCTCACTCACAATTTTGCCTAAGAACACAGCCATGAATAAAGAATGGTACCAACACATCCTCCGAGAGCAACTTCTCCCAACCATCCAAGAACAGTTTGGTGACGAACAATGCCTTTTCCAGCATGATGGAGCACCTTGCCATAAGGCAAAAGTGAAAACTAAGTGGCTCGGGAACAAAACATCGACATTTTGGGTCCATGGCCAGGAAACTCCCCAGACCTTAATCCCATTGAGAATTTGTGATCAATCCTCAAGAGGCGGGTGGACAAACATAAACCCACAAATTCTGGCAAACTCCAAGCATTGATTATGCAAGAATGGGCTGCCATCAGTCAGGATGTGGCCCAGAAGTTATTTGACAGCATGCCAGGGCGGATTGCAGAGGTCTTGAAAAAGAAGGGTCAACACTGCAAATATTGACTCTTTGCATAAACTTAATGTATTTGTCAATAAAAGCCTTTGACACTTATGGAATGCTTGTAATTATACTTCAGTATACCATAGTAACATCTGACAAAAATATCTAAAAACACTGAAGCAGCAAACTTTGTGAAGACCAATACTTGTGTCATTCTCAAAACTTTTGACCATGACTGTAGATGAAGGGGAGGAGACAGGTTAAAGAAGGATTTATAAGCCTCGAGACAATTGAGACATGGATTGTGTATGTGTGCCATTCAGAGGGTGAATGTGCAAGACAAAATATTTAAGTGCCTTTGAAAGGGATATGGTAGTAAGTGCCAGGCGCACCGGTTTGTGTCAGAACTGCAACGCTGCTGAGTTTTTCACCCTCAACTGTTTCCCCGTAGCGTTGCAGTTCTTGACCCAAACCGGTGCGCCTGGCACCTACTACCATACCCCGTTCAAAGGCACTTAAATATTTTGTCTTGCCCAATTGGCTCATTCATCCCCCCTCCTTTCCCCTGTAACTATTCCCCAGGTCGTTGCTGTAAATGAGAACGCCTCAGTCAAATAAGTATTAAATAAAAAGTATCAAGCTGCTGGGTTTTTCACGCTCAACAGTTTTCCGTGTGTATCGAGAATGGTCCACCACCCAAAGAACATCCAGCCAACAGCAGGCCAGTGGTCAAAATGGGTAATAGATGAAAGAGGACAAAGGAATCTGACACGAATTGTGCAGAGCAACAGACGGGCTACAGTTAGTCAACTGACAGTCCAGTACAACATTGGTGCCCAAAGAATGCACAACTCGTCGTACCTTGACACAAATGGTGTATGGCAGCTGACAACCTTACAGAGTGTCACGCCCTGACTTATGGGACTCTAGTATGTTGAGTCAGGGTGTGGAGTTCTATGTTGCTATTTCTATGTTTACGTTCTAGGTGTTGTATGTCTATGTTTGGCCGGGTGTGATTCCCAATCAGAGACAACGAGCGATTGGCAATCATTTGGTTGTGGGATCTTGTTCCGTGTAGAGGCTTGTATTTGTGTTTAGCCTGAGGACGTCACGTTACGTTGTTGTTTTTGTTCGTGTGTTTATTCTTTATTATTAACATGTATGCATTTCACGCTGCGCCTTGGTCTGACCCGTCCTTCAACGAGCGTGACAGAAGATCCCACCAAAAATGGACCAAGCAGCGTGCCAGGAGCAGACATCCTGGACATGGGAGGAGATCCTGGACGGAAAGGGATCCTGGACATGGGAGGAGATTCAGGCTGGGATGGATCGCCGTCCTTGGGAGGAGGCAGTGGAGGCCCGGTTTGGAGAGGAGCAACGGCAACACAGAAGGCGCCGGCCGAGGTGGAAGCCCGAGAGACAGCCCCAAGAACATTTTTTGGGGGGGCTAAAAGGGTGGTCGGGGATCGATTGAGAAGAGCCCCGACCACTGCACTCGTGGGGGCTCAGGGAGGAGTCCTCACGGGAGGAGGACTGGGCGCGGAGAGTGAAAGACTGGTACAGTCGGAGATCTCTAACGTCAGTTCCCAGTCCGGTACACCTCGTGCCTGCGTCTCGCACCAAGCTAGTGGTGCGTGTGCCCAGTCCGGCCCGGCCCTTTCCTGTTCCTCGCACCAAGCCAGTGGTGTGTGTTCCCAGTCCAGTACGGCCCGTGCCTGCTCCCCGCACCAAGCCAGTGGTGCGTGTTCCCAGTCCGGCCCGGCCCGTTCCTGCTCCTCGCACCAGGCCAGTGGTGCGTGTTCCCAGTCCGGCCCGGCCCGTTCCTGCTCCTCGCACCAGGCCAGTGGTGCGTGTTCCCAGTTCGGCCCGGCCCGGCCCGTGCCTGCTCCCTGCACAAAGCCAGTGGTGCATGTTCCCAGTCTAGCCCGGCCCGTTCCTGCTCCTCGCACCAAGCCAGTGGTGCGTGTTCCCAGTCCGGTATGGCCCGTGCCTCCCCGCACCAAGCCAGTGGTGCGTGTCGCCAGCTCGGTACGCCCCGTACCTGCTCCCCGTACCAAGCCAGTGGTGTGTGTCCCCAGTCCGGCCCGGCCCGTTCCTGCTCCTCGCACCAGACTAGTGGTGCGTGTTCCCAGTCCGGCCCGGCCCGTGCCTGCTCCCCGCACCAAGCCAGTGGTGCGTGTTCCCAGTCCGGCCCGGCCCGTTCCTGCTCCTCGCACCAGGCCAGTGGTGAGTGTTCCCAGTCCAGCCCGGCCCGTGCCTGCTCCCCGCACCAAGCCAGTGGTGCGTGTTCCCAGTCCGGCCCGGCCCGTTCCTGCTCCTCGCACAAAGCCAATGGTGCGTGTTCCCAGTCCGGTACGGCCCGTGCCTCCCCGCACCAAGCCAGTGGTGCGTGTCGCCAGCCCGGTACGCCCCGTACCTGCTCCCCGCACCAAGCCAGTGGTGTGTGTCCCCAGTCCGGCCCGGCCCGTTCCTGCTCCTCGCACCAGACTAGTGGTGCGTGTTCCCAGTCCGGCCCGGCCCGTTCCTGTTCCTTCTACCAAGCCAGTGGTGCGTGTTCCCAGTCCGGTCCGGCCCGTGCCTGCTCCTCGTAGCAGTCCTGTGGTACGTGTGTCCAGTCCGGCACGGCCCGTGCCCGTTTCACCGCTGCCTGGTCCGGCACCGGTCAGCTGCTCCACTCCGGAGCCAGAGCAGTCCGCTCCACCGGGGTCCAGTCCAGCTCCGGTCAGCTGCTCCACTCCGGAGCCAGAGCAGTCCGCTCCACCGTTGCCTAGTCCAGCTCCGGTCAGCGGCTACAGTCCGGAGCCAGAGTAGTCCGCTCAACCGGTGCCTAGTCCAGCTCCGGTCAGCGGCTCCAGTCCAGACCCAGACGTCAGCCCCTCTCCAGGTTTGGGGTCTCCCACACCAGGGTAAAAACAGGGCTTGTTACATCGTGGAAGGAAGGAGAGGGGAAGCAGCGCGCCGAGGTCCAGACCAGACCAGGGGAATAACGGGGAGGCTGAGAGAATGTGGTCGTCACGCCTGGAGCTGGATCCGCCTCCGAGGAGGAATGCCCACCCGGACCCTTCCCTGTTATGTCATGTTGGTGTGGTCGGAGTCCGCACCTTTGGGGGGGGGGGGGGTACTGTCACGCCCTGACTTATGGGACTCTAGTATGTTGAGTCAGGGTGTGGAGTTCTATGTTGCTATTTCTATGTTTACGTTCTAGGTGTTGTATGTCTATGTTTGGCCGGGTGTGATTCCCAATCAGAGACAGCTGTCACTCGTTGTCTCTGATTGCCAATAGGCTGCCTAAGTATGATCCCCAATCATTTGGTTGTGGGATCTTGTTCCGTGTAGAGGCTTGTATTTGTGTTTAGCCTGAGGACGTCACGTTACGTTGTTGTTTTTGTTCGTGTGTTTATTCTTTATAATAAACATGTATGCATTTCACGCTGCGCCTTGGTCTGACCCGTCCTTCAACGAGCGTGACACAGAGTTTCACTTCTTTTTGCTAAAAACAAGAAACTGCAGTGCAGTGGGTTAAGGAACGAAAACACTGGACACTGGAGAATTGGAAAAACATTGCCCAGTCTGATGAATTCCAGTTTCTGCTGTTTCACACTGATGGGAGGACTAGGGTATGGAGAAAACCACATGAGTACATGCATCCATCATGATGCGTGTCAACATTGCAGGCTGGTGGTGTGATGGTGTGTGGTGTGTTTTCATGGCACACATTGGGCCCCTTGATAAAAGTAGAGCAATGTTTGAATGCCACATGATATCTGAACATCATTGCCAATCAGGTGGATCCCTTCATGGCAGCAGTGTATCCATGAAGGGATCCACGGTCACGTTGAGGGAGAGGTTGTTATCCTGGCACCACACGGCCAGGTCTCTGACCTCCTCCCTATAGGCTGTCTCATCGTTGTCGGTGATCAGGCCTACCACTGTTGTGTCGTCGGCAAAATTAATGATGGTGTTGGAGTCGTGCCTGGCCATGCAGTCATGGGTGAACAGGGAGTACAGGAGGGGACTGAGCACGCACCCCTGAGGGGCCCCCGTGTTGAGGATCAGCGTGGCAGATGTGTTGTTACCTACCCTTACCACCTGGGGGCGGCCCGTCAGGAAGTCCAGGATCCAATTGCAGAGGGAGGTGTTTAGTCCCAGGATCCTTAGCTTAGTGATGAGCTTTGAGGGCACAATGGTGTTGAACGCTGAGCTGTAGTCAATGAATAGCATTCTCACGTAGGTGTTCCTCTTGTCCAGGTGGGAAAGGGCAGTGTGGAGTGCAATAGAGATTGCATCATCTGTGGATCTGTTGGGGCGGTATGCAAATTGGAGTGGGTCTAGGGTTTCTGGGATAATGGTGTTGATGTGAGCCATGACCAGCCTTTCAAAGCACTTCATGGCTACAGACGTCAGTGCTACGTGTCGGTAGTCATTTAGGCAGGTTATCTTAGTGTCCTTGGGCACGGGGACTATGGTGGTCTGCTTGAAACATGTTGATATTACAGACTCAGTCAGGGACATGTTGAAAATGTCGGTGAAGACACTTGCCAGTTGGACAGCACATGCTCAGAGTACACGTCCTGGTAATCCGTCTGGCCCTGCGGCCTTGTGAATGTTGACCTGCTTAAAAGTCTTACTCACATCGGCTACGGAGAGCGTGATCACATAGTCATCCGGAACAGCTGGTGCTCTCATGCATGCCACAATGTTGTTTGCCTCGAAGCGTGCATAGAAGTGGTTTAGCTCGTCTGGTAGGCTTGTGTCACTGGGCAGCTCGCGGCTGTGCTTCCCTTTGTAGTCTGTAATAGTTTTCAAGCCCTGCCACATCCGACGAGCATCAGAGCCGGTGTAGTACGATTCAATCTTAGTCCTGTATTGACTCTTTGCCTGTTTGATGGTTCGTCGGAGGGCATAGCGGGATTTCTTAGAAGCGTCCGGGTAAGAGTCCCGCTCCTTGAAAGCGACAGCTCTACCCTTTAGCTCAGTGCGGATGTTGCCTGTAATCCATGGCTTCTGGTTGGGGTATGTACGTACGGTCACTGTGGGGACGACGTCATCAATGCACTTATTGATGAAGCCAGTGACTGATGTGGTGTACTCCTCAATGCTATCTGAAGAATCCCGGAACATGTTCCAGTCTGTGCTAGCAAAACAGTCCTGTAGCTTAGCATCTGCTTCATCTGACCACCTTTTAATTAACCGAGTCACTGGTGCTTCCTGCTTTTTTATTTTTTTATTTTTTAGTGGGTAGATCAGCTTTAATATTGCAGATAGATTGTAACTTCCATCAATGTAATTGTCTGCATCACTTCCAATCCCCCATATGTTTTATTCCCCTCGCAAATATATATATATGCATATATATATATATATACATACATACATATACACACATACACATATATGGTGCTTCCTGCTTTAGTTTTTGCTTATAAGCAGGAATCAGGAGAATAGAGTTATGGTCAGATTTGCCAAATGGAGGGCAAGGGAGAGCTTTGTATGCGTCTCTGTGTGTGGAGTAAAGGTGGTCTAGAGTTTTTTTCCCTCTGGCTGCACATTTAACATGCATGTTGTCCATGTCGTCGTTCAGCCACGACTCGGTGACACATAAGTTATTACAGTTTTTAATGTCCTGTTGGTAGGATAACCGTAATCTTAGGTCATCTAATTTATTTTCAAATGATTGAAGATTGGCTAATAGGATTGATGGAAGAGGCAGTTTACTCGCTCGCCGTCGGATCCTTACAAGGGACCCCGACCTACGTCCACGATATCTCTCTCTTTCTCCTGGGAATGACGGGGATTTGGGCCTTGTCGGGTGTCTGTAGGATATCCTTCGCGTCCGACTCGTTGAAGAAAAAATCTTTGTCCAATACGAGGTGAGTAATCGCTGTCCTGATATCCAGAAGCTCTTTTTGGTTATAAGAGACGATGGCAGAAACATTATGTACAGAATAAATTACAAATAACGCGAAAAAACACACATAATAGTACAATTGGTTAGAGGGCTGTAAAAAGAGCTATACATGTTGATGATTTCATTCCTGTACTGTTTGTAACTACCCTGGTAGGTTGATTGATAACCTGAACCAGGTTGCAGGCACTAGTCACAGTTTGAAGCTTTCTCTTGGGTGGGCAGCCTGATGAAAGCCAGTCAACATGGGCCAGCATCCCTGTGGAACATGAAACCAAAAAGGGTTCTCCTATGGGGACAGCCGACGAACCCTTTTGGAACCGTTTGTTCTAAGAGTGTACAGTTCCTTCAGAAAGTATTCATTCCCCTTGACTTATTCCACATTTTGTTGTGTTACAGCCTGAATTCAAAATAGATTAAAGAAATTTTTTGTTTCACCCATCTACACACAATAACCCATAATGACAAAGTGAAAACATGTTTTTAGAAATGTTTGTTCATTATTCTTTTTAAAATTCTGAACTGTTGATCATTGCTAGACAGCCATTTTCAAGTCTTCCCATAGATTTTCAAGCCGATTTAAGTCAAACCTGCAACTAGGCCACTCAGGAACATTCAATGTCGTCTTGGTAAACAACTCCAGTGTATACAGTAGGGAATTTTTTTTAGTCAGCCACCAATTGTGCAAGTTCTCCCACTTAAAAAGATGAGAGAGGCCTGTAATTTTCATCATAGGTACACGTCAACTATGACAGACAAAATGAGAAGAAAAAAAATCCAGGAAATCACATTGTAGGATTTTTTATGAATTTATTTGCAAATTATTGTGGAAAATAAGTATTTGGTCAAAAAAAAGTTTCTCAATAGTTTGTTATATACCCTTTGTTGGCAATGAAACAGGTCAAACGTTTTCTGTAAGACTTCACAAGGTTTTCACACACTGTTGCTGGTATTTTGGCCCAATCCTCCATGCAGATCTCCTCTAGAGCAGTGATGTTTTGGGGCTGTCGCTGGGCAACACAGACTTTCAACTCCCTCCAAAGATTTTCTATGGGGTTGAGATCTGGAGACTGGCTAGGCCACTCCAGGACCTTGAAATGCTTCTTACGAAGCCACTCCTTCGTTGCCCGGGCGGTGTGTTTGGAATCATAGTCATGCTGAAAGACCCAGCCACGTTTCATCTTCAATGCCCTTGCTGATGGAAGGAGGTTTTCACTCAAAATCTCACGATACATGGCCCCATTCATTCTTTCCTTTACATGGATCAGTCGTCCTGGTCCCTTTGCAGAAAAACAGCCCCAAAGCATGATGTTTCCACCCCCATGCTTCACAGTAGGTATGGTGTTCTTTGGATGCAACTCAGCATTCTTTGTCCTCCAAACACGACGAGTTGAGTTTTTACCAAAAAGTTCTATTTTGGTTTCATCTGACCATATGACATTCTCCCAATCCTCTTCTGGATTCATTTTCATTTCATTTTAGTCATTTAGCAGACGCTCTTATCCAGAGCGACTTACATGAGCAATTAGGGATAAGTGCCTTGCTCAAGGGCACATCGACAGATTTTTCACCTAGTCGGCTCGGGGATTAGAACCAGCGACCTTTCGGTTACTGGCACAACGCTCTTAACCACTAAGCTACCTGCCGCCCCATCCAAATGCACTCTAGCCTGGACATGTACTGGCTTAAGCAGGGGGACACGTCTGGCACTGCAGGATTTGAGTCCCTGGCGGCGTAGTGTGTTACTGATGGTAGGCTTTGTTACTTTGGTCCCAGCTCTCTACAGGTCATTCACTAGGTCCCCCCGTGTGGTTCTGGGATTTTTGCTCACCGTTCTTGTGATAATTTTGACCCCACGGGGTGAGATCTTGCGTGGAGCCCCAGATCGAGGGAGATTATCAGTGGTCTTGTATGTCTTCCATTTCCTAATAATTGCTCCCACAGTTGATTTCTTCAAACCAAGCTGCTTACCTATTGCAGATTCAGTCTTCCCAGCCTGGTGCAGGTCTACAATTTTGTTTCTGGTGTCCTTTGACAGCTCTTTGGTCTTGGCCATAGTGGAGTTTGGAGTGTGACTGTTTGAGGTTGTGGACAGGTGTCTTTTATACTGATAAAAAGTTCAAACAGGTGCCATTAATACAGGTAACGAGTGGAGGACAGAGGAGCCTCTTAAAGAAGAAGTTACAGGTCTGTGAGAGCCAGAAATCTTGCTTGTTTGTAGGTGACCAAATACTTATTTTCCACCATAATTTGCAAATAAATTCATTAAAAATCCTACAATGTGATTTTCTGGATTTTTTTTCCTCAATTTGTCTGTCATATTTGACGTGTACCTATGATGAAAATTACAGGCCTCTCTCATCTTTTTAAGTGGGAGAACTTGCACAATTGGTGGCTGACTAAATACTTTTTTCCCCCACTGTATTTCACCTGGTGTTTGAGGTTTTTCTCCTGCTGAAAGGTGAATTAATTAATCTCCCAGTGTCTGGTGGAAAGCAGACTGAACCAGGTTTTCCTCTAGGATTTTGCCTGTGCTTAGCTCTATTCCATTTATTTTTATCCTAAAAAACACCCTAGCCCGATGACAAGCGTACCCATAACATCCTCAGTTTTCTCCTATCACAGCTATTAAACTCTGTAACTCTTTTAAAGTCACCATTGGCCTCATAGGGAAATCCCTAAGCGGTTTCCTTCCTCTCCGGCAACTGAGTTAGGAAGGACTCCTATCTTTGTAGTAACTGGATGTATTGAGACACCATCCGAAGTGTAATTAATAACTTCACCATGCTCAAAGAGATATTCAATGCCTGCTTTTTTATTTTTACCCATCTACCAATAAGTACCCTTTTTTGCTAGGCATTGGAAAACCTCCCTGGTCTTTGATGTTGAATCTATGTTTGAAATTCACCGCTCGACTAAGGGACCTGTACAGTGAGGGAAAATAGTATTTGATCCCCTGCTGATTTTGTACGTTTGCCCACTGACAAAGACATGATCAGTCTATAATTTTAATGGTAGGTTTATTTGAACAGTGACAGACAGAATAACAACAAAAAAATCCAGAAAAAAGCACGTCAAAAATTGTTACGTGAATTATTTAACAAACTACTTCAGTGTCTCTGTGCGTCTCCCAAAAGGTTGTAAGTCTTTTGGGATTTAAGTAACGGACAGAGTCTCGATCTGCATAGTCAGAGATATTTATTCATTGAGAATTTTGCCATCACAATTTCAGAGTCCATCTTTTATACTCATACGTCATACAAAAAAAATCCCTCCCCTCTGTAGGCGGGCTGTAGTTTTCCACTCTAAAACTGCTCTCCTGACCATCAGTTCACACACACACACATATACTCACATGCATACACACACACACACACATGCATACACACACTTTCTTATCATAGCCTACTCCCTGCATTACTCAGTTATTGCCGTTCTCACAATATTCTGCACCATGTTTTCATAACAGTTTCTCTACTCCCTAAATTCCTCAGTTATCAGTTGCCTTTGTTGTCTGGCCTAACTCTTACTCACATTGCTAAATAGTGGCTCAATGCCATAGCCTTTACTGGTCCTACACTCACACATTTCTAACACATTACACACAGTTTCAGGGTGTAATAATTAGTCATTAATAATTAATCTATCAAAAATGTTATAAATTGATTTGCATTTTAATTAGGGAAATAAGTATTTGACCCCTCTGCAAAACATTACTTAGTATTTGGTGGCAAAACCCTTGTTGGCAATCACAGAGGTCAGACGTTTCTTGTAGTTGGCCACCAGGTTTGCACACATCTCAGGAGGGATTTTGTCCCACTCCTCGTTGCAGATCTTCTCCAAGTCATTAAGGGTTCGAGGCTGACGTTTGGCAACTCATACACAAAAATGTATGCACGCTTGACTGTAAGTCGCTTTGGATAAAAGCGTCTGCTAAGTGGCATATTATTATTATATTATTATTAACTCGAACCTTCAGCTCCCTCCACATATTTTCTATGGGATTAAGGTCTGGAGACTGGCTAGGCCACTCCAGGACCTTAATGTGCTTCTTCTTGAGCCACTCCTTTGTTGCCTTGGCCGTGTGTTTTGGGTCATTGTCATGCTGGAATATCCATTCACAACCCATTTTCAATGCCTTGGCTGAGAGAAGGAGGTTCACACCCAAGATTTTACGGTACATGGCCCCGTCCATTGTCCCTTTGATGCAGTGAAGTTGTCCTGTCCCCTTAGCAGAAAAACACCCCCAAAGCATAATGTTTCCACCTCCATGTTTGACGGTGGGGATGGTGTTCTTGGGGTCACAGGCAGCATTCCTCCTCCTCCAAACACGGCGAGTTGAGTTGATGCCAAAGAGCTCGATTTTGGTCTCATCTGACCACAACACTTTCACCCAGTTCTCCTCTGAATCATTCAGATGTTCATTGGCAAACTTCAGACGGGCCTGTATATGTGCTTTCTTGAGCAGGGGGACCTTGTGGGCGCTGCAGGATTTCAGTCCTTCACGGCGTAGTGTGTTACCAATTGTTTTCTTGGTGACTATGGTCCCAGCTGCATTGAGATCATTGACAAGATCCTCCCGTGTAGTTCTGGGCTGATTCCTCACCGTTCTCATGATCATTGCAACTCCACGAGGTGAGATCTTGCATGGAGCCCCAGGCCGAGGGAGATTGACAGTTATTTTGTGTTTCTTCCATTTGCGAATAATCGCACCAACTGTTGTCACCTTCTCACCAAGCTGCTTGGCGATGGTCTTGTAGCCCATTCCAGCCTTGTGTAGGTCTACAATCTTGTCCCTGACATCCTTGGAAAGCTCTTTGGTCTTGGCCATGGTGGAGAGTTTGGAATCTGATTGATTGATTGCTTCTGTGGACAGGTGTCTTTTATACAGGTAACAAGCTGAGGTTAGGCGCACTCCCTTTACCTGTATAAAAGACACCTGGGAGCCAAAAATCTTTGATACTTATTTCCCTCATTAAAATGCAAATCAATTTATAACATTTTTGACATGCGTTTTTCTGGATTTTTTTGTTGTTATTCTGTCTGTCACTGTTCAAATAAACCTACCATTAAAATTATAGACTGATAATTTCTTTGTCAGTGGGCAAATGTATAAAATCAGCAGGGGATCAAATACTTTTTTTCCCTCACTGTATGTGTAGGGTACAGAAATGAGCTAGTCATTCAAAAATCATGTTAAACACTATTATTGCAGTCCTTGCAACGTATGTGGAATTATATGATATTACGTATTTTTACAAATTAATTAAAAATGAAAAGCTGAAATGTCTTGAGTCAATAACTTTTCAACCCCTTTGTTATGGAAAGCCTAAATAAGTTCAGGAGTATAAAACATAAGAATTACACTGAGAAAATAAATAAATAAATAATTCCACATAATTCCACTGTGACATTATGGGGTATTGTGTGTAGGCCACTGACACACAATCTCAATTTAATCCATTTTACATTCAGGCTGTAACATAACAAAATGTGGAAAAAGTCAAGGGGTGTGAATACTTCCAGAAGTGACCAATAAAATGTGATTTGAACAGTCCAACGTTTCTTCTTGAACCATTCCTGGGTGCTTTTGGATGTGTGTTATAGGTCATTGTCCTGTTGGATGACCCACAACCTTCAAAGGAGACCAACTTCAAAGAAAATAACACCTTCCCTACAATCAAACATTGGGGAGGTTTGTTAATGCTGTGGAATTACTTTGCTACTGGGGACCTTGAACATGTGCAAGACATCATGAAGATGGGCAGATTTCCAAGGTGTTTTGGAGTGCAATGTTCAACCCAGTATCCAAAAACTGTGTTTCTGATGAAGGTTGTGGGTCTTCCAGCAGGACAACGTGTTGTTGTATTCAGCCTGCATTCTTTGCCTTGCTAACTCTGCCGCATGTGCCCGCTCTGCCGCCTGTGCCCGCACTGCCCGTCGTTGTGATTCTTCGTCCTGTTGGCAGTGTGTTTCTTGTTGATCCATGTTTTATTTTCTTACAGATTTTATAGTTCTGCCTTAACTGCGATTGATTCTTTAAAATGAAGAAGAACAAAAATAGACATGGAATGCTTTATTTTAAAATGATAGAATGTTTTGAATTATAATCTATAGGATCGAATCCAATAAACAGTGATATACAGTATTCTGTAGGCAATAAAGAACTGTGAAGCCTACCTTTATGTCCTCTTTTAGGCCCTTGATGTGTTAATCAGTATTGTAGATACTGTGAGTGGTTAGAAACACCCCAAGAAGCTAGAGGGGCTGCAAGTTGGTGTATGTTTTAGTGCATCTACACTACCAGTAAAAAGTTTTAGAACACCTACTCATTCAAGGGTTTGTCTTTATTTGTACTATTTTCTACATTGTAAAATAATAGTGAAGACAGCAAAACTATGAAATAACACATATGGAATCATGTAGTAACCCAAAATGTGTTAAACAAGTCAAAATATATTTTATATTTGAGATTCTTCAAATAGCCACCCTTTGACTTGATGACAGCACACTCTTGGCATTCTCTCAACCAGCTTCACCTGGAATGCTTTTCCAACAGTCTTGAAAGAGTTCCCACATATGCTGAGCACTTGTTGGCTGCTTTTCTTTCACACACATGAAGTCTGACTCATCCCAAACCATCTCAATTTGGTTGAGGTCGGGGGATTGTGGAGGCCAGGTCATCTGATGAAGCACTCCATCACTCTCCTTCTTGGTAAAAGAGTCCTTACACAACCTGGAGGTGTGTTGGGTCATTGTCCTGTTGAAAAACAAATGATAGTCCCACTAAGCCCAAACCAGATGGGATGGTGTATCGCTGCTGAATGCTGTGGTAGCCATGCTGATTAAGTTTGCCTTGAATTCTAAATAAATCACAGACAGTGTCACCAGCAAAGCACCCCCTCACCATAACACCTCCTCCTCCATGCTTTACGGTGGGAAATACACATACGGAGATCATCCATTTTAGCCACAGCGCGTCTCACAAAGACACAGCGGTTGGAATCCAAAATCTCCAATTTGGACTGCAGTTCCACCAGTCTAATGTCCATTGCTCATGTTTCTTGGCCCAAGCAAGTCTCTTCTTATTATTGGTGTCCTTTAGAATTGGTTTCTTTGCATCAATTTGACCTTGAAGGCCTGATTCACACAGTCTCCTCTGAACAGTTGATGTTGAGATGTGTCTGTTACTTGAACTCTGTGAATCATTTATTTGGGCTGGAATTTCGAGGCTGATAACTCTAATGAACTTATCCTCTGCAGCAGAGGTAACTCTGGGTCTTCCATTCTTGTGACGGTCCTCATGAGAGCCAGTTTCATCATAGCGCTTGATGCTTTTTGCGAATGCACTTAAAGAAACTTTCACATTTCTTGAAATGTTCCATATTGACTGACCTTCATGTCTTAAAGTAATGATGGACTGTCATTTCTCTTTGCTTATTTGAGCTGTTCTTGCCATAATATGGACTTGGTCTTTTACCAAATAGGGCTATCTTCTGTATACCCCCCCTACCTTGTCACAACACAACTGATTGGCTCAAACACATTAAGGAAAGAAATTCCACAAATTAACTTTTAAGGCACACCTGTTAATTGAAATGCATTCCAGGTGACTACCTCATGAAGCTGGTTGAGAGAATGCCAAGAGTGTGCAAAGCTGTCATCAAAGCAAAGGGTGGCTATTTGAAGAATCGCAATTATAAAATATATATATATTTTTAACACTTTGTTGGTAAGTACATGATTCCATATGCGTTATTTCATAGTTTTGATGTCTTCACTTTTATTCTACAATGTAGAAAATAGTAAAAATAAAGAAAAACCCTTGAATGAGTAGGTGTTCTAAAACTTTTGACCGGTAGTGTACTGTAGGTTTAAGATAATAGGCTGCGCCACACACACACACACACACACACACACACACACACACACACACACACACACACACACACAGGTGTAGACAGTTGTTGATGATCCCTTGTCTCCTAATAATACAGTATCTGCTTTCATAACAGGTTTTTATTACATCAATCTTGTTGCTCTTCTTATCATAGTACATGACTACAATGTCAATGAGTTGGTAGGTGAAAGTTAATGCGAACTTTATTACATTATACAATACTGTATAATATAAACCATACATATAAACTTGGTGTAATAACCATAGCTAGGTTTTATGATTACAATGTCCATGTACTGGTGGTAGCAAAAAAAAATATCCTAGTGTAAATCAGTGGCGGTCGGTGACATTTAAGATGAGGGAGGACGATTATTTTTATGAGCATGGCCTTATTTCTATTACAGCATATTGGATGACTGTCATCCATAATCCATTCACCCAGCTCCAGTGGCGGCTCCTGAAAATATTCTCGGGGGGGGGCAATTTTTCTGATGATTTAGGTGACTTACACACATTTAAAAAAAGATATGTCCAGCAACAACATGAAGACAGGGGCAGCATATAAGTCAATACCAGAATCATTTATTGACTGATCTCAAAAGTGTTGGCTTACAAAGCAAAATAAGTTATCACAGTAAAAATAATCAAGGGTGTTCTTTCACATTCCTCAACACTGCATAAACAATATGCATTTCCATAAAACACCTCATCTAATTGTGCCACAAAGTTGACAAGTCCAAGAAAAATACCAGGGTTGGTGGAGCCCTCAGTTTCATCTTTGCCTCGCAAAGCTAACTCAAACACTCCGCAAAACTTCACACACTGGATTAGCCGGCTGAGGATGTGGCGGTTCTTGCTAACCTCATCGTTGTGGCGGCGGACAGCTAGCCTGTATCCCTCATCCAGTTGAGTGGCAATGTTCACTCTCCCCAAAGCAGACAATCTCAAACAGCTATCCATGTGGGTCTTTGACAGCTCATGTTTCTTAATCTTTTCTGAAAGATGGTGCATGTCCGTTACACCAATCGCTGTCCAAGCGGTGCTGTCTGCCGTGCCGCCTTCAGGGTGAAAGAGTAAGCAGGGGTAGCAGAAGACTGCATTAGCTACATCGCAGCCTGCTAGCCATGTTTTTCGTTCGTACCAATTTTTGGAAAATCCTCGGGTGTAGGACTTTCCCCCTTTAGTAGAAACCTGTTGAATTATTAAATTTGGTCTGGGAGGTCCTAATTGTTTCGTTGCCAATTTATCTGGATTTGTTCGCCGACAAAAAGGAACTTCTTTCAAAGAGACAATCGAGTTGCACTGAACGCTAGCCATCTTGACAGTAGTACGTGAATTGATTGACGCTGCTACCCGCTCTTTTCTTAGTTACGTTCATGGTTATGTTACGTATGACGAAAGCGCGTAAGTGCAAGCCCTCCCGGAACCCATAGAGATTGTATTGAAAGCTCTGATATTTGAAAAAAAAATGATTTTACATGAAAGTCTATGAGAGACTTCTGGGGCAATTTTCAACCTGACTGAAATCGCCCCAAAAGGGGCGGGGCCATTTGAAGCACGACTTTAGCCTGATTGGACATTTAGTGGCAGATCAGACGTCTAGATTAGAACACTGATAACTACTGTTGCCGTGATATAATTGATTAGAAAAAAAATCCCTTCCTTTTCCCGTTTGGCAGTGCGTCGCCCATATCGCCCTAATGAACACACCGCCCCTGCCCAGCTCAATGTAACATCGATAAGTTTAGGCTACAACATGATACTCAAATTTTCCCTATACCCATCATGAGGTTGTTACAGCCTAGCCTATGAATTTAAGTTTACAATGTAGGTGCATAGGTCAAGAGAAAAATGAAGAGTAATCAAGGTGACAGACAGTGACACATTCAATACCGCCTTACACACTCTTCTTGCCTGCATCTAACTGACCTAGGGTGTAATCATTAGTCCAACAGTTGTAAACGATAGTTTCTATTGGACAAATTCAGCTATGTTTATCCCTGTTTCGTTCCGTTTGCTTCCGTTTAAGAAATGTTTTTCAACAGAATTGGCAGAAGGAATACACCGCTGATCACACGCAAACAGATTTCACTTTCATAGCAGCCACATACAAACAGCATGATCATTTTGCTTGTTGTAGAATTCCTTCTTGCATAGACGCACTCTCCTCCTCTCACCTCTTCCCTTCGCTTGTGGACTTCTGTGCACAACACATCAGCTGTCTGTGACCAGACGAAAAAACCTTTCCAAGCCAAACCTTCAAATCATAACCGCTACACACAGCCTACATTGTTAATGTCACCCTATTAGCTAACATCATAGCTAGTCAACATAGCTACTAGATCTAATGTGTTAGTAAACCCGCTACAATCATGCAGTACAGTCGGCAAGCAGTTTAGCAGTTACACCAGCGGGCCACCGTGGCAATTAATTAATGAAGCCAAAAGCTAGCCAAAGCCAGCTAGCTAACATAGCATCCCTCTCTGTTTGAGCCGTGTGTTTGAGTAGGCTGCATTCGCTATCTAAGTGAATGTGAAAAAGAAATATGAAATATAGCTAGCTCTCTCTCTCTCCTCTCGATTCTCCTTCATCTTTGAAGAAATTATTATGAAATTTGTTCACCACATTTTATGCACTGCAGTGCTAGCTAGATATGGCTTGTTCTTTCAGTACTAGATTAATTCTCTGATCCTTTTATTGGGTGGACAACATGTCAGTTCATGCTGCAAGAGCTCTGATAGGTCGGAGGACGTCCTCCAGAAGTTGTCATAATTACTGTGTAAGTCTATGGAAGGGGGTGTGAACCATGATTCTCCTAAGTTTTGTATTGAAGTCAATGCACCCAGAGGAGGACAGAAGCTAGCTGTCCTCCGGCTACACCATGGTGCTACCCTACAGAGTGCTGTTGAGGCTACTGTAGACCTTCATTGCAAAACAGTGTGTTCCCAACAATTTATTTGATGATATATTTAATAGTTGTATCTTAAAGGATAACTTTTTAAATGTGTCACTATTTAATTTTTCTGAAATTCACTGAGGAAGATTGGCCTCCCCATTCTCCTCTGAGCAGCCTCAAATATTCCTCAGTATTCCATCTGTTTAGCCTTTCAGTTCCACAGCCCTGTCAATTCTGCCTTGTTTAATCCCTGGAGGAATAGTGGGAGGCAATACAGAGAGACAATACAGGGAGATAGCATGGCTTACTTTTCCAAACTATAATGCAATAAATTGCATTCTATCAGCGCCTCCTAATTTCTGTAATTTGGGTCATGGCCATGGGTGAGAACAGGAGAAGTAAACTCTAGAGTCACTGAGTATACTAAACATTAAGAACACCTGCACTTTCCAAAACACACACTGACCAGGTGAATCCAGGTGAAAACTATGATCCCTTATTGATGTCACTTGTTAAATTCACTTCAGTCAGTGTAGATCAAAGGGATGAGACAGGTTAAATACAGATTTTTAAGCCTTTAGACAATTGAATGGGCAAGACAAAATATTTAAGTGCCTTTGAACTGGGTATGGTAGTAGGTGCGAGGCGCACTGGTTTGAGTGTGTCAAGAACTGCAACGCTGCTGGGTTTTTCACGCTCAACAGTTTCCTGTGTGTCTCAAGAATGTTCCACCACCCAAAAGGACAGCTGTGGGAAGCATTGGAATCAACATGGGCCAGCATCCCTATGAAACGCTTACGACACCTTGTGGAGTCCATGCCCCGACAAATTGAGGCTGTTCTGCAACTCAGTGTTTGGTATACTCAGTGTATATTTGGTCAGTTAATAGTACAACATAACATTTTTTACTGAAAATACACAACTTAATACCTAATAATACTTAATATACATAACTTGTTGCTGTTTATGACTCATTCAGGGAAGTGGACTGGAGATAGATGACTGCTGTCACATTTCTCATCCATTTACTCCTGAACTTAAATAAACGTTTGCTCTGCCGGTGGTTACTGTTGGTGTCCTTCTGACTCCGATTTACAATTTGCCAGATGAGGCAGGGTTAGAGAAGTGCAACATCTACATTTTCTGCAGGTAAGTGTGTATATATTTAAAATAATTCAGACCCGACTCGTGGAGGATTGTAATTTTTTGACTTGTACCTTTTGATTTTCATGTATGTTCTGTGTTTTGTTTACTTAAATGTTTTGCTTGCTGACATCTGTAATGGTGTGTTGTCCTTTCAAACGTCAATACATGTTATTGTTAACCCTGAGGGGTATATAATAAGAATCTAGCTAAGATGTACTCAGGTTTTTATTGAATTGGCTAGCTTTAGCTAGCTTCACATTCCAGCTCAGGCTTCATCCATGATACGAAGGAATCAATATATCTCCATATGCATCAGAGTCACGTATTTTGTGGGCATTTTAAAGCTTGTTTCTAGAATAAGGCATCACGGAGTTAAGCATTGTTATAGAATGCTTTATATTATCTGGATACTTTTAATTGATTTATTTCAAAAAATAAAGCTAACAATAGGTATCCTTTTTTTGCCCTTGTCTTTAACAAAGAGGCATACCCTCACTTAATGTGAGCCCTGGTTTAACCAAACACACCAAGCCGCTCCCAGACATGGAGGTATTTAAGGAGTGCATGGTGACAGTATTGGGGGATTTGGCTATACCGACATCTATGGATAGCATAATTGCGTCTGTCAAACAGGTAGCCCTACCTCTTACTTTTTTATAAGAAGAAATAGGCTCCAACAAAGCCCTCTTGTTGTTAGTGAGGTCGAATTAAAATGAAGACAATTGTTCAAATGAATTACTTTCAGCACAATTTGCTGTCCACCTCTGTTGGATTATGCCGCATCCGCTCCAAAACTAATGTCTAACCGCTTGCCTTTTTAGTTGACTTTGGTTAACTAGTTTCGTTGTTCCCGCACTAAGTCAATGATTGAAAAAGTGTATGTCTCATGAAATTGTAATACATTTGGTCTCCAGTCTATGGGCTACAGAAAAACCACATAGTCTACTACTCTTTCTACCGTAGGCTATATCATTTATGTTAAATTAATTTAATGGAGCGTTGGTGGAGCGCTGCAGCGCTGCGTCTCTCCAACAGCACTCTGGAGAGGCGCGCTGGGCATGGACAAGCTAAATATTTTGCGCCCTTGCCCTTGGCAAAGTGGGCACTGCTTTTCATGGGGCGGCATCAGCGCTCACCTAAATATCACTCATGCCACTGGGTGAGAGAAGTTATCATTGTTTTTAGGCAGAATAATGTGAGGTGTTATGTGTTGTTGGAGGTGCGTCTTGGTGAGTTTAGCTCGGAAAATGCCGCTCTCGTCAAACTGCCGCTCTACCTAAATGGCGGGGCCTAATCATATAATTATTTTTTAGAATCCCCATTAATTCAATAGCATCTCTGTGGGTCATAAAGATTTGTCATTATTTTGTATTAAAAATGTATTACCTTTTATTGTGCCATAAACACAACCAGTCATGATGTTTTCATCTGATTGTCAAACAATCACTTCAAAGGGCTCCTTTACTAGGCTACTCGCGCAAATTCATCCATTCGCAACATAGTTCCAGCTTCCAAACAGCGGTGAATGGAAAGAGACATCTGTTACACAAAACACCAAAAAGTGTAATGACATTTGGCCATTGTCATTATGCCAGAATTAATGCTTCCACTTCTGTCCGCGCGCCTCGGCCACTCATCTCTGCCTTGGCAAAATATCAGTGTTCTTGTTGAACCGCATTGCATTACATACCACCTGTTTTCAAGTCCATTTGCTCATTTTTCATGCCTCTGACATACCGGACCTTACTGCCTTACTTTCACCACTTCTTATTTTACAACCTTAACAACTTTAAGACAAGCTAGCAACCACACACATCTTTAGGACATTTACTTTTCTAGTTAATGGGACTTACATCAGCAGTATTGTACAACTTATTTCGGACTTTTTTATAGTTATTCTTTGGAACACTAATGTAGTTTATAAAGAAAGCTCAATAAGTAAGGCTGGTCTGAGTGGGCAGCTCACTTAATTCAGTAAGCACAATAAAAACAACACATTGCTTCCTCTTCTATGGTCATAGTTGGAATGTTCTGTATACAGTGCATAGGGGAAGTATTCAGACCCCTTGACTTTTTCCACATTTTGTTACATTACAGCCTTATTCTAAAATTGATTAAATAGTTTTTTCCCCCTCATCAATCTACACACAATACTCAATAATGACAAAGCGAAACCAGGTTTTTAGAATTTTTTGCAAATCTATTACAAATTAAAAACAGAAATACCTTATTTACATAAGTATTCAGACCCTTTGCTATGATACTCGAAATTGAGCTCAGGTGCATCATGTTTCCATTGATCATCCTTGAGATGTTTATACAACTTCATTGCAGTCTACCTGTGGTAAATTCAATTGATTGGACATGATTTGGAAAAGCACACACCTGTCTATATAAGGTCCCACAGTTTACAGTGCATGTCAGAGCAAAAACCAAGCCATGAGGTCGAAGGAATTATCCGTAGAGCTCCGAGACAGGATTGTGTCGAGACACAGATCTGGGGAAGGGTACAAAAAATGTCTGCAGCATTGAAGATCCCCAAGAACACAGTGGCCTCCATCATTCTTCAATGGAAGAAGTTTAGAACCAACAAGACTCTTCCTAGAGCAATCGGGGGAGAAGGGCCTTGGTCAGGGAGGTGACCAAGAACCCGATGGTCACTCTGACAGAGCTCCAAAGTTCCTCTGTGGAGATGGGAGAACCTTCCAGAAGGACAACCATCTCTGCAGCACTCCACCAATCAGGCCTTTATGGTAGAGAGGCCAGAAGGAAGCCACTCCTCAGTAAAAGGCACATGACAAACCCGCTTGGAGTTTGCCAAAAGGCACCTAAAGGACTCTCAGACCATGAGAAACAAGATTCTCTGGTCTGATGGAACCGAGATTGAACTCTTTGGCCTGAATGCCAAGCGTCACGTCTGGATTAAACCAGGCACCGCTCATCACCTGGCCAATGCCATCCCTACGGTGAAGCATGGTGGTGGCAGCATCATGCAGTGGGGATGTTTTTCAGCGGCAGGGAATGAGACAAGTCAGGATTGAGGGAAAGATGAATGGAGCAAAGTACAGAGAGATCCAGAGCGCACAGGACCTCAGACTGGGGCGAAGGTTCACCTTCCAACAGAACAACGACCCTAAGCACACAGCCAAGACAACACAGGAGTGGTTTTGGGACAAGTCTCTGAATGTCCTTGAGTGGCCCAGCCAGAGCCCGGACTTGAACGCGATAGAACATTTCTGGAGAGACCTGAAAATAGCTGTGCAGCGACGCTCCCCATCCAACCCGACAGAGCTTGAGCGGATCTGCAGAGAAGAATGGGAGAAACTCCCCAAATACAGCTGTGTCATACCCAAGAAGACTCAAGGCTGTAATCGCTGCCAAAGGCATTTCAACAAAGTACTGAGTAAAGGGTCTGAATACTTATGTAAATGTGATATTTCCATTTTATATTTTTAATACATATGCAAAAATATCTAAAAACCTGTTTTTCCTTTGTGATTATGGGGTATTGTCTGTAGACTGATGAGGGGAAAAAACAATGTAATCCATTTTAGAATAAGGCTGTAACGTAACAAAATGTGGAAACAGTCAAGGGGTCTGAATACTTTCCGAATACACTGTATGTTAGTGTTAACAAACGTTATCAGCATAGCATTATGTCTCTCCTCATCTTGTACTATGAGCCATGTGCGGAATGTCATTCACCTTTATAGCCTATGAGCACGGCACAATAATGCAAATTCACCACACCTGCTGAAAAACCTATGCCTGCACTCGTGCAATAATCACCTTCCTGTCTCTCAGCCAATTAGTATAAATCTTGGGACGTATTTATATGTCAACTTACCCCTTGTTCTCTCACTTGCGTGTTACAGCAAAAGTTACCGACAACCAGGGTTGGGTAGGTTACTTTCTTAATGTAATCCATTACAGTTACTAGTTACCTGTCCAAAGTTGTAATCAGTAACGTAACTTTTTGACAAAAAATTAATTGCTTTGCCACATTATTTGTGAGGCATTGGAAGACCTCCCTGGTCTTTGAGCTTTGAAATTCACTGCTCGACTGAGGTACCTTACAGATAATTGTACAGAGATGAGGTAATCATTCAAAAATCATGTTAAACACTATTATTGCACACAGATTGAGTCCATGCAACTTATTATGTGACTTGTTAAGCAAATTTGTACTCCTGAACGTATTTAGGCTTGCCATAACAAAGGGGTTGAGTACTTATTGACTCAAGGCAGTTGAGCTAATTTGTAAACATTTTGAAAAACATAATTTCACTTTGACATTAAGGGCTATTGTGTGTAGGCCAGTGACAAAAACTGTAATACATTTTAAATTCAGGCTTTAACACAACAAAATGTAGAAAAAGTCATGGGGTGTGAATACTTTCTGAAGGCACTGTATTTCATTTAATATATATTTCAATGACAGACCAGAGGGTATTTGATGGTCATGAAATCACCTTTTTTGTTGACTAAACCAGAACAAAGGCTAGCTTACCTCTTAATTTGTGAACATGTGAACTATAGCCTTCATTAGGCTATTATGCACATGTTCAGGTAAAACATTTGAAAAAACAAAACATAATGTAGACTGAATATGATGTTAATTTGCCTATCATCCTTCAGCTGTTTTATTAAGACCTATAGGCTACATCTATTCTATATACAATGTTATTATCAGTTTATTATTGATCTCTCCACAGGTGGTGAGGATTCTGTGACACCCAACAGATGCCATGCTATCGGCAAAATGATTATCTTCAGGATTAGAAAAGACTATCGTTTCATCGTTCTACTCTGCATCACTACTATCGTTGTGTTTTATACTGGACAGCTATCCTCCAATTCGCTTGTGGATTTAGTTAAAAATGCCCTTCGGCCACTGGACAGGATCATCTCTCCAAGAAATTGCGGATGTCTCAAATGTATGACACAGCCGGACGATGACCTCTGGTTTCAGAAGCGCTTCATCACATCTTTTAAACCATTTCTGACCAGAGAGTACAAGACACTCTCCAACGATACAAGAACGTGGTGGCTGGTAATTTATTTATATTTTTTATTACATCTTATCTTAAAGCAATAAAAGCATTGTCAGTGCACACCCAACACATGTTCACATATTCAGTCAGAACTTGAGTCACATGACTTGGACTTGAGTCTGACTCGAGTCACAAATTTGAATTACTTGAGACTCGACTTGATATAAAATAAAATAACTTGAGACTCGACTTGGAGCCTCAAGACTCGGGACTCGACTTTGACTTGAGACTGATGACTTGAAATTATCTGGCCTGGTTTTGTAACGTTTTGTCACTCATTTTGTGGCACAAATTATCTGTGGATTGTTCTCCATGCAGCCAGAAACAGTATCACACTTGCAAAAAAGCAGATTGGCTAGTGAAAGGCCCTCTGATCGGCCCTCAATCAACACAGGTCGGGTGAGCTAGAGCACTGAGAAGATTTTCGGGGTTGCGAGTGTGAAACTGAATGAATGAGAGGTTGTAAGGCTTTTTAAATGATGACCTCATGAAAGCAGCAGAAAACTGGAGTGGCTACCATTTATATATTTTAATACGCTACATATTTAATAGGCTACAAATCATTTACCATTTTGTATTTTGTGTTTATACCTTTGCTTGTTTGATCCGGTCACTTAGGCCTACGGCATTGCACCAAATTCTTGTTTAAAAAGCATCTAATCTGTGCTTCAGAACCAAAAAGTTGCACGTCTTGACTGTTGACCAATGACCAGTCATCAGCATTGGCATGCAAAAGCGGGCACACTTTTCCAGATTAGTGACCAGCGAGCACTTGTTTAATTTTCTCCAGTTTTCTTGGCAAAAACAGAGTAGCCTACTTACATCCTTAAAATATTTTACTGCAGTGGGCTGAATCAGGGTCACACAGAGTATTTCTTGGTTGTTGAAAAAAAAAGTATACACCTCGACTACATCGATTATGGTCTTAAAAAAAGAAGACACCTGTACCATGTCAGATATAGAGTTGAAATGTATTCAATTTTGAGTTTGCATTGCAATATTACACTTTATATACATCACAGAAGACTGAAATATATAAAATCCAGATTTTCGGCGTAAAAATAATAATAATGTTGATTAATTATGAAATTATGAAAAGTATTAATAACATTCCACTCATGAGGCCACTAGAGGGCGATTTGGTCATTTGACTGCAGGAAAGGGGGGAGGGATATGAGTCTACTGACGCACCCGTGTATCAATCTAAGTAACATAATAAAAAACATCCCCATCAAAATCCGTCAATTTAAGCTAGAGATTTGGGCTGCGTCTCACTCTACCGCCTCCGCCTATGTCGGCCTTCTGCATCTGCGGTGGAAGGTGGCCGAGCTACAGCGGTGTTTGTCAGACCATGAGACATCCCAAAAATCGGTCTTCTCACGAAAACGTCTGTAGCGTCCAAACGGTTTAGCCCACTCTATGGAGACTCTCACGAACACGATGGTGTTCTCCGTTTTGCTCTACGACCCCCTCAAGTGTCACGGGACTCGTCTGAAGGCAACCCATGTAAACGAATGGAAGTATGGAGGTAGTGTTCTGCCAACAAAAATAAGGAGTTAAATATGTGTCCAAAAAACCCAAAATATTTCCTGAGCATTATTATATCTGCTAGCTATAGGACAGACACGTCAAAACCTTCTTCCTTATGATTTATTTTATGAATGCGTCATTCAATGTGTTTCTATGGGCTATAGTAGTAAAGGCCAAATTCTATATTTTATCAAATAATTTTAAAGAAAATAGAGCATTGAGACAGTAACTGAAAGGTTGCTTGTTCGAATCCCTGAGCCGGCAAAGTTGAAAAATCTGCCCCCAAAACAACTGCTTCCTGGGCGCCGATGACGTCGATTAATGCAGCCCCCCGCACCTCTCTGATTCAGAGTGGTTGGGTTAAATGTGGAAGACATATTTCGGTTGAACGCATTCCCCTTTCCCAAAAGGCTACCTGGTGATTTCATTTTCATATTTTCAGATCGGCCTAGCTTGGGTGGGTTATAATTATATACCTCAGTGGTGGTACTGGCTATATTTCTAAAGATAGCTGTAACATCAAACTACCTTCAATATTTATGGGATGAAGATGTAACATATTCTGGCAAATTATTACGATAGTTGTGAGGAAGAAAAAGGCTACAGACAGATCCTGCTTGCTCTGGACTCCAGAGAAGTGACAATGTGACATGATATCCCAAGTTGATATTGACCGCTAACATAAATTACTTTCAGCTCAAAATACAGGTGTGAATTTCATTTATTTCTGTATCTTGCGTTTTGAAAATGCATCACCGTTTTATGGCTGTAATGACAGCCCACTGGGGCACACACTGGTTGAATAGACGTTGAGTTGATGTTTGTGCCCAGTGGGAGGTTACATTTGCGTAGCGATTGTGCATGCGTGCATGTGCATGCGCGGGGGTCACAAGCTTTGAACCACTCCTTTTTAAGGATCGCGGGTCAAAAAGTTTGAAAACCACTGAGCTAGCGAACATATTTCTGATTTGCTGTACAGCTGTAGGATCGGGTGCAGCGCAAACGTCAAATTGTAGGGAGAGAGGATTGACATGAATAAAAATGCAGTTCCAAAACATTTTGGTGATCAAGAATATGAACCGTTTACTTTGCAAGCTCAGTAGCAATGGGGCATCAAGCAACAATTACTAGCATAGGCCTACTGGTCATTTGGTATGGCAAAATGGCTTGACATGTATAATTTACTTATGAAACTTGCTTTTGGAATTTTTTGTTAAAAGTGTTTATTACATAATCAAAATGTGTTGTAGACAAAATAATGAAGAGGGCTGTCTGGTTCCTCAATAAATAGACAAAGATTTGTAGTTGAACGAGATTGCCTCTATTGATTATTTTTACTTGACTTGAGACTTGTGACTCGACTTGTCCTTAGAATGCACGTCTTGGACATGACTCGAGACTCGACCGGTTCTACTTGGGACTCGACTTGAGACTTGGACCTTGTGACTTGCTTGTGATTCGAATAATAGTGACTTAGTCCCACCTCTGGCAATCGCTCCAGAAACTACCTTAAACTTCTGTCAAACTGTACGCAGAGACATAAAAATTGTATCCACTAGTTCATCTGACCCTCACACCATCCCTTTAAGAATCTCCAATAGTTTACTGTGGTTGCGTGTTTTTTTAATTTGAGTATTTTGGTGTTTATAGGAGGGAGTTTTATTCAGAATTAACTATTTTATTTGATGTTTTTAGGCTGCAATATGAGCGTGGTCACTGACAACTGATTAACGGTTTGCTATTGTAGTCACCAACTAACCTCAGTGTAAAGAGCAGGTGGCTCTGGAGTCAACACTTTAGTGTGAGAGTTTCCTCAGATGTTATGGTGTGTAATTTGCATTAGGCTGCTTTTAGTGTCAGTCTGTCCATTGTTGTGTATTTATTGTGTATTCATTGCTGTTTTATGTATTGACTGGTGCAATTAAATAACCAGAAATTGCAGAAAGAACATACCAAAGCCAACTTTAGCGAGGTGGTGGAGAAGCTGTTCCAGGTCATCCCTGAGGCTGACCTCTACATGGACGCGGGCCCTGAGCGCTGTAGGACCTGTGCTGTAGTGGGGAACTCTGGGAACCTCAAGGGCTCCCACTACGGAGCCCTCATCGACTCCAGTGATGTCATCATAAGGTAGGCCAACTGAGAGGGTGTCCCATTTGTCCCTCCTACCTCAGTGTGCACTTGTTCACTTGCACGTGGTTGTTCCCACGGGGGGGTATGAAAAAATAAATAATGTATCCACTCACTAACTGTAAGTCGCTCTGGATAAGAGCGTCCGCTAAATGACTAAAAATGTAAAAATGTAAAAAAATGTTATTCAATGCTTTTAGATTTGTGGGAAGTAGTGAATGAGATCACACTCCACGAGAAAGTAGCAAACATTCCATAGCTGCATGTGGCAGTTAATCACCAACCTTGGCTTTTATACCTGTTCAGACAACACACTCCAGGTGGCAGTATATGCACCCTTTCAATTTGTAGACCACTGCGCCACTCGGGAGAGTCAACACTTTAGTGTTGCATAGCAGTGCTAGCTGTGCCACTAGAGATCCTGGTTCGAATCCAGGCTCTGTCGTAGCCGGCCGTGACCGGGAGACCCATGGGGCGGCGCACAATTGGCCCAGGGTAGGGGAGGGAATGGCTGGCAGGGATGTAGCTCAGATGGTAGAGCATGGTGTTTGCAACGCCAGGGTTGTGGGTTCGATTCCCATGGGGGGCTTTTTCATACTGAAAAAAATAATGATGTATGCACTCACTGACTGTAAGTCGCTCTGTGTAAGAGCGTCTGCTAAAATAAATGACTAAAAAATAGAATAAGAAGAAATCAACTACTTTAAAATAGAGATAGCCCTCAATGGCCTTTACCATGGTGTCACAGAAGACAGTATGGTAAAGATCTGCCTTTATCCAACTTAATGATTTAATGTCATCTACAGTGGGGGGAAAAGTATTTAGTCAGCCACCAATTGTGCAAGTTCTCCCACTTAAAAAGATGAGAGAGGCCTGTAATTTTCATCATAGGTACACGTCAACTATGACAGACAAAATTAGATTTTTTTTCTCCAGAAAATCACATTGTAGGATTTTTAATGAATTTATTTGCAAATTATGGTGGAAAATAAGTATTTGGTCAATAACAAAAGTTTCTCAATACTTTGTTATATACCCTTTGTTGGCAATGACACAGGTCAAACATTTTCTGTAAGTCTTCACAAGGTATTCACACACTGTTGCTGGTATTTTGGCCCATTCCTCCATGCAGATCTCCTCTAGAGCAGTGATGTTTTGGGGCTGTCGCTGGGCAACACAGACTTTCAACTCCCTCCAAAGATTTTCTATGGGGGTTGAGATCTGGAGACTGGCTAGGCCACTCCAGGACCTTGAAATGCTTCTTACGAAGCCACTCCTTCGTTGCCCGGGCGGTGTGTTTGGAATCATTGTCATGCTGAAAGACCCAGCCACGTTTCATCTTCAATGCCCTTGCTGATGGAAGGAGGTTTTCACTCAAAATCTCACGATACATGGCCCCATTCATTCTTTCCTTTACACGGATCAGTCGTCCTGGTCCCTTTGCAGAAAAACAGCCCCAAAGCATGATGTTTCAACCCCCATGCTTCACAGTAGGTATGGTGTTCTTTGGATGCAACTCAGCATTCTTTGTCCTCCAAACACGACGAGTTGAGTTTTTACCAAAAAGTTCTATTTTGGTTTCATCTGACCATATGACATTCTCCCAATCCTCTTCTGGATCATCCAAATGCACTCTAGCAAACTTCAGACGGGCCTGGACATGTACTGGCTTAAGCAGGGGGACACGTCTGGCACTGCAGGATTTGAGTACCTGGCGGCGTAGTGTGTTACTGATGGTAGGCTTTGTTACTTTGGTCCCAGCTCTCTGCAGGTCATTCACTAGGTCCCCCCATGTGGTTCTGGGATTTTTGCTCACCGTTCTTGTGATCATTTTGACCCCACGGGGTGAGATCTTGCGTGGAGCCCCAGATCGAGGGAGATTATCAGTGGTCTTGTATGTCTTCCATTTCCTAATAATTGCTCCCACAGTTGATTTCTTCAAACCAAGCTGCTTACCTATTGCAGATTCAGTCTTCCCAGCCTGGTGCAGGTCTACAATTTTGTTTCTGGTGTCCTTTGACAGCTCTTTGGTCTTGGCCATAGTGGAGTTTGGAGTGTGACTGTTTGAGGTTGTGGACAGGTGTCTTTTATACTGATAACAAGTTCAAACAGGTGCCATTAATACAGGTAACGAGTGGGGGACAGAGGAGCCTCTTAAAGAAGAAGTTACAGGTCTGTGAGAGCCAGAAATCTTGCTTGTTTGTAGGTGACCAAATACTTATTTTCCACCATAATTTGCAAATAAATTCATTAAAAATCCTACAATGTGATTTTCTGGATTTTATTTCCTCAATTTGTCTGTCATAGTTGACGTGTACCTATGATGAAAATTACAGGCCTCTCTCATCTTTTTAAGTGGGAGAACTTGCACAATTGGTGGCTGACTAAATACTTTTTTTCCCCACTGTATGTAGGCCTATATTGGTTTGGTTTTGTGTGTTAATTTTTTTGTCTTGGCGGTATGAATGACTATGTGTTTTGAATTAAAGTGTTTTGGAATATTATGGCAGTCGTGATATGGATTTTCTGTGTTATCCAGAATGAACAAGGCTCCTACCTCTGGTTATGAGCAGGATGTTGGCAGCCGGACCACGCATCACATCATGTACCCAGAGAGTGCCATAGATCTGGACAACACCACTAGTCTCGTGCTTTTCCCTTTCAAGACTCTGGACCTTCAGTGGCTACCCGGCGCCATCACCAATGGATCTCACATCACTTTGTGAGTAACCACTCTCCTTTTGATTAGTCCACCAGTCTGTTACACCATTTTTATAAGATCACATAGCAACTCTGGATAAAATGTAGGTCTAATTTTATTCAACAGCTCATATGCACGTCTTAGAGCGAAGATAAAGGCGAACAAAGATTTGGTGAGTCACATTGTTGATCATGATCATTTATTATGGTTATAATACATCTACAGTCAATGATAAATTCATGATATTGTTATATCTTGGATAGTAGGTAATTGAGGATGTTTGTTAGTTAGGTATGGGCTAATCTCGGTTAACCCTAAAATCTTGCGTCATTTGGTCAGATGCTCAATTAAATTCCGGGTGAGACATGTTAGAAATTGTGATAACACGATTTGCAAAGTCTCGTAAACGGACACTCTCAGCCAAAGCCCCCCCCCCCCCCCCTTCTGATAATTTCACTTGTGTTTATCATCCGTGTTGGCACACGCAAAGCAGTGAAAGAGTGTCAACATGGAATTGTGCAGAGTATGTTTACATGCACACAATACTACAATTATTGGGAATACTCATAATAAAGATGCATTATAAAGGTTTTGTATAATTTCAGCAAGTAGTTTTGAAAGTAGCGCCCACGAGCCAAAATGGCTCCCTGAAAATTGTGCGTCATCCATTTCTGCAATTATATATTTTTTTAAATATTTTTTTTATATGTACAATATGCTACAAATTTGTAAGTGCTTAAGATCCCGTTCAACCTCTTTAATATAATAGTTCAATTAAAAAGTTTACATGCTTTACCAAAATAACATTGTCTCTTACAATCCGGTTTACTGATGAGAGCCGAATATATTGATAAAAGTAACCTTTGTCTGAGAGAGATTTACATGGTTATCAAAATGTCACGCCAGGGTAAGCCTACACAAAACACAGCCCTTATTTTAATTGTTTCTAAAATCCCCTATGGGAAAAATGAATGATGGAAAAATGATTGGAACCATTTCCCTGCTTGACCACTAGGTTTTATGGGTATTATGACACCTCCACTGTGGGGCTCTATTGTGAATTTGTGAATTTTTACTAGGATCCCCATTAGCTAACGCCGCAACGTTAGCTAATCTTCCTAGGGTCCAACACCAATTAATAAGACATTACAAACAATTACAAATTAAGACTTTACAAACATTTAATAAGTAGACAATACAGACAATTAAAATACCTGACAGGTAAGACATTTCACATTCAGTTGATGCTTTCTATTTCCTGTCCAGTCATATGGTCTATTTTTTTCTTGAAGGTGGATTTACTTTTTGCCTGAGAAATATGGATTGGTAAAGAGTTCCATTCAGCTATGGCTCTATATAAAACTGCAGATTTAAGGCGATTTGTCCTTGGCTTGGGTTGTCTTAGATGCCCTGAATTTACCTGTCTGGTTTGGTGGTTATGCGTGTTGCTAGTATGTACTAACTGGTCTGAAAAACACTGTGTTTTTTGACAAATATAACATTCCTACAGACAATCAGAAGACTAGATAGTAATTTGTTTTCAACGTGAAGCCATGAGAGATTCTGATGCATTTGGATAATATTCATATGGATAGAGCAATGAAGAGCTAATCTGGCAGCCCTGTTTTGAGCAATTTTGAGATTTTGTATATCTTTCTTTGCTGCAGATGACCATATAACTGGACAGCACTCTAGGTGTGATAGGACCAGGGATTGAATCACCTGATTCAGAGTGCTAGATGTTACATACTCTGAACATTTTCTTGGTGGTATGCCCATTATTATTGGAGTGAAGATTTTGAACGTAGTCAGGTTTTATTGTACAACCTTTTCTAAAATAAAATTGAATTTCTTTCTTATTGCATCGAAAGTAGATCCACAAACTCGACACAATTCGCTTGGATGGGGTCATTGGCAACATATATTTTTTTTGGAGACCGTTGGGCCATGTTTGTTTAATGAAAATTCTATAGGAGAAGGGGCCCATCAGTACAGATGTAGGATCTTAATTTTATTTTATTTAACCTTTATTTTATTTATTTTTATTTAACCAGGCAAGTCAATTAAGAACTAATTATTATTTACAATGACGGCCTAGCAAGAGGCAAAAGGCCTCCTGTGGGGACGGGGGCTAGAATTAAACATTTAAATGTAGGACAAAACACACATCACGAAAAAAGAGAAATCACAACACGACATAAAGAGAGACCTAAGACAACAACACAGAATGACAACACAGCATGACAACACAATATTTGATCAACCTGTTGTTTGAGAATCTTCCTGCACCGCAGGAAAAGCAAACTTGTAATGTATTAGAGGCTTAAAAAACATGTAAAACGTATCAACCCCTCCAAAAATGTCCATTTAATTACTATCCACATAATAATTCACATTTCCTGTTGCTGCAGGATTCTTTTCCTGCTGTGAGAAACTGGTCAAATTAAGAACCTACATCTGATGTTGACTACTGCACACACAAGACAGCTTTACGCTTCAAATCCCTGTCCCCAGTTTGAGCATCACTTTAGCCCAATCCTGATATGACGAAAAACCCAAGTACCGGAACTACTGCTGCTCGTTACCATAGTCTTTCTTGACAGATCTACAGTACCATTTATGTTTACGTAGTCCGTCCATGAGAGACTAGGTATGGGCAGAGTAATATACACTGCTCAAAAAAATAAAGGGAACACTTACACAACACAATGTAACTCCAAGTCAATCACACTTCTGTGAAATCAAACTGTCCACTTAGGAAGCAACACTGATTGACAATACATTTCACATGCTGTTGTGCAAATGGAATAGACAACAGGTGGAAATTATAGGCAATTAGCAAGACACCCCCAATAAAGGACTGGTTTTGCAGTTGGTGACCACAGACCACTTCTCAGTTCCTATGCTTCCTGGCTGATGTTTTGGTCACTTTTGAATGCTGGCGGTGCTTTCACTCTAGTGGTAGCATGAGACAGAGTCTACAACCCACACAAGTGGCTCAGATAGTGCAGCTCATCCAGGATGGCACATCAATGCGAGCTGTGGCAAGAAGGTTTGCTGTGTCTGTCAGCGTAGTGTCCAGAGCATGGAGGCGCTACCAGGAGACAGGCCAGTACATCAGGAGACGTGGAGGAGGCCGTAGGAGGGCAACAACCCAGCAGCAGGACTGCTACCTCCGCCTTTGTGCAAGGAGGAGCAGGAGGAGCACTGCCAGAGCCCTGCAAAATGACCTCCAGCAGGCCACAAATGTGCATGTGTCTGCTCAAACGGTCAGAAACAGACTCCATGAGGGTGGTATGAGGGCCCGACGTCCACAGGTGGGGGTTGAGCTTACAGCCCAACACCGTGCAGGACGTTTGGCATTTGACAGAGAACA
This sequence comes from Coregonus clupeaformis, assembly GCF_020615455.1. NCBI lineage: Eukaryota > Metazoa > Chordata > Actinopteri > Salmoniformes > Salmonidae > Coregonus > Coregonus clupeaformis. The sequence continues at coordinate 36,907,445 of NC_059218.1, forward strand.
CCAAGATTGGCAAATTCGCCACTGGCGCCCTGTGCTCTTCACAGATGAAAGCAGGTTCACACTGAGCACGTAACAGACGTGACAGCCGTGGAGAACGTTCTGCTGCCTGCAACATCCTCCAGCATGACCGGTTTGGCGGTGGGTCAGTCATGGTGTGGGGTGGCATTTCTTTGGGGGGCCGCACAGCCCTCCATGTGCTCGCCAGAGGTAGCCTGACTGCCATTAGGTACCGAGATGAGATCCTCAGACCCCTTGTGAGACCATATGCTGGTGCGGTCGGCCCTGGGTTCCTCCTAATGCAAGACAATGCTAGACCTCATGTGGCTGGAGTGTGTCAGCAGTTCCTGCAAGAGGAAGGCATTGATGCTATGGACTGGCCCACCCGTTCCCCAGACCTGAATCCAATTGAGCACATCTGGGACATCATGTCTCGCTCCATCCACCAACGCCACGTTGCACCACAGACTGTCCAGGAGTTGGCGGATGCTTTAGTCCAGGTCTGGGAGGAGATCCCTCAGGAGACCATCCGCCATCTCATCAGGAGCATGCCCAGGCGTTGTAGGGAGGTCATACAGGCACGTGGAGGCCACACACACTACTGAGCCTCATTTTGACTTGTTTTAAGGACATTACATCAAAGTTGGATCAGCCTGTAGTGTGGTTTTCCACTTTAATTTTGAGGGTGACTCCAAATCCAGACCTCCATGGGTTGATACATTTGATTTCCATCGATAATTTTTGTGTGATTTTGTTGTCAGCACATTCAACTATGTAAAGAAAAAAGTATTTAATAAGATTATTTCATTCATTCAGATCTAGGATGTGTTATTTTAGTGTTCCCTTTATTTTTTTGAGCAGTGTATTTAAATAAATACTGTGATGTCACGAGAGGCTGTGTCCTGGAGGGACGTTACATCCCCCTGAGGTGGCTGCAAACCCAGACGGCTATGGCTCCATCTGCTGGTATGGTCGGGAACTCCACCCCTCTATGGCCAATCTTCCCACGCAGCTGAAACAAATGAGGAGCTGATGAGCTGAAGGTTTGGGAAGGGAAGAGACACAGTCTCCAACCTGGGCTCTCTGGAGAACAAGAGTGCTGCACGTCCACTTCCATGAGGAATATAAGGATTTGGAGATACTTACCTTTGGGAAATACTCACCTTTGGATATATGCACCTGTGGAAATACGTGAGAGACATTTGGAAGGACTTTTTGCTGGGTTGGCCACTAGCTGCAACGTGGACTACAGTAAGGCTGGGGAAAAGTTATCTGAGCGAGTGAGAATTATGATTTTGGATGTGGAAGAGACATCCCTGAACTGTTAACCCTTAAAGAGCCACAAGAGAACAGAATTTTGTTATAGTTTCGTTAATTTCCCAAGACCTATAATAAAATCCTTGTTTTGTTTGAACCTTGTCTCCTTGCACTACTTGAGCAATCCCGCTGAAAGCTGTGTAGCCTCTCGTGACATCACAGATGGTGGAGAATACGGGCACGCTCAAGCGTTAATAGTGCATGTCAGAGGAGGATACCGAAGGTTTGATCACCCAGTTTTCCAAGTTGGCCGTAGGCTCCCCCCCGACTGAAATGGAGGACATATTGAAAGCCCTTGTTGCTGGCCAGCAAGCCCAGATGCAAGCAAACGTGGCTCTCTTGGAGGAGCAAAAGAAAGCCAACCTTCTGAAGGCAGAGGAATTGCAGTTGCAGAGACAGAGGGTGGTCCAAAATACCCGCCCAATAAAGGCAAGTGACTTTATATCTAAGATGGGAGCTACCGATGACATTGAGGCATACCTGCATGCATTTGAGGCCACGGCCACTAGGGAAGCCTGGCCCAAGCAACAGTGGGTTGGTCTGTTAGCCCCCTTTCTAACCGGGGAAGCGCTGAATGCTGTCCGGGACCTGGGCCCTGACCAGGTTACTGACTATGATGCCCTGAAGTCTGAGATCCTCAGCAGATATGGACTCACAAAGTTTGGTATGGCCCAGCGCTTTCACAGTTGGACCTTCCAACCAGACCAACCTCCTCGGGCGCAGATGCATGAACTTGTCCGAATCGCAAGGAAATGGCTGGATCCGCAGAGGAATACAGCAGCGGCGGTGGTGGAGGCCGTTGTGGTGGATCGTTACCTACGCGCCCCTGCCTTATGAGGCAAAACGGTTCATCAGTCAACAGGCCTTGACCACGGCTGATCTGACCGTGGAAGCTGTGGAAAAGTACCAGGCCACAGCGGAGATGCTGAATGCTTCCCGAAAAGACCCCAGGAGTGCGGCCCCACCACAAATGGGAAGAACCCGTCCAAAGGACCCCAAGGTCTCGAACCCAGCCACGTCAGGACTTATCCCGGCTCCAGGGGGAGCCAGAAACCCGGCGGGTCCAAGAAGAGTACACCAGGAGGGGGAAACTCGACAGTGTTACCGGTGTGGGGAGATGGGACATATCTCCTGGCAGTGTGGGAAACCAGCCGATGAACCTATGCCCACTGCGGAGTCCTCCAGCTCAGCACCCACACACCATTTTGCCTCGCTCTTGGGAGTCGTAGATGGCGGCCCAGATCGACCCCCCCCACATGCCCGGTAACTGTGAATCACCATGATGTGGAGGCCTTACTGGATTCTGGTAGCCGGGCCACCCTGGTGCGTAAGGATTTGGTGGGCCCAACGTGTCTGACCCCCGGGGAAAGTCCTCCCAGTTTCCTGTGTCCATGGGGACACCAGAGAATACCCCATTACTGAACTTACAATGACCAGCACACGGGGAACCATACACACGACGGCGGGGGTGGTTGATTCCCTCCCCGTCCCTGTCCTAATTGGACGAGACTGCCCAGCCTTTTACCCACTCTGGAGAGAGTCTCAGGAGAGGATAACCCGAGTACCTCGGAAACGGAGAGGCAAGACGCATCCTGGGAAGGCTCCGGTGCAATCCTCCGAGTTACTCACTCCCGCCCGGGCTCTGATAGGGATGGCAGGTGCCCAGACCGACACAGAGACGGAGCTACAGAATCTGGACAAAGAACTGTCTGGTCTGAAGGGGACCGCTGAGAGGTATCGTTTGTTAAAGCAACAGTTAGACATGAAGACAGAAGAGTTAGATATCCTCCAGGCTAAACTCCAACAGAGCTCCTTCCCTAAGCAACAGGAGGAGCTGGAGAGGCTGCGCAGGACCATCGAGGAGTGTGAGGAGACCCTGCGCAGTAGTAAGGAGGTCCAGAAGAAGGCAGAGGAGAAGTACAAGGTGTTGGAGAACAAGATGAAGAATGCGGAGGCAGAGAGAGAGAAGGAACTGAAAGCTGCTCAACAGAAGCTAAACTCTGCTAAAACCAAGGCTGATGCGTTCAGTAAGAAACTCAAGGAGAGACAACAGGAGGCTGAGTCCCTGGTCCTAGAGTTGGAGGAGTTGAAGAGAGAGCAGTCTGGCAAGCACCACGGCAATGCGGACGCCCTCTCCCGGCGTGATGCCTTCTTCGCTGCCTTTACCCGACGAGGACGTCGGTCCCGAGGAGGGGGATGTGTGATGTCACGAGAGGCTGTGTCCTGGAGGGACGTTACATCCCCCTGAGGTGGCTGCAAACCCAGACGGCTATGGCTCCATCTGCTGGTATGGTCGGGAACTCCACCCCTCTATGGCCAATCTTCCCACGCAGCTGAAACAAATGAGGAGCTGATGAGCTGAAGGTTTGGGAAGGGAAGAGACACAGTCTCCAACCTGGGCTCTCTGGAGAACAAGAGTGCTGCACGTCCACTTCCATGAGGAATATAAGGATTTGGAGATACTTACCTTTGGGAAATACTCACCTTTGGATATATGCACCTGTGGAAATACGTGAGAGACATTTGGAAGGACTTTTTGCTGGGTTGGCCACTAGCTGCAACGTGGACTACAGTAAGGCTGGGGAAAAGTTATCTGAGCGAGTGAGAATTATGATTTTGGATGTGGAAGAGACATCCCTGAACTGTTAACCCTTAAAGAGCCACAAGAGAACAGAATTTTGTTATAGTTTCGTTAATTTCCCAAGACCTATAATAAAATCCTTGTTTTGTTTGAACCTTGTCTCCTTGCACTACTTGAGCAATCCCGCTGAAAGCTGTGTAGCCTCTCGTGACATCACAATACATAATTACAAAAACGTAACATCATAAATGGCTCTGGGTTTCCTAACAAAGGAGGCGGTGATGTCAGAAATAATTAGGATTAAAACAGACCCTAAAGGCAAATCTGTCTACGAGTCATGATCTGGCTCATACATGTAGTTTGAGACAGCATCAGAACGGGAGTGTACTAACAGTGTATCGTGACATCTTTTCTCAGACACTATCAATCTAAGTGAGTTCTCAAAATTGGATGTATCACAATAGTCATCATTCCTATTTTTCTAATTAAATCATGTTGTTTATGTATAATATGTTTCATGCAGGTATTGGTTCTGAATCCTGTGTTCATGAAATATGTTCATGAAGTCTGGCTTGACTATTACGGCAAATACCCCTCAACCGGATTCATGGCTTTGATATTAGCCCTACACATTTGTGACGAGGTAAGAGATTATACCTATCAACACACATCAAGTTCAAGTTTATTTGTCATATGCGAAGGATACACGTGGTGTACACAGTCCAATTAATTGCTTACTTGCAGGTTCCCTCTCGATAACGCAACAACAATAAGAAATAAGTAAAATAATTAAGCTCAATGGAATAGAATAGAATAAACATTTTCATAAGTATAAATAAATACAGGAAGGCACTCAACAATTTACAGTATAATATTTACACGAGTGTCGGGGGAAAGAGGATTTGAAGAGCAAAGTGTTTAAACTGTGCAGTATTTAGCAATACAAAAAACATGCTCTGCTAGGAATGGTACTTTCTCAACTCACTACAAGACACACTGTATACTACACCACACGATGCATATAGAAGAACAACACTAACACCCTAATCATGTAGGCCTATAGGCTGCATACACAATATACCACATTGCCATACATAAAACCTAATGTAAACACTGTTATAAAATTAATTCTCTAAACACTTAATTCCAATGCAGGTGAATGTGTATGGATTTGGGAAAGACAGAAATGGGAACTGGCACCACTACTGGGAAACACTAACCAATAAAAAGCTAAAGACTGGACCACACCCTGGAGACTATGAGTACAACGTCACCAGAAAGCTCTCAGAAATACACAAACTAGAGATGTATAAGGGATGGTGATAATTAATCCAGATTATTAACAGGATTTGCTTCAGCAGTCACTTTAAATATTGCACCATTTATTTCTGACTTTTTATTCTTTAGAGCACTACTCCTCTTACACCGTTTAAGATAGAAATGGCATTCAAACGTTTTAAAATGTGTAGATCGGTCTGGATTAAGTTGCTTTTGATAACATCTATACTTTTTAAACATTTTGACCTTCTAAAAAAACTCATCCACTTTTATGGGATTTCTTCAAAATTCTAAAGCTACCATTGTTAAAAACTCCCATGACTTCCAACATTCTAATCACAATAATCAGCTAATTTGAGAGCTTTCTCAACAAGTTAGACAAACATTTAGAGCATATAGAAATTGTAGTCTGCTTCTCTGCTATTCAAATCTGGAATCAGATTAGAAATATATTCTACCAATCAAACTATACAGCTCAGATACAAAAGCCGACATAAGGAAAGACGAGAAGAGACGAAACTAGTCCGTTTTAGAATGTTGTGTTGTGGGTGCAAAATGGCTTTCTTACAGTCTAATGCTTTGTAAATGCTTGAGTTGAACAGTACTAGTCACTCGTAATTTTCAACGCCTGTCCAGTATCCTGTTTACATACCGCACAGAGGAGTGATTTATTACTGGTTCATTATCTTTCGGGCAGCAAAAACATAGCCAGGAGGAAACCTAGTTTCCTCTGGTTAGGCTATAAAGATCCTATCACTCCTCTATTTTAGACATACAGTGCATTCAGAAAGTATTCAGACCTCTTTACTTTTTCCACATTTTGTTACGTTACAGCCTTATTCTAAAATTGATTAAATTGTTTTCTCCCCTCATCAATCTACACACAATACCCCCTAATGACAAACCAAAAACAGGTTTGTAGACATTTTTGCAAATTTATAAAAGATTATCACATTTACATAAGCATTCAGACCCCTTTACTCAGTAGTTTGTTGAAGCACCTTTGGCAGCGATTACAGCCTCAAATATTTTTCTGTATGACGCTACAAGCTTGGCAAACCTGTATTTGGGAAGTTTCTCCCATTTTTCTCTGCAGATCCTCTCAAGCTCCGTCGAATTGGATGGGGAGCATCGCTGCACAGCTATTTTCAGGTCTCTCCAGAAATGTTAGATCGGGTTCAAGTCCGGCCTCTGGCTGGGCCACTCAAGGACATTCAGAGACTTGTCCCGAAGCCACTCCTGCGTTGTCTTGGCTGTGTGCTTAGGGTCATTGTAATGTTAGAAGGTGAACCTTCGCCCCCAGTCTGAGGAGCAGGTTTTCATCAAGGATCTCTCTGTACTTTGCTCCATTCATCTTTCCCTCGATCCTGACTCGTCTCCCAGTCCCTGCCGCTGAAAAACATCCCCACAGCATGATGCTACCACCACAATGCTTCACCGTAGGGATGGTGCCAGGTTTCTTCCAGACGTGACGCTTGGCATTCAGGCTAAAGAGTTCAATCTTGGTTTTATCAGACCAGAGAGTCTTGTTTAGGTGCCTTTTGGCAAACTCCAAGTGGTCTGTCATGTGCCTTTTACTGAGGAGTGGCTTCCGTCTGGCCACTCTACCATAAAGGCCTGATTGGTGGAGTGCTGCAGAGATGGTTGTCCTTCTAGAAGGTTCTCCCATCTCCACAGAGGAACTCTGGAACTCTGTCAGAGTGACCATCGGGTTCTTTGTCACCTCCCTGACCAAGGCCCTTCTCCCCCGATTGCTCAGTTTGGCTTGGCGGCCAGAGTCTTTGTGATTCCAAACTTCTTCCATTTTCGAATGATGGAGGCCACTGTATTCTTGGGGACCTTCAATGATGCCGACATTTTTTTATACCATTCCCCAGATCTGTGCCTCGACACAATCCTGTCTTGGAGCTCTACGGACAATTCCTTCAACCTCAAGGCTTGGTTTTTGCTTTGACATGCACTGTCAACTGTGGGACCTTATATAAACAGGTGTGTGCCTTTCCAAAATCATGTCCAATCAATTGAATTTACCACAGGTGGACTCCAATCAAGTTGTAGAAACATCGCAAGGATGATCAATGGAAACAGGATGCACCTGAGCTCAATTTCGAGTCTCATAGCAAAGGGTCTGAATACTTATGTAAATAAGGTATCTGTTTTTAATTTCAAATAAATTTGCAAATAATTCTAAAAACCTGTTTTCACTTTGTCATTCTGAGAAAAAAAACGAGGTCTGAATACTTTCCGAATGCACTGTACAGGCTGTGAGAACTGGTTAGAACATGTTCTCATTTGTATTATTTTTCTAAGGAAGTGGAGCCAATTATCCCTTATCTCCCTTGGAGGGGTAAGCAGCTCTTTGTGTAGATTAAGTATATAAAAGGACTGTGTGATTGTAAAATCTTTGAGACCCTCTCCGGTATAGCCTGAGAGTTCCTTTCCGGTATATCCAGAGAATTCCTGTCCTGAAAGTTACTCTCTGGGTTCATCCTTAGAGGGTGATTTTCCTTGCAGTTGCTCGAAAAAACATCTTATTGCTGATAAATGAGATCTGCCTGATTCCTCTAACGAGTTTCCCTCAACAGTGTTGTAGAACAGCTGACTAAAGATGGGGCATTCAGATCAAAAAGATGGTTGAGACCGTTTCCACAGTAACGGTGCCTCTTTACAATTAAGTGAAGGAAACTTTGAAACAACGTTTAGCAAACAAGTGTCATGAAATACATGCACCAAAAACAGGGCACACTTTGTGACTTGTCAGATAAATATCAGCAAGCTAGGATAGCTAACTGCAGCAAAAATGGCTAGCTATCTGTCTGTTTGGCTAGCTAGCTAGCGGCTTGGCTTAACACAGAATGTCAGCGCACAGTTCTCTGATTGGATAAACGGACCCGTCTCATCGCTAGCATTTAGCTAAGATTTGACATGTTGAATCTTGGAAACTCCAGCAGCCAACATGAGACGTTCTAAAACTAGACAGTTCAGATCAAGCATACTTCGTTCGAAAACGTCATAAAACCAGGTCTTAGTGACCCCCCCAAAAAACTATAAAAATGCAAGGAAGGCTTTATCATTGTGCTTTTTACAGAAATGTTTGGCGATCTACTAAGAAAGCCTTGGAACTCGACCAGTCGATTGCAATCGACCGGTTGATGACCACTGTTACAGTGGGTTAGTTTAGTGGGTTGATGTGAGCTGTTTAGCACACTCAGTCTAATGTGCTCCCCCAGTGCTATAATTTGATTGGTAGAAGTTATTTGATTTCAGATTTGAAAAGCAGAGTAGACCAAGAATTCATTAACTCTAAGTTTTTGTCTAAGTTTTTGAGGAAGTGGTCAAAATTTCAGTTGTTTTTAAAAGTTTAGATAAACTGTTGTTGATGCAGTTACTAAAACAACTGTATTTGATTGGTAGAATATATTTATGTTCAGATTTGAATAGCAGAGAAGTAGACTAAAATGTTTGTCTAAGTTGTTGGGAAAGTGCTCAAAGTAGCTGATTTGTGTCAAAAGTTACATTGTTTACAGTGAATAGAATGTTGGAAGTCATGGGAGTTTATAACAACGGGAGCGTTAGAATGTTTAAGGACTTCCAGACAAATTGATGAGTTTTATAGTTAAAAAAGTATAAATGTTATCAAAAAAGTTGTATACAAGCAACCTATTCCAGACCAATCTGCACGTTTTAAAGATTGAATGGCATTTCTATCTTAAACGGTGTCCTGAAAATAGAGTTCCAAAGAATAATAGTTAGCCAGAAATAACTTTTACAATATTTAAAGTGGAACTTTTAAAGTCCAATTAATAACGTTTTATGATTACATGTCCATGTGCTGGTACCATAATATCCTAGCATGAGTATTCCTCAATATTTCATCTGCTTAGCTGTACAGTTGTAGGTTCGGCCCTAATTTATGTGCTCTTTGTCACCACCAGCCGCATGGCAAATGGCTCAAGACAATGCCCAAGGGCCAGTACGCCCTTCCCCCCCTCTGAGGGGCCAGAATGTATTTTTCTCTACATTATCCAGAGGTCTGACTACTGGAATGTGTGATATAATCATCCTACAGCAGCCATGTTTGGTATCTATCTGAAACTTGTCCTCTGTGGAGAAAGTACATGCCATCTATATGGATGTATGATCTCTGTGGTATCTGTACAGCATGAATGCTCTCCTAAATTACTCTATGCAAAGGAATTTTATTGTCTATTTACATTGGTCTCACAAGCCGTTAGATGCTGTGACACCCTGTGGAGATTGGGCCTGGGTGATCAGGTTACTGTAAACTTGGTATCGTTTGATTGGTGGTTGGTTTTGGTTTTAAAATGTTACACCCTCTGATGTTATAAATGGAATGAAGGTCTGTTGTTCTCTCTCTTATTCTGTATGACATTTTCTTATTTCCTAGGCATCTGGCCTGGTAGGCATCTCTTTGTTCATGCTTTGTCTTGTAAGTTAACCTTGGGATATATGCCTAAAATGATGTTTTGTTAATATCAGTATTGCCTTGTAACTTAAGCTTTATGCCTTGTATGTGAATCATTCATTTTACAAAGTTATTCAATAACACTTGCTTTGATATTAGCTTCTCATGACCCTTCCTTGATCTTAGTCAGCTAAACGCATAATATTTGATTACACATGGTTTTACTATAATGTTAAATGGAGTCAGATATACATTGTAATATACTTAGTTAACATATTGCATTATGGGTAGCATGTGAGGTATATATACTGTAATATACACAGATCCAACCCCACTACACAGTTCCACAGCCCTGTCAATTCTATCCTATCCTGTCAAATCCCTGGAGGAATTGTGGGAGGCAATACAGGGAGACAGCAAGGTTTACTTTACCAAAGTATAATGCAATCAATGGCATTTTTTTCAGCGCAGAGATGGGGCCTCCTCATTTCTGTCCATTGGTGAGAACAGGAGAAGTAAACTCTGGAGTCGCTGAGTGGGGCAGTATGTATGTGGTCAGTTAATAGTACAACATAACATGCTTAACTGAACATACACTTACAAATACTTAACATACATAACTTGTTACTGCTTATGACTCAGTCAGGGACGTGGGCTGGAGATAGGTGGCTGCTGTCTTATCCATTTACTCCTGAACCTCAATGAACTTAGGCTCTGCCAAAGTGCAACTTTGCAGGGATAGAGAAGTGCCACCTATACATTTTTCTGCAGTTATCTTGTCTCCTGATAAGATGTGCTTGGATAGCAGATGATAAAACACAGGGCGGTGTCCAGGGTCAGATCGTTTTAGTGAGTTCTGGAAGGGGGTGGGGTTTTCCCTTTCTCTTCCCCTGTACTTCAGACTCGTTGTAAAACATTCTCTATACCAGGTTCACATAGGGTTTTTCAGTACATTTCTCACCAGGAGAACTTACATGTGTTCAACCAAAATTCAGACAATAGACACTTCAGTACATTTCATTTTTGTGCCCTTTAAAGTGCATTCTTTCTAACCGTGAAGAACCTACTAAACACAAATAGAAAAACCCCACACAATAAATCAGGCGCGGTATTAACACCACTAACAAATATTCATAAGTATAGACGGGTGGGTTTTGTGTGTGTGTATGCAGGTGTGTGTGGTAAAATGTAGGGCAAAAACAAACAAATGGCCAGGCTTGACATAGTTTGGAACCTCCCTTAACAGCCAGATCCGGGTTCCTTCATACTTTATAGTACTGCAGAGTCTCACTAACTGCTCTCCCAAGGCACCTGCATAAGGAAGCCTTTCAAAGGGAGAGATACAGAATCAGTGTTAAACTAATCAGAAACTTGGGAGTGGACATTCCATCAGTCCTGGAAGAGAAAATAAACATGTACTAAGTTTTCACTCTGCTGCATCTTAATCAGTCCTAACAATTCTCAATCTTAATCAGTCCTAAGAATACAATATTCGGTACTACTATGCCTATATGTACCACCCTCCCTTTTTCAATCAAGCTTTCTGCATTTTGGGCAGAAAGCCTTGATAAAACCATGTGTATACACAATCATACTGGAGACACATCTGGTGATACTGGGTCACTTTAAGTGAAATGGGCACCTTCTAAAGTAAACAATCCCAGAGCCCCTTTCTTGTAATCGTATCGTCTAGACCTGTTGCATTTACGTATGGCTTATGTTCTGTACTTTCTGTCCCTGGGACATCAACTAGTCAAAATACGAAACCTGTTGTTTAACAAATCTGCTAGGGCCTTCAAAGAGTTGGTGCTGGCTTATCAGCTTTCTTTTGTTTCACAGACCTGGTACTAAAAACATTTATTTGGATCTACTTCAATTTTGGACAGTGTTCCACGTAATGGAAACAGATTGTTTTAGATGACATTACCTTCTTACTTAAATCACTGGTGTTATTTACACTATCGAATTGAGAAATAATAATTGGAAATTGTCAAAAATGTATCTTATTCAATTATTCACACCTCTGTTCCAAAGTTTCCCACTGTGTCCCTTACAGCCAGAGTTCAGTGAGTACCACTCTTATCTATGGGTCCACAGGAAGCTTATCTTTAACCCAACAAAACACCAGATGGCAGCCTCTAATTTAATATCAGTCCCAAGGCTCAATCCCTCTGTTCGTCATGTGACCTGGTATTCAACCCTTTGCTTCTTCAAATTACTAAGATCTTGCATTATTAGACTGCTATCAGCATTCACATACTGACAACACTCATTACATTTCACATCAACTGATAAACCATCAACTGATAAACCATAACTACCATGAATCTTTCCATTTTACTTTAGTTATCACTGTCTTTGTTACTTTCACTAGCCTCCATATCTGTTTCCTTCAACTAGGACCCTTTACTTTCTTCCCAATAAGAAAACCTTCTCAATCACTACTGCTAATACACACGGATCACTCTCAAACAATGTTCTGCTTTTACCCCTATTGTAAGGTTTAAAAACAAACAAAACAAACATGATAATGTCTGTTCACCGGGATGCCATTGTCCACTTTTACTTTCTCCTTATTGGAAGGCATTGTTTGCATTTTAGTGTACCCTAACAATGTTACTCTATATATTTATGTCCAATTTCCATTGGAAATTCACTTTCTGCATGACACAAGTAATTTTTCCAACAATTGTTTACAGACAGATTGTTTCACTTATTATTCACTATATCACAATTCCAGTGGGTCAGAAGAGGCAATGAGTTTGAAGATAGGCCTTGAAATACATCCACAGGTACACCTCCAATTGACTCAAATGATGTCAATTAGCCTATCAGAAGCTTCTAAAGCCATGACATCATTTTCTGGAATTTTCCAAGCTGTTTAAAGGCACAGTCAACTTAGTGTATATTTCAAGGCCTACCTTCAAACTCAGTGCCTCTTTGCTTGACATCATGGGAAAATCAAAAGAAATCAGCCAAGACCTCAGGAAAAAAATTGTAGACCTCTACAAGTCTGGTTCATCCTTGGAAGCAATTTCCAAACGCCTGAAGGTACCACGTTCATTTGTACAAACAATAGTACGCAAGTATAAACACCATGGGACCACGCAGCCGTCATACCGCTCAGGAAGGAGATGCGTTCTGTCTCCTAGAGATGAACGTACTTTGGTGCGAAAAGTGCAAATCAATCCCAGAACAACAGCAAAGGACCTTGTGAAGATGCTGGAGGAAACAGGTACAAAAGTATCTATATCTACAGTAAAACGAGTCCTATAAGGACATAACCTGAAAGGCCGCTCAGCAAGGAAGAAGCCACTGCTCCAAAACCGCCATAACAAAAAGCCAGACTACGGTTTGCAACTGCACATTGGGACAAAGATCGTACTTTTTGGAGAAATGTCCTCTGGTCTGATTAAACAAAAATAGAACTGTTTGGCCATAATGATCATTGTTATGTTTGGAGGAAAAAGGGGGTACTTTGCAAGCCGAAGAACACCATCCCAACCATGAAGCACAGGGGTAGCAGCATCATGCTGTGGGGGTGCTTTGCTGCAGGAGGTACTGGTGCACTTCACAAAATAGATGGCATCATGAGGAAGGAAAATGATGTGGATATATTGAAGCAACATCTCAAGACATCAGTCAGGAAGTTAAAGCTTGGTCATAAATGGGTCTTCCAAATGGACAATGACCCCAAGCATACTTCCAAAGTTGTGGCAAAATGGCTTAAGGATAACAAAGTCAAGGTATTGGAGTGGCCATCAAAGCAAAGCCCTGACCTCAATCCTATTGAAAATGTGTGGGCAGAACTGAAAAAGCGTGTGCGAACATGGAGGCCTACAAAACCTGACTCAGTTACACCAGCTCTGTCAGGAGGAATGGACCAAAATTCACCCAATTTATTGTGGGAAGCTTGTGGAAGGCTACCCGAAACGTTTCACCCAAGTTAAACAATTAAAAGGCAAAGCTACCAAATACTAATTGAGTGTATGTAAACTTCTGACCCACTGGGAATGTGATGAAAGAAATAAAAGCTGAAATAAATCATTCTCTCTACTATTATTCTGACATTTCACATTCTTAAAATGAAGTGGTGATCCTAACTGACCTAAGACAGGGAATTTCTACTAGGATTAAATGTCAGGAATTGTGAAAAACTGAGTTTAAATGTATTTGGCTAAGGTGTATGTAAACTTCTGACTTCAACTGTATTTTATATATTGACAAAGAAATATATGGGGGATTGGAAATGATGCAGACAATTACATTGATGGAAGCCACAATCTATCTGCAATATTAAAGGTGATCTACCCCCCAAAATATAAAAACATTTTACAAAAACACATTCACTGGAAGAACTGTGCAGATGCAAAGTTTGGGAACAGAATTACTGTAAAATGTCCCTCCGTTTGAAAAAATCTATTTTGGTTATTGAAGGACAGTAAGTGAAGTAGATTTACACCCGATAAAGAAATGTCATCTTGGGTCCCTGATCTGTACTATACAGAAACGCTGAATGATGATTTGAAAGTCATGCTCTTCATGGTGATGTATCCTGAACAGGTACACAAAGGTAGAAATGTACAATAACCTGCATCTGTGGGTATTATTCTACTCACTGGGTATTATTTTAATGAGCTTTGCCCCCAAACAAGACCAAATTAGGTTGGTCCGGACCAATCATAGACGTCTAAGTTTCACAGGTTTGGACATCAAAGTATAGCACGGTAGAGCTCAGTAGAGGACAGTAGAGTACGGCACATCACAGTAGAGTAAAGTACAGTACAGTACAGTAGAGTAGAGTTGAGTACAATAGAGTATAGTAGAGTATAGTTCAGTAGTTCAGTACAGTGCAGTACAGTACTGTAGAGTTTAGTACAGTAAAGTACAATACAGTACATTATAGTGTACTCAACTCTAATGTGTTCTACTGTGTACTGTACAGCAGTGTTGTAGTACTCGAGTCCGGTCTCGATACCACATATTGAGTGTCTCGGTTTTGTCCCGGTGTCGGATACATTTTTACTCTGTCTTAACTCATAATTATCAGATATATATATCAAATATCCACACTGCTTTCATGACACAATATCTTATCGCGTATCGAAGCCTGGGCTTCACACCACACTCGAAACATCACTGTCCTTTACTTTCGTTAAAAAATATCCTCAAACTGCAGCTAACATTTTTACTGTGTTCATAATCTTGGTTAACCCAGAACAAAAAATCTTGTGTAATTGGTGTTCAATAAATTAAAAGTAGTGGTTGTTTTTAAAGGGGCAATCTGGGATTGGTACATCCATAATATATAGCCATTGATTTTTGAAGAGCTTAGTTCAACTGTCTTACCCCATCACAACCTAAAATATAAGGCTTTACACCATGGTTTCTAAACAGTATAATTGCAAACAAATTGCAAACATTCTATGAATTTGAGAATGGCTACATTTCATAAAGTTTTTGTTGTCGCTCAACGAGAGACGACTTGTTTCATGCAATTTTTTTCATTGAAAAATACTACACCAAACATCTTAGTTAGATGTAAAACTGCGCAATTAAGATCTCTTCAGCAAAAAACTTCAAAATGAATGACAGTTTTTCAAGCGAAGGTCTTTTAAGGGAGTATGCGAGGCACAGACGTTCACTTTGCCTACCCGAGTTCTGCTAGGAGCAAACTGACCCTAGTATGAAGACTCCTTAAGACAGCCCAACACCCACTTGGGCCAGAGCAGGCCAAGCAAACAGAGCCTCATAGATGTACTGTTGCTGTAGAAACCTTATGCCAACATCCGGTTATTGGTAATCCATCCCGACCCTGGTGACAGAAAAGAAACACCTTCATTAAACAAACACATGCAGTATTGCAGTTGTCACGAGTTGCTAAGCCAGAACCCAGAAGCAGACCAGGACAAGGTAAGTTGAAACGAAGGTGAGTGTTTATTACAAATTCAAGAGTGATGCTGAATAATCCAGGGAACAGAGCGGGCGGCGTTGATTAGTTGTTGGGGGTGCAGTGGTTGATCCCATCCTGGGTCGGCAGCCGCCGACCACCAGGCAGAGGTTGGATGAAGGTTCCGGACGGGTGACTGCAGATGGAACAAAACGGGGGTAAGTAAGCAACAAACCAACAAGGTGCAAAAACAACAAAACTAACGCTAGGCTCTAAGACTGATACTCTGGTAAACCTACTGTTCATGGCTAACGATCCGGCAGGGAATGGATGTTAGGCCAGAGCCTAAGAAGGGTGATGATCAGGACCAGGTGTGCAGATTGCTGATGGGATGCAGGTGCGGAAATCAAGAGAGCTCCCCGGAGCGTTCCCGAACCCTCGGGAAACTGGAGATCACGAACAGAAAAACTAGTCACCAGACAGGACCCGACTCAGACTGCCGGGATCGTTACAGTACCCCCCTCCGACGAACGCCACCGGGCGGACTCCCGGAGCGCCAGGATGGAGGCGGTAGAAGTCACTGATGAGGTCAGCATCTAGGACCTGTCGCCGCGGAATCCAACTCCTCTCTTCAGGACCATACCCTCCCAGTCCACGAGATACTGGAAACCCCGGCCCCGCCGTCTGGAATCCATGATCGTCGCACCGTGTAGGCAGGACCACCTCCGATCATCCGAGGAGGAGGAGGGGGAGGCGGAGGAGGCAACAGAGGACTGAGGAAAACAGGCTTGAGGCAGGAGACATGAAAGGTGGGATGGACTCTGAGCGTCCTCGGTAGTTTGAGTCGAACTGCCACTGGATTGATCACCTTCTCCACCACAAACGGACCAATGAACTTCGGTAACAACTTCCTAGACTCAGTCCGTAACGGAAGATCCCGTGTGGCCAACCAAACCCTATCTCCGATGGTATAGGTGGGAGCGGGGATCCGGCGACGATTCGCCTGGAGCTGATACCGGTCCGAAACTCTAAGGAGTGCCTTTCTGGCCCGATGCCAGGTCCGGTGGCAACGACGAATATGGGCCTGAACAGAAGGCACTGAGAGCTCCTTCTCCTGAGAAGGGAACAGGGGAGGTTGGTAGCCATACAGGCACTGGAAGGGAGACATCCCAGTGGCAGATGTAGGGAGAGTATTGTGGGCATACTCAACCCAAGGCAACTGAGAGACCCAGGAGGTGGGGTTGGAAGAGACCAGACAGCGTAGCGTGGATTCCATCTTCTGGTTGGCTCTCTCCGCCTGACCATTGGATTGGGGGTGAAAACCAGATGTGAGACTGACTGTAGCTCCAATGGCCAAACAGAAGGACTTCCAGACAGCAGAGGTAAACTGAGGGCCACGGTCGGAAACGATATCACTGGGCAAACCGTGGACCCTGAAAACCTCCCTAACCAGGATCTCGGACGTCTCCGAGGCAGAGGGAAGCTTGGCAATTGGCACAAAGTGGGCGAACTTGCTGAATCTGTCCACGATAGTCAGAACGACCGTGTTCCCCTCAGAAGCGGGCAACCCAGTGACGAAGTCCAGGGCCAGATGCGACCATGGTCGCCGGGGAATAGGAAGGGGGTGAAGTAGTCCAGAGCTGGGCCGATTGGTACTCTTATTCTGCGCACACACTGGACAGGCAGCAACAAAACCCCGAGTATCCTCGGCCATGGCAGGCCACCAAAAACGTCTGCGAAGAAACGCCATTGTCCGAGCCACGCCAGGGTGACAAGCCATCTTGCTGGCGTGGGACCATTTGAGGACAGCAGGACGAACCGACTCAGGCACAAACAACCGACCGGGTGGACCGTTACCGGGACCGGGCTGAGTCCGAAGGGCCGCCAGCACCTCCTCCTCAATCTTCCACATAACTGCTCCCACGACGCAGTTCCGGGGGAGAATTGTCTCGGTCTTGGACCCACTCTCCTCCGTCTTGGAGAACATCCGGGACAAGGCGTCCGCCTTGCCGTTCTTAGATCCAGGTCGGAACGTCAGGGAAAACTTGAATCGTCCGAAAAACAACGCCCACCTGGCCTGGACGGGAGTTGAGACGTTTAGCCGATTGCACGTAAGCAAGATTCTTGTGGTCAGTCCAGACAATAAACGGTTGCTCCGCCCCCTCCAACCAGTGGCGCCACTCCTCCAAGGCAAGTTTCACCGCGAGAAGCTCCCGGTTACCCACATCGTAATTCCTCTCCGCAGGCGAAAGGCGACGAGAGTAGTAGGCGCAGGGATGGAGTTTACTGTCCGTGGAGCATCGCTGCGACAGGATGGCGCCAACTCCCACATCAGACGCGTCCACTTCAACGACGAACTGACGGGCCGTGTCCGGTTGAGAGAGAATCGGTGCGTTGGTGAATCGCCTCTTCAAATCCAGAAACGCTCGATCCGCCTCCGGATTCCACTTGAAGGTCCCGATACTGGAAGTCAAGGCAGTTAACGGAGCGGCCACACGGCTGTAATCCCGGATGAATCTGCGGTAGAAATTCGCAAACCCCCAAAAATCTCTGGAGCTGCAATCTCGTACCGGGCTGGGCCCATTCCAGAACCGCTCTAACCTTCTCCTGGTCCATCCTAATCTCTCCCCTGGAGATGATGTACCCGAGAAAGGATGTCGTGTGGGCGTGAAACTCGCACTTCTCGGCCTTCACGAACAGGCGATTCTCCAACAATCGCTGCAGAACCTGCCGGACATGCTGGACGTGGTCGGAAGGTTCCTTCGAGAAGATCAGAATGTCATCCAGGTAAACAAACACAAAGAGACCGATCATATCTCTCAGGACGTCGTTCACCATACTCTGGAATACCGCTGGAGCATTGGTCAGTCCAAACGGCATCACCTGATACTCGAGTGACCCATCGGTGTATTGAACCCCGTCAGCCACTCGTCCCCCTCTCTGATCCGGACCATGTGATACGCATTGCGTAGGTCTAGCTTGGTGAACACCGTAGCACCCTGTAAGGAGTCGAAGGCAGAACTCATCAAGGGCAGGGGATACTTGTTCTTGACCGTGATGTCATTCAACCCCCGATAATCAATACACGGTCGAAGAGAGCCATCCTTCTTACCCACAAAGAAGAATCCTGCCCCAGGGGTGATGACGAGGGACGAACGAGACCAGCAGCTAGGGACTCCTTGATGTAGGTCTCCAAAGCCTCACGTTCAGGTCGGGAGATACTGTATAACCTTCCCTTGGGGTAGACAGCTCCAGGGAACAGGTTGATGGCACAATCATATGGCCGGTGGGGAGGGAGTGACAGAGCCTTCTGCTTACTGAAAACTTCCCCCAAATCGTGATATGTCTCGGGAACCAGGGACAAATCTGGGGGTTTAGCCTCAATCACCTGACTGGGAACCGAATGGGGGCAGGCAGTCTTGAGACAGTTAGCATGACAATCAAGGCTCCAACTCGTTACCTTGCCCGTCACCCAATCGAACGTGGGATTGTGTTCCTTCAGCCAGGGGTATCCAAGGACCAGAGGAACATGGGAAGACGGCAGAATGAAGAATGAAATCATCTCAGAATGATTCCCCGACAACCGCATCTTAACCGGTTCAGTCCTCATCGTGATACGTGCCAGACTACTGCCGTTCAGAGTGGTCGCTTCAATGGCTTCCGGCAATTGCTCCTTGGAAAGCCCCAGCTGTTCCACCAACTCGGCATCAAGAAAGCTTCCATCGGCACCTGAATCGATAAAGCGTTAATCGCTAAGCTCTGATTCCTGTTCACAAGGGTAGCCGGGAAACGGGGTCTGACAGAGGTACTGAGAGGTTGAAACTGGCTCGCTAAAAGTCCTCCCAACTTTAGCGAGCCGGGCAGTTTGACGACCGCCGGGAACAAGTGGAGATGTAATGTCCCGAGCTACCACAGTAGAGGCAGCAGTTGGTCTTACGTCTATGTTGACGCTCCTCCTTGGTTAACCCGTGCCGCCCCACTTGCATGGGTTCAGAATCGGGAGAGAGGACCTCTCCACTAATCCTTTGTGGTGGAGAATGATCGACGTGTTCTGGTCCACCACCCGACCCGACTGGGAACTGAGAAGCTGATCGATTGGACGGGCCCCATTGCTTCTCCCTCCTTCGCTCTCGGACTCGATTATCCACCCGAATAGACAAGGCTACCAAGCTGTCCAGGTCACTAGGCTCCGGATAGGAGATCAACTCATCCTTGAGCTGCTCCGACAGACCCTGGTAAAAGGCCGCTTGCAGAGACTCCTCGTTCCACCCACTCTCCACAGCCAACGTCTTGAACTCGATCACGAAGTCGGCCACGCTACGAGTTCCTTGGTGAAGCGAAAACAGGCGCCTAGCTGCGTCCCTCCCTCGGACGGAATGGTCGAAGAGCTTCCTCATCTCGGCCGTGAACCCCTGGTATGAAGCCATGCAGGGGTCTTGTCGTTCCCAAACGGCTGAAGCCCACTCCAGCGCTCGACCACGCAGCAACGCAATCACAAAGGCTATCCTAGCCTTGTCTGTGGCATAAGAGTAGGGCTGTAGATCGAACACTAATCCACACTGCATAAGGAAGGAACGGCATCTTCCCAGCTCCCCCTCATATTTATCCGGCGTCGGAACCTTGGGCTCACGGAAGGACACAGCTCCAGAAGCGGCAGGCGAGATGGGTGAAACCGGTGGTGGATCCTCCACCGGAAACTTGCGTTGGTTCTGGACCTCCGTCAGACCGGTAGAAAGGTTCCGAACTGACAACGCGATCTCCTGTAGTACCGTGCTATGATGGCCCAACATCTTCTCCTGATGGGTAATGGCATGGCGAACAGAGTCCAGGTCCGCTGGGTTCATTACTGGCCGGATCGTTCTGTCACGAGTTGCTAAGCCAGAACCCAGAAGCAGACCAGGACAAGGTAAGTTGAAACGAAGGTGAGTGTTTATTACAAATTCAAGAGTGATGCTGAATAATCCAGGGAACAGAGCGAGGCGGCGTTGATTAGTTGTTGGGGGTGCAGTGGTTGATCCCATCCTGGGTCGGCAGCCGCCGACCACCAGGCAGAGGTTGGATGAAGGTTCCGGACGGGTGACTGCAGATGGAACAAAACGGGGGTAAGTAAGCAACAAACCAACAAGGTGCAAAAACAACAAAACTAACGCTAGGCTCTAAGACTGATACTCTGGTAAACCTACTGTTCATGGCTAACGATCCGGCAGGGAATGGATGTTAGGCCAGAGCCTAAGAAGGGTGATGATCAGGACCAGGTGTGCAGATTGCTGATGGGATGCAGGTGCGGAAATCAAGAGAGCTCCCCGGAGCGTTCCCGAACCCTCGGGAAACTGGAGATCACGAACAGAAAAACTAGTCACCAGACAGGACCCGACTCAGACTGCCGGGATCGTTACAGCAGTATTACATCGCCAACAGATAAATACAGATAGTCTGTAACAACAAAGGGCTCGAACTGAAGCATGCTGACACCTTTAACAGGGCATCCTTATTAGGGTGATGGGTGAGAACGGGAGAGGTAAATAATGGAGCTAACAATTTTACTGTGTGCAGTAACAAAATGTGCAGTACATAAAGTAGTGGTTGTTATTATGGGGGCATTCTGGGATTGTTAAATTAATAATATATAGCCATTGATTTTTGAAGAATGTAATGTATAATTGCCTCATGAGCTTAGTTCAACTCTCTTACCCCATCACAACCTAAAATATAAGGTTTAGCGCCGTTGTTTCTAAACAGTATAAACAGAGGTTGGGATGTAGAACGGGGTGTGACCGCAGACAAAGATTATTATCTCCTAGAGAAACTGTCACCTCCACACACAGACCCACGCAGTGCCCTTGTCCTTTGTTTTTAATATCAAATATTTACTAAGTGAACTTCTGTATTTACACTCACCGGACAGTTTATTACCCTGTTCACGAAAATGGTTCGCTCCTACAGACAGTGAGTCACGTGGCCGTGGCTTGCTATATGAAGCAGGCAGACAGGCATTGAGGCATTCAGTTACTGTTCGATTGAACGTTAGAATGGGCAAAACGAGTGACCTAAGCGACTTTGAGCGTGGTATGATCGTCGCTGCCAAGCGCGCCGGTTCCAGTATCTCAGAAATGGCCGCCCTCCTGGGATTTTCACGCACAACAGTGTCTAGGGTTTACCGAGAATGGTGCGACAAACAAAAAACATCCAGTCAGCGGCAGTCCTGTAGGTGAAAAACAGGAGTATTTTTCTCTGCTCATACAGGAGTAATAAAGGCCTAGTTCACTAATTTTGTGGATTTTTTCAAATTAAATTTATCAGGGGGTACTGCAGCACCCTCAGCACCCCTACTTCCTGTGGCTATGCGCAGACCTCAACCCAATAGAGCATCTTTGGGATGAGATGGAGCGGGCGGTTCACAGCATGAATGTACCGCCGTCCAATCTGCAGCAACTGTGTGTTGCCATCGCGTCAGCATGGACCAACAATTCAGGCTATTCTGAAGGCAAAGGGGGTCCGACCCGGTACTGGATGGGTGTATGTTATCGCTTTTTCACTTCCTCTTTCTTGTAAAACATATGACCCCCTGCACCTGACTTGTTAAGACTTCTCCTGTGTGAATAATAGTCCTGCTTTAATAGCTTTTTTTTTGTTTCCGTAAAACAGCAATGTTTACTTATCCATGCTGCATGTGCGTAAATAAATACCCACATGGAATGTTCCTTATGTGACCTTCCTGGTCCCGTCCCTCAAGTCAGTGAGTCAACACAGGAAGGAGCAATGGATGGATAGTTCATTTATTTCCAAAGCTGCAATCATGGGACACACACTGTATGGATGAATGACCAGTAGTGACAGGATATAAATAGCACTCCCACAGCAATTCTCCATAAATCTGCTGCATAATATAAAAAAATATAAATAAAAAAAATCGAAATGTCTATCAAAGTCATTGTGATCGTATAGTGGATTGAACAATTTCTAATAATTCCCAATTTACTATAATAAAAAAAAAATACATGTGTAATCTCATATTTACAACATCAGAATAAACTATCATCCATTTTAGTATAAAAATATACCAAATTAACCTGAAAAATTACTCAATGTCAGCCCCTTGTGGCGAAGGAATATAATAGAGCTAGAATGTACCACAGTTTCCTAAACTAACAAAACCAGGCGAATACGCTGGCTGGTGCTCAAGAGTTTATAAAACATATACTTTATACATTTGTCATGAATTACCTGCAATGATGGGACATACGCACATTATGGATGAATGATCAGTAGTCGACGGGATGTAAATTGCACTCCCGAAGAAGACGCATTTTCGAGTTAGCTACCAACTTCAAAGAGGGAACTTCAGCTAGCATAAAACCCACATGGAAAACTGAGATTTGGCAAATAACATATGAAGAGTGGCTTATTTGACGCCAAACCAACAACAGTAGTTACTAATAACATAAATTGCTAATGTACAATGTAAAAGGTGGATTTTATGATGTAATGTCAACTTTATACATTTCTATCCTGGGACCATTCAATTTTCAACTCACCCACAGCAATTCTCCATAAATCTGCTTTGGATTACCCTGAATCCCATACCTTTGTCACTGAGTGTATTAGACAATGTAAACACACGAATCTACCAGGAGGTGGCATAATACCCATTTTATGCAGGAATTTAACAATTGAATTACGCTGTTACACTTAGTCAATCTGCTTAGCCTTTAGTTCCATAGAACTCAATTAGAGCTATGGAACGAAATCCTAGAGGAAAACCTGGTTCAGTTTGCTTTCCACCAGAGACTGGGAGATTAATTCACCTTTCAGCAGGACAATAACCTATAACACAAGGCCAAATATGTACTGGAGATGCTTAGCAAGAAGACTGTGAATGTTCCTGAGTGGCTGAGTTACAGTAACTTAAATCTACTTGACAATCTATAGCGAGACCTGAAAATGGTTGTCTAGTAATGATCAACAACCAATTTTACAGAGCTTGAAGAATTTTGAAAAGAATAATGGGAAAATGTTGCACAATCCAGGTGTGGAAAGCTCTTAGAGACTTACCCAGAAAGACTCACAGCTGTAATCACTGCCAAAGGTGTTTCTACAAAGTGTGATGGACATGTTTATGTTTGTGCTTTTCTAATAACCAATTTCTGTGTTCATGCAAGTGACTGATTGAACAAATCCTCACTATCAGTATCTGCAATTTGGCAGTACGCCCAGAACCTTGTTTAGAGAAAGGATATCTCAGTTTCAAGGTCTCAGCTTAGAGAGAAGAAGCCTCGTGAGGTATTGGTCTGTCACATGCATGACCCAGTATTGGTCATCACATGAATGAAGCAAACATTAATTATGAATTATGAATAAGCTAAATCATGCAAATATAACTTGTCAGTATATAAGGGAACTAACGGGACTGCCCCGTTAGAGCTCCTAATCAACATGTGTACTTGATGCATTAAGTTTGTTGGAACCTCTCCAGCACGTTGACAATAAACAGTGATTCATTTAAGATTAAGTTCGAGTGTCCCTGTGTAAGAATTTCCACGACAAAAGTATTGATTCAGGGGTGTTAACACTTATGTAAATGAGATCTCTTTGTATTTCACATTCAATCAATTTGGAAAAAACATCTAAAAATAGGTTTTCACTTTGTCATTATGGGGTATTGTGTATAGATCAGTGAGAGAAAACATAATATTGAACCCATTTTGAATTCCGGCTGTAACACAACTAAATGTGGAATAAGTCAAGGGGTATGAATACTATCTGAAGGCACTGCAGGAAGGTCGAACACCAGGCGGGTGTCACGGATTCTGCCGAGGCTGCTCCTCCTCCTTGTTCGGGCAGGCTTCGGCGTTCGTCATCCCCGGAGTACTAGCTGCCACCGTTGAATGTTTCTATGTTTGATTGCTTTTGTCTGTCTGTTGCACCTGTGTCCGTTTGTGTCTAATTGTGTGTCCTATAAGTTGCCTGTTTGGTGTTGGTTAGTTTGTGTGTTGTTATTCGCCTGTCCGTTAGTGCTGCGTGTTTTTCTCTGTTTATTGTTTTATTGGTTTACGCACAGTTTGCGTAATCGCTTGCCTCTGTTTATTGTTGAGGCCGTTCATTGTATTGTGCTTTGGTTTGCACTAGTGAACTTTGTTGGACTAAGCTTCGGTGTCCTGCGCCTGACTCCCACACCACATTAACCTCAGCCATTGACAGAACAACACACCTTTATGGAGTCAGCAGGAGCAGCGGCGGCCCCCAAGTCGCTGGAGGATCGGATCAGCGACCAAGACACCATGATCCGGCAACTTGGGGCCGCCATGAACGAGGTGTCCAACACGCTGCGCCGATTGGTTACGGGAGAGGTGCCCACGCCTTCGCACACCTTACCATCACCATCGGCCAGTCCTCCTCTCCCAGCACCGGAACCCAGTGGCATTCGGCTCTCGCTCCCGAGGGCATATGATGGTTCTGCAGCCGGGTGTCAGGGGTTCCTCCTGCAGGTGGAACTCTACCTGGCCACCATACATCCGGCGCCCTCGGGATACGAGAGCGTCTCCGCCCTCATCTCCTGTCTATCCGGCAAGGCGTTGGAGTGGGCCAACGCCGAATGGAGGGGAATAGACGCCGCCACCATCACCTACGCGGAGTTCTCCCGCCGTTTCAGGGCTGTGTTCGATCATCCACCTGAGGGGAAGGCGGCGGGGGAGCGTCTGTTCCACCTCCGACAGGGGAAGAGGAGTGCACAGGAGTTCGCCCTGGAGTTCCGGACTCTAGCGGCAGATGCGGGGTGGAATGAGAGGGCCCTCATCGACCATTACCGGTGTAGCCTACGAGAGGACGTTCGTCGTGAGCTGGCCTGCAGGGACACCAACCTATCCTTCGACCAGTTGGTGGACATTTCCATCCGTCTCGACACCCTGCTGGCTACCCGCGGACGTCCCCGAGTGGGGGTCGTCCATTTCCACCCTCCAGCACCTCCGAGCCGGTTCCCATGGAGCTCGGGGGTGCTGGCGCTAGGGAGAGGAGGAGAGAGAACCCGAGGGGGGCCGTCCCTGCACCAACTGTGGCCGTGGAGGACACACTGCGGCTAGGTGCTGGGGAGGGTCTCCTGGGAGAGGGGACAACAGGTCATGCACTGGGGAGTCATTTCAGGTGAGTAGGCGTCCCACTTACCCAGAGCTCTCTGTTGGTCACTTGTGTATACCTGTGAGATTTCCACAGGTGGCACCTCATTCCCAGCATAAGGCGCTAGTAGATTCAGGCGCAGCTGGGAACTTTGTTGATCGTGAATTTTGTTATAGGTTAGGAATTCCCCTTCGGCCGGTAGAAGCCCCCTTTCCTGTTCATGCCCTAGACAGCCGGTCGCTGGGGTCGGGGTTGATCAGAGAAGTCACAGCACCACTTAAGATGACGACGCAGGGGGTCATGAGGAGATCATTCAGTTTTATCTGATCAACTCTCCTGCGTATCCCGTGGTGCTGGGGCTTCCCTGGTTAAGCGCCCATGATCCTACCATTGCGTGGCAACAGAGGGCTCTTATGGAGTGGTCTGCCCAGTGTGTAGGGAGATGTCTAGGTGTTTCCTTAGGGGCGACCTCGGTGGAGAGTCCGAACCAAGTGCCCGCAATGCGCATTCCCCCTGAATATGAGGATTTAGCACTTGTGTTCAGCAAAACTAGGGCAACACGGCTACCACCTCATAGACAGGGGGATTGTGCGATAGATCTCCAAACAGGAGCGGCACTTCCGCGGAGCCGTGTGTATCCCCTGTCTCAAGAGGAGACCACGGCTATGGAGACTTACATAGCCGAGTCCTTGGCACAGGGATACATACGGTCCTCCACTTCCCCGGTTTCCTCGAGTTTCTTCTTTGTGAAGAAGAAGGACGGGGGTTTGCGCCCGTGTATTGATTACCGTAGTCTCAATCAGATCATGGTTAAGTACAGTTACCCTCTTCCTCTGATTGCGACTATGACGGAGTCATTAGGCAGAGCGCGGTTCTTCACAAAGTTAGATCTCAGGAGCGCGTACAATCTGGTGCGCATTAGGGAGGGGGATGAATGGAAAACAGCATTTAGCACCACCTCGGGTCATTACGAGTATCTCGTCATGCCATACGGGTTAATGAATGCTCCTTCAGTCTTCCAATCCTTTGTTGACGAGATTTTCCGGGACATGCATGGGCAGGGTGTGGTAGTATACATCGACGACATCCTAGTATACTCTTCTACAGGAGCCGAGCATGTAGCCCTGGTGCGCCGAGTGTTGAGGAGGCTGTTGGAGCATGACTTGTATGTCAAGGCAGAGAAATGCTTGTTTTTCCAGGAGTCCGTCTCCTTTTTGGGTTATCGATTGTCCGCGTCTGGTGTGAAGATAGAGGTTGACCGTGTGTCGGCCGTGCGTAACTGGCAAACTCCAACCACTGTAAAAGAGGTGCAGCAGTTTTTGGGTTTTGCTAATTACTACCGGAGGTTTATCCGGGGCTTTGGACAGGTGGCAGCTCCCATTACGTCCCTGCTAAAGGGGGGTCCGGTGCGTTTGCAGTGGTCAGCTGAGGCGGACAGGGCATTTGTTAAACTAAAGAACCTGTTCACTTCGGCTCCGGTGCTGGCGCATCCGGATCCCGCTTTACCATTCCAAGTTGAGGTAGACGCGTCCGAGGCCGGTATTGGGGCAGTCCTTTCGCAACGGTCCGGCACGCCACCTAAACTCCGCCCCTGTGCGTTCTATTCTAAGAAGCTCAGCTCGGCGGAGCGTAATTATGACGTAGGGGACAGGGAGCTGTTAGCTGTAGTCCAGGCCCTAAAGGTGTGGAGGCATTGGCTCGAGGGGGCTCAACACCCTTTCCTCATTCTGACTGACCACCGTAACCTGGAGTACATCCTGGCAGCTAGGAGACTAAACCGTCGTCAGGCTAGGTGGAACATGTTCCTAACCCGGTTTGTTTTTAAGATCACATACATCCCAGGGTCCCAGAACGGTAAGGCAGATGCCCTGTCCCGGCGGTATGACACAGAGGAGAGGTCCATTGAGCCTACTCCCATACTGCCGGAGTCTTGTTTGGTGGCTCCGGTGGTGTGGGAGGTAGATGCGGAGATCGAGCGGGCACTGCGTACCGACCCTACTCCCCCAGAGTGTCCGGTGGGGCGGACGTATGTTCCGCTCGAGGTTCGTGACCGCCTTATTTATTGGGCTCATACATCACCCTCCTCTGGACATCCAGGTATTGGCCGGACAGTGTACTGCCTTAGCGTGAAATACTGGTGGCCAACGTTAGCTAGGGATGTGAGGGTGTATGTCTCCTCCTGCTCGGTGTGCGCCCAGTGTAAGGCGCCTAGACATTTGCCCAGGGGAAAGTTACATCCCCTGCCCGTTCCACAACGACCATGGTCCCACCTCTCGGTGGATTTTGTGACAGACCTTCCCCCCTCCCAGGGGAATACCACTATTTTGGTCATTGTGGATCGGTTTTCCAAGGCCTGTCGTCTCCTCCCAATGCCGGGTCTCCCTATTGCCCTACAGACCGCTGAGGCCCTATTTACCCACGTTTTCCGGCACTATGGGGTGCCCGAGGATATAGTGTCTGACCGAGGTCCCCAGTTCACCTCCAGAGTCTGGGGGGCGTTCATGGAACGCTTGGGGGTCTCGGTGAGCCTTACCTCGGGTTACCACCCAGAGAGCAATGGGCAGGTAGAACGAGTCAACCAGGATGTGGGTAGGTTTCTGAGGTCCTATTGCCAGGGCCGGCCGGAGGAGTGGTCAAGGTATATCCCATGGGCAGAGATGGCCCAGAACTCTCTCCGCCACTCCTCCACCAATCTAACACCTTTCCAGTGTGTTTTAGGGTATCAGCCGGTTCTGGCACCATGGCACGAGAGCCAGATCGAGGCTCCTGCGGTGGATGAGTGGATTCGGCGCTCGGAGGAGACGTGGGACGCTGCACACATCCATCTGCAGCGGGCCATCCGTCGACAGAAGGCGAGCGCCGATCGCCACCGCAGTGAGGTACCGGTATACACACCGGGAGATCGAGTCTGGCTCTCGACTCGAAACCTACCCCTCTGCCTGCCCTGCCGGAAGCTGGGTCGGCGGTTTGTGGGGCCCTTTAAAGTCCTGAGAAGATTGAACGAGGTGTGTTACAGGTTACAACTGCCTATTGATTATAAGAATATTAACCCCTCGTCCCATGTGTCTCTTCTCAGGCCGGTGGTAGCTGGTCCACTCCAGGAAGATGAGATAGGAGAGACCCCTCCGCCCCCATTGGACATCGAGGGGGCTCCGGCGTACAGGGTCCGGACCATCTTGGACTCGAGACGCCGGATGAGTGGTCTCCAGTATCTCGTGGAGTGGGAGGGGTACGGTCCGGAGGAACAGTGCTGGGTGCCTAGGAGGGACATCCTAGATCCATCCCTCCTGACTGAGTTCCACCGTGGTCATCCCACGCGCCCGGGTCCGCGTCCTCCTGGCCGTCCCCGAGGCCGGGGTCGGCGCACGGCTGGAGCCGCGCGTCAAGGGGTGGGTACTGTCACGGATTCTGCCGAGGCTGCTCCTCCTCCTTGTTCGGGCAGGCTTCGGCGTTCGTTGTCCCCGGAGTACTAGCTGCCACCGTTGAATGTTTCTATGTTTGATTGCTTTTGTCTGTCTGTTGCACCTGTGTCCGTTTGTGTCTAATTGTGTGTCCTATAAGTTGCCAGTTTGGTGTTGGTTAGTTTGTGTGTTGTTATTTGCCTGTCCGTTAGTGCTGCGTGTTTTTCTCTGTTTATTGTTTTATTGGTTTACGCACAGTTTGCGTAATCGCTTGCCTCTGTTTATTGTTGAGGCCGTTCATTGTATTGTGCTTTGGTTTGCACTAGTAAACTTTGTTGGACTAAGCTTCGGTGTCCTGCGCCTGACTCCCACACCACATTAACCTCAGCCATTGACAGCGGGCAGCGGCATTCTGGGTAAGTTGCAGGGGTGTGATGGCACAAGCAGGGAGCCCAGCCATCAGAGAGTTACAGTAGTCTAGACGGGAGATGGCAATTACCTCGATTAGGACCTGCGCCACTTCCTGTGTGAGGAAAGGTCATACTCTACGGATGTTGTTGAGCATGTCACCAACCTTTTCTGAGTCAAGATCACTTTCTGAGTCAAGATCACTTTCTGAGTCAAAATGAAATCTGAGTTCTTCCGCTCAGATTTTTTTAAATGACTTAAAAAACATAATCCTATGCAACATTAACCAATTAAAAACAGTTCTGTATCAATGAGATTTGTAGTAAGCTATAGCCCAATACATTATCACTGCATATTGGCTATGCTTGAATTGCCCTGACAATGCTTTTCTTCTCAGACCATTTAGAAATTATATTTAAAAAATGTAGATATATGATCACACTGGTAATAGATCATCTGTTGTATTACTTATGAGGCACAGCTAAGTGATAATTAGCTTTTTTTTTTTACTGGACTGATGGCCTGCATCTGATGGCCAGTGAGAGGGGAGGGAGGGAGCAGCGGCATCACCAGACTCACCGTCCCTCCGCTCTCCCTCCTTCCGCTGAGAAAAGAGGACAAAGTCTTCGAGCTGATGGCAAAACTCAAGTCGCACTGCATTATTTCTGCCTCATGCACCAATTCATGTTGTTACTCCTATGACCAAAGAAATATTCCTCAATATAAAAAAAGACACAAGCCGCTAATAATCCCAACGCAGATAGCACTACTGGGTGATCTGAAAAGTCATAGTCAATCGATCAATAATATAATAATACTTTTAGGTTAGAAAAATATTTTCAATTTACAATCTGTAGAAACAATGAGAATAGAATGGTTCAGAACTTTTGTGAAATATCACAGTACAGTTGAAAAATATATGGCAAATTGAAATCCAATATGGATGGTGTTAAGAGATAGATGGGAGGGGTTGAATGGAGCTGAAGGTTGGGACTCATAACAACAAGATAACTAATGTAGAACATACTGTGTCCATAATAAGTGTATAGGTTATAGGTTAAGAACTTTTGTGAAAGAGCACAGTTTGAAAGATATGGCATATAGAAGCAAACCGGATGGACATCATGAAAATGATCAGAGAGGTTGAGGGTAGAGGAAGTTCAGGAGTAAAAACAAACAAAATAGAACTATTGTAAAATTGACTGTGTCCATAAAATGTATATAGTATGTATAAGCTGGAAGTAGAGGACTAAGCGTTGTTGTTCACTAGTTTACTCCAATTAGGGGAGGGGTGGTGGGTTTGGAAAGTAATAAAGGAAAATATATTTTAAAAAAGGATATGCATACATATGTATGTATATGTATTTATGTGTATGTATGTATATGTATATGTATATATATATATATATATATTTGCAAAAATATATATATGGGGGATTGGTAGTGATGCAGACAATTACATTGATGGAATTTACAATCTATCTGCAATATTAAAGCTGATCTACCCTTATTAAAGCTTATCGGAACACTTTTCTATACTCATTCATTCAAAGGTGTTGAACAAAGTGTTGGCAGTGCTCAATAACAACTTAAACATGAACTTAATCATAAAAACAGCAGCTCTTTGCTGTACTCATTGAGTGTATCTCTAGTCATGGGTTTAAAAGTTTTGAAATCTCACAGTATCAACTTTGCTGTGTGTTCGAGGCTTCTTTTTACAGTCTATGCCTCGAGGAAACTGTTCAGACACGGTGATCTGAGCTATCTGATTGGCCAACTGTAGACATATAGGTTCACTTGATTTGCTCTCTGGGCCTGCCGGGTAGGCGGAGTTCTACCTTCAGACACATGAAATGGTAAAAAATTGGACACTTTGCCTTCCCGGCGCTATGGCTGCTGAATCAAGTGCACCTATCGCCAACAGCAAAAAAAAAAAAGGCATTAAACCTGTCTCATAAAGCCTCCATTGTACTGAAATTGTATCTAAATCTAAACTGGTTTCTAGCAAGATACTAAGAGAGGCCCATCCTATGTTTAAGAGTGGGCTCTTTACCTTTTTGCCGATTGAAGCCTTACGTTTTCGGTGGATTGACAATGGATCCATATTTAAAGTATCCTCCTTTTTACAGTGCCTTGGAAAAGTATTCGTCCCCCATGGCGTTTTTCCTATTTTGTTGCATTACAACCTGTAATTTAAATGGATTTTTATTTGGATTTCATGTAATGGACAAAATAGTACAAATTGGTGAAGTGAAATGAAAAAAATAACTTCTTTCAAAAATTTCTAAAAGATAAATAACGGAAAAGTGGTGCGTTCATATGTATTCACCCCCTTTGCTATGAAGCCCCTAAATAAGATCTGGTGCAACCAATTACCTTCAGAAGTCACATATTTAGTTAAATAAAGTCCACCAGTGTGCAATCTAAGTGTCACATGATCTGTCACATGATCTCAGTATATATACACCTGTTCTGAAAGGCCCCAGAGTCTGCAACACCACTAAGCAAGGGGCACCACCAAGCAAGCGGCACCATGAAGACCAAGGAGCTCTTCAAACAGGTCAGGGACAAAGTTGTGGAGACGTACAGATCAGGGTTGGGTTATAAAAAAATATCAGAAACTTTGAACATCCCACGGAGCACCATTAAATCCATTATTAAAAAATGGAAAGAATATGGCACCACAACAAACCTGCCAAGAGAGGGCCGCCCACCAAAACTCACGGACCAGGCAAGGAAGGAATTAATCAGAGAGGCAACAAAGCTCCACAGCGGAGATTGGAGTATCTGTCCATAGGACCACTTTAAGCCATACACTCCACAGAGCTGGGATTTACGGAAGTGGCCAGAAAAAAGCCATTGCTTAAAGAATTAAATAAGTGTAGTGTATGAAGAATTATGACTTTGCTAATGTTTTCAAGTGGAACCTGAGAGGATGTTTATTCAGTTTTACAGGGAGCCGTTTTAGAGTGACACCCCATAGAACAGAGGAAGTCTGTTTGTTGGAGACAGGTGATTGGACAGTATGGGGAACCACCCATATCTTGGTAAAGATTATAAGTACTGGGTTGGAACAAAGAAGATCAGAACAGACATTTTATTTTGGGACACTGTTCTCCGGATGCTGCAGACGTCTGTAAACTTATGCTGAAAACTTGTGATATAAATAAAACGTATAATCGAAGTACAGTATAAGCAGACTCCTTTGTTTCAGAGCATAATTAGCAACGCTTTCTCGACACTACATAAGCAAACACGTTTGGTGTTCGCCAAAAGCCATGTGGGAGACTAAAATTGAGCTTTTTGGCCATCAAGGATAACGCTATGTCTGGCGCAAACCCAACACCTCTCATCACCCCGAGAACACCATCCCCACAGTGAAGCATGGTGGTGGCAGCATCATGCTGTGGGGATGTTTTTCATTAGCAGGGACTGGGAAACTGGTCAGAATTGAAGGAATTATGGATGGCGCTAAATACAGGGAAATTATTGAGGGAAACCTGTTTCAGTCTTCCAGAGATTTGAGACTTGGACGGAGGTTCACCTTCCAGCAGGACAATGACCCTAATCATACTGCTAAAGCAACACTCGAGTGGTTTAAGGGGAAACATTTAAATGTCTTGGAATGGCCTAGTCAAAGCCCAGACCTCAATCCAATTGAGAATCTGTGGTATGACTTAAAGATTGCTGTACACCAGCGGAACCCATCCAACTTGAAGGAGCTGGAGCAGTTTTGCCTTCAAGAATGGGCAACAATCCAAGAGGCTAGATGTGCCAAGCTTATAGAGACATACCCCAAGAGACTTGCAGCTGTAATTGCTGCAAAAGGTGGCTCTACAAAATATTGACTTTTGGGGGATGAATAGTTATGCAGGCTCAAGTTCTGTTTTTTTGCGTCTTCAAAGTGGTAGGCATGTTGTGTAAATCAAATGATACAAACCCCCAAAATATATATTTTAATTCCAGGTTGTAAGGTAACAAAATAGGAAAAATGCCAAGGGGGGTGAATACTTTCGCAAGCCACTTTAAATTAAGTCATACAGAGTTGGCTACAATTTCAATTTCATCCTCAAGAAAAGGACAATCTAATATTACAGAAAATAATAGGGCTAAACTCCAATGTACTGATAGAGGAAAAAATAACATTTTTCTTGAACAGTCAGTTTGTGCAGACTCTGCTACGAGGAAACAGAATCAATACATTTAAAAATGACCTTTAAATGTGAACCGTGCTACAACGCAGATATTGTGTACTACAGATTGAGTCGAGCTCTTAGTCACTATGAAAACAAACTAAATAGGTGGCAGATACAGCAGCTAATAGTCTTACTATGTTCAGTAAGTTACAGTAGTTATTAATTACAGTTAATTACCGTAATGATGTTATACTGTAGATTGTGTTCACCTCAAATTGTTTGTAGCTTTAAGAGTGGTCTGAGTCATTAGTGAAGATACAGAAGTATTTAAGAACAATGTTAATTAACACCTCACTTGAAAGAGAGATGTAAATATCTATGTGAATTCCTTGGTTAAATAAAGGATGAATAAAACTGTAAGTTGCCTTTCCTTTTTGTTGCTTTTTTAAAACCTGAAGAATAAGCACCAGAGGCACCAGAGGCACCAGAGGCACCAGAGGCACCAGAGGCACCAGAGGCCATATTCTCAGTGTATTACATTCAGATAATGTATGTGTGATGTTATTCAAATCAAATCAAATTTTATTTGTCACATGCGCCGAATACAACAGGTGTAGACCTTACAGTGAAATGCTTACTTACAAGCCCTTAACCAACAATGCAGTGATAAGAAAGAATACAAAAAAAATCACAAAAACATACAATATAAAATAATACGAAAGAAAAGTAACAACTAATTAAAGAGCAGCAGTAAAAATAACAACAGCGAGGCTATATACAGGGGGTACCGGTACCGAATCAATGTGAGGGAGCACCGGTTAGTTGAGGTAATTGATGTAATATGTACATGTAGATAGAGTTATTAAAGTGACTATGCAGACATAATAAACAGAGAGTAGCAGCAGCGTAAAAGAGATGTTACTGTATGTTACTGTATTTAAAACTACACCAAAAGTATGTGGACACCTGCTCGTCGAACATCTCATTTCAAAATCATGGCCATTAATATGGAGTTGGTCCCCCCTTTGCTGCTATAACAGCCTCCACTCTTCTGGGAAGGCTTTCCGTTAGATGTTGGAACATTGCTGCAGGGACTTGCTTCCACTCAGCCAGAAGAGCATTAGTGAGGTCGGGCACTGATGTTGGGCGATTAGGACTGGATCGCAGACTGCCTTCCAATTCATCCCCAAAGGTGTTCGATGGGGTTGAGGTCAGGGCTCTGTGCAGGCCAGTCAAGTTCTTCCACACAGATCTCGACAAAGCATTTCTGTATGGACCTCGCTTTGTGCACGGGGGCATTGTCATGCTGAAACAGGAAAGTGCCTTCCCCAAACTGTTGCCACAAAGTTGGAAGCACAGAATCGTCTAGAATGTCATTGTATGCTGTAGCGTTAAGATTTTGGGCCTAGCGGAACCATGAAAAACAGCCCCAGAACATTATTCCTCCTCCACCAAACTTTACAGATGGCACTATGCATTCAGGAAGGTAGCGTTCTCCTGGCATCCACCAAACCCAGATTCGTCCGTCAGACTGCCAGAAGGTGAAGCGTGATTCATCAATCCAGAGAACGCGTTATTACTGCTCCAGAGTCCAGTGGCAGCCAGCTTTACACCAGTCCAGCAGACGCTTGGCATTGCGCATGGTGATCTTAGGCTTGTGTGCGGCTGCTCGACCATGGAATCCCATTTCATTAAGCTCCCGATGAACAGTTATTGTGCTGACGTTGCTTCCAGAGGCAGTTTGGAACTCAGTATTGAGTGTTGCAACCGAGGACAGACGATTTGTTACGTGCTACGCGCTTCAGCGGTCCCGTTCTGTGAGCTTGTGTGGCCTACCACTTCGCGGCTGAGCCATTCTTGCTCCTAGACGTTTCCACTTCACAATAACAGCACTTACAGTTGACCGGGGCAGCTCGAGCAGGGCAGAAATATGACAAACTGACTTATTGGAAAGGTGGCATCCTATGCCACGTTGAAAGTCACTGAGATCTTCAGTAAGGCCATTCTACTGCCAATGTTTGGAGATTTTATACACCTGTCAGCAACAGATGTGGCTGAAATAGCCGAATCCACTAACTTGTATATATAGTGTATTTTACAAAGCTATTCATCAGGTATTGAGGTGTTGGAGTGTTGAGTGTTATGTGGGACTCACCAGTGTGAAGGGCTGTTTCAGGCCATGTGATGAACAAGAGTCAGAGTGAAAGTAGAACTAGCCCATTTTGTGCAGACACACACAGATATGTTGAAATGTCGTCTCACGTGTGAGGTACACATGGACTGCATCCCAAATGTCACCCTATTCTATTTAGTGCACTAATTCAACCCATAGGGTCAAAAGTTGTGCAGTATAGGAGAATTGGCTGCATTTGTAGCAAAACTTAAAAGATGATATACTCTTACAGGTTTTCAGAATCTGTTCAAGTTATCTGTGCATATTTTTATTTTTATTAAAATGGCTGCTATTTCGTGCTTCTTTAACACCTGAATGAACTGCAGCAGAACTATACAGCTACAGATGTAACAAGGTAATTAGGCCTAATGAACTGGCACAAGGCAGAGGCTACCTTCTCTTTGATCTAATGTTACAGTTTTTTTTAGTAGTTTTTTAATGTTACTGTTTGTGTGATCTAAATTGGAGTGAAAAGATACATAATATTATTGTATGTTACTGTATGTAAAACTCCATTTTATTAACCTATTCATCAGGCAATGACCAAATGGTGTTTGGAGTGTCAGGTGGTACTCTCTGGTGTGCAGGGCTGTCTCAGGCCATAAGATAAATAAGAGAGTCAGAGTGAAAGAAGAACAAGCCCATTTGGTGCTGACACACAGATATGCTAAAATGTGGTCTCACATGGGAGGTGCATAAGGGCCAACAAGAATCAGCCAGCGAGTGGTGTATGTGTGTGTGATGAGTGAGAGATATGAAATGATGAACTCTAGGGCCAGGTCAAGACCAAATAAAGTGGACAGTGTGCTTGACAAATCACATAAGTTGCATGGACTCATTGTGTTCAACAACATGCTTTTTGAATGACTACCCCATCTCTGTACCACACACATGCAATTATCTGTAAGGTCCCTTAATCACTGGACCCCGTAAGGTCGGGGTAATTACTTGTTCAGTAATTAAAGTTGGAAATTCAAACATTACAGATTTACCTGAATCTGCACGACATGGGCCGTCCTCACGCTCTCTCCCAGCTTGGATAGAAAGTTGTAGTGTGTAAAACCAATCTATTAATGCCAAATAATATAGTCAGTCCACCCTCAAAACACTAGCTTACTAGGGATTGTTTTATTATACAGTGTACTATATATAGCTATATACCGTATTTAGCTGCTATTTATATATATATATATATTTTATGACATATTAAATAGCCTAACAAAGTAGTCGGCATGAGGATAAAGTCAGCCACTACCCAGCAGGTTTTGTCTGGCTAATAGCCTACACCCCTCAAACTCAACTTTGGACCTCGAAGTCAGACGAGACGCTTGGCATTCAGGCCAAAGAGTTCAATCTTGGTTTCATCAGACCAGAGAATCTTGTTTCTCATGGTCTGAGAGTCTTTAGGGGCCTTTTGGCAAACTCCAAGCGGGCCTATGTAAATGAGGTATTTCCGTTTTTTATTTTAAATAAATTAGCAAACATTTCTAAAAACCTGTTGTCACTTTGTCATTATGGAGTATTGTGTGTAGATTGATGAGGGGGGGAATTAATTTAATAAATTTTAGAATAAGGCTGTAACGTATCAAAATGTGGGAAAAGTCAAGGGGTCTGAATACTTTACGAATGCACTGTATGTACAGTACATATTAACTATAGTAATGCAGCAATACAACAGGATCTGTACATAGCCAAGTAGAATGGCATTACATACATACATCAGGGATATATATAAACATATCGCAGGAGAGAAGAGAGAAATAATTACTTAGACAGGCGAGATTCATGGCATTCTCTCTCAGGACTGGTGGAGATCTTATCTGA
Organism: Coregonus clupeaformis; assembly: GCF_020615455.1. Lineage (NCBI taxonomy): Eukaryota > Metazoa > Chordata > Actinopteri > Salmoniformes > Salmonidae > Coregonus > Coregonus clupeaformis. The sequence goes on from NC_059218.1 coordinate 36,944,986, forward strand.
TCTGTGTCTGGTGCCACAGTCATAGATCTTACTGTGCATGCGGGAGCGCTGAGGACAGTCTATGAAACATCTAGAATCTCTCGCCATGGCTTAACAGTAGCGCCAACTATGAAAACGCAGAGGTAATGTGGCCATACAGATACAGGCTTTAGCAATTAACTCAATCTCCAAACAAAAACCTACTGCAAAACACTCTTGCATTCAAAGCAATACATGCACCTATAAATGACATGCACATGGTGTATGTGAAATATACAGTACCAGTGAAAAGTTTGGACACACCTACTCATTCCAGGGTTTTTCTTTTTTGTACTATTTTTTACATTGTAGAATAATAGTGAAGACATCAAAACTATGAAATAACACATATGGAATCATATAGTAACCAAAACAGTGTGAAACAAATCAAAATATATTTTATATGTGAGATTCTTCAAAGTAGCCACCCTTTGCCTTGATGACAGCTTTGCACACTCTTGGCATTCTCTCAACCAGCTTGATGAGGTAGTCACCTGGAATGCATTTCAATTAACAGGTGTGCCTTGTTAAAAGTTAATTTGTGGAATTTCTTTCCTTCTTAATGCGTTTGAGCCAATCAGTTGTGTTGTGACAAGGTAGGGTTGGTATACAGAAGATAGCCCTATTTGGTAAAAGACCAAGTCCATATTATGGCAAGAACAGCTCAAATAAGCAAAGAGAAACGACAGTCCATCATTACTTTAAGACTTGAAGGTCAGTCAATCTGGAAAATGTCAAGAACTTTTAAAGTTTCTTCAAGTGCAGTCGCAAAAACCATCAAGCGCTATGATGAATTTGGCTCTCATGAGGACCGCAACAGGAAAGGAAGACCCAGAGTTACCTCTGCTGCAGAGGATAAGTTCATTAGAGTTAACGGCACATCATATTGCAGCCCAAATAAATGCTTCACAGAGTTCAAGTAACAGACACATCTCAACATCAACTGATCATAAGAGACTGCGTGAATCAGGCCTTCATGGTCGAATTGCTGCAAAGAAACCACTACTAAAGGTCACCAATAAGAAGAAGAGACTTGCTTGGGCCAAGAAACACGTGCAATGGACATTAGACTGGTGGAAATCTGTCCTTTGGTCTGATCAGTCCATATTTGAGATTTTTGGTTCCAACCGCTATGTCTTTGAGAGACGCAGAGTAGGTGAACGGATGATCTCGGCATGTGTGGTTCCCACCGTGAAGCACGGAGGAGGAGGTGTGGAGGTGTGGAGGTGCTTTGCTGGTGACACTGTCAGTGATTTATTTAGAATTCGAGGCACACATAACCAGCATAGCTACTACAGCATTCTACAGCGATACGCCATCCCATCTGGTTTGCGCTTAGTGGGACTATCATTTGTTTTTCAACAGGACAATGACCCAAAACACACGTCCAGTCTGTATAAGAGCTATTTGACAAAGGAGAGTGATGGAGTGCTGCATCAGATTACCTGACCTCCACAATCACCCGACCTAAACCCAATTGAGATGGTTTGGGATGAGTTGGACCGCACAGTGAAGGAAAAGCAGCCAACAAGTGCTCAGCATATGTGGGAACTCCTTCAAGATTGTTGGAAAAGCATTCCTCATGAAGCTGGTTGAGAGAATGCCAAGAGTGTGCAAAGCTGTCATCAAGGCAAAGTGTAGCTATTTGAAGAATGCCAAATGTAAAATGTATTTTGATTTGTTTAACAGTTTTTTGGTTACTACACGATTCCATATGTGTTCTTTCATAGTTTTGATGTCTTCACTATTATTCTACAATGTAGAAAATAGTAAAATAAAGAAGAACCCTTGAATGAGTAGGTGTGTCCAAACCTTTGACTGGTACTGTACATAAACTGCAGCAGGACTATACAGCTACAGATGTAACAAGGTAATTAGGCCTAATGAACTGGCACAAGGCAGAGGCTACCTTCTCTTTGATCTAATGTTACAGTTTTTTTTAGTAGTTTCTTTTATGTTACTGTTTGTGTGATCTAAATTGGAGTGAAAAGATACATAATATTATTGTATGTTACTGTATGTAAAACTCCATTTTATTAACCTATTCATCAGGCAATGACCAAATGGTGTTTGGAGTGTCAGGTGGTACTCTCTGGTGTGCAGGGCTGTCTCAGGCCATAAGATAAATAAGAGAGTCAGACTGAAAGAAGAACAAGCCCATTTGGTGCTGACACACAGATATGCTAAAATGTGGTCTCACATATGAGGTGCATAAGGGCCAACAAGAATCAGCCAGCGAGTGGTGTATGTGTGTGTGATGAGTGAGAGATATGAAATTATGAACTCTAGGGCCAGGTCAAGACCAAATAAAGTGGACAGTGTGCTTGACAAATCACATAAGTTGCATGGACTCATTGTGTTCAACAACACGCTTTTTGAATGACTACCCCATCTCTGTACCCCACACATATAATTATCTGTAAGGTCCCTTAATCACTGGACCCCGTAAGGTCGGGGTAATTACTTGTTCAGTAATTAAAGTTTGAAATTCAAACATTACAGATTTACCTGAATCTGCACGACATGGGCCGTCCTCACGCTCTCTCCCAGCTTGGATAGAAAGTTGTAGTGTGTAAAACCAGTCTATTAATGCCAAATAATATAGTCAGTCCACCCTCAAAACACTAGCTTACTAGGGATTGTTTCATTATACAGTGTACTATATATAGCTATATACCGTATTTAGCTGCTATTTAGCTGCTATTTATAAACTTTTAATAAAAATTACATATTAAATATCTGTTACGTGAATTATTTAACAAACTATTTCAGTGTCTCTGTGCGTCTCCCAAAAGGTTGTAAGTCTTTTGGGATTTAAATAACGGACAGAGTCCCGATCTGCATAGTCAGAGATCTTTATTCATTGAGAATTCCATCTTTTATACTCATACGTCATACAAAAAAATCCCTCCCCTCTGTAGGCGGGCTGTAGTTTTCCACTCTAAAACTGCTCTCCTGACCATCAGTTCACACACACACACACACATATATACACACACATACACACACACACACACACATGCATACACACACTTTCTTATCATAGCCTACTCCCTGCATTACTCAGTTATTGCCGTTCTCACAATATTCTGCACCATGTTTTCATAACAGTTTCTCCCCTCCCTAAATTGGGAGGCCTCTTTATCTTGGTTTCTCAGTTGTCTGTAGACAGTTCTCCTTGTCCTTTGTCTGGCCTAACTCTTACTCACATTGCTGAGTCTTTACTGGTCCTACACTTACACATTTCTAACACATTACACACAGTTTCAGGGTGTAATAATTAGTCATTAATAATTAATCTATCAATCCACCCTTTGACTAATTATTACGCACATACAAAATATATGTTGTTATAGAAATGAATCACACTCATTGAAGTATATAAGTTGGTTTGCATATAAAAACATAAAAAATTGTCTCATTCAATACAGGTTTATCAGGGTTACCCCATGATTAAAAGTGTAACGTTACTTTTTAGCAATGGTAACTAGTACATCATACTTAAAACGAGACTTTAATACACAAAAGATCATTACAATAACTTTTAAACTAGAGATTTAGAGTTCTAGGAAAACATCCAGTCTCGAACTATCTGAATCGTCGTCGTCCTCCACCAAGCCTGGTAGGTCATATCCTTCATTCCTTAGGTCGGAGTCCGGGATTGGGCCGTATCTCACCATCTGTTGGGAAACCGCCTTCTCCATCGCCTTGCTCACCAACCCTCGGACACAGGGAATAAGACAACATCCACAAAGAACAAGTATACCCATAGAAGCTATAACTGCACCCAGAATAGTTACAACAATAGTTTTCCATTTACCAAATATGTTATCAAACCAACCATTTAGGGAGCTATCAATACCAGAGTTCTCAGCCAGTTCATTCGCCAGCGTGGTGAGTCCCTGAAGCGCTTTGGTCACAGACCAGTCCGGTGCTGTATTGTTGGGGATGAAAGTACAGCACATAGATCCAAACAGAACACAAACTCTGCCCCGCTCAGCCAAAAGCATATCTAAAGCTATTCTATTCTGCCATGCCATTAAGCTAGTTGCCGCTGTCTGCTCAGCCAATCCCTTCATTGCATCACGAGTGTGGTTTATAAATCTTTGCTGGTTATAGTAAATATAATTTATCCAATCTACGTTTTTATTAATTGTTGACCACCAGAAAAGACTTGATTCAAACCCAGCTTCGATCTGATTCCTAGCTTTGAATTCTTCTGGAACCCCTCGAGGTACTCCTATCCCATCAATATATATCCTTTCATCAAAGGATCCCGGGAGGAGGTCCCACTTTCTATGTGACAACTCACCAGTCTCTGACACGTTTGATTGTTTGCGTATGTAGGTGAGTTCACAATCTGTTATCACCACACAACCACCAGATGTCAGCACGGGCCTGGTTTTGGTTCCTAAAATCCTCTGGCTGCAACAAAGAGGAGAGATTAGTCATGGTCTCTTTAGTTGTGACATTCTCTGTGTGGGAGCAGGAGCTAAGATGCCCTACCCTGTATCCTATCTTATTAGTCCTAGAAAAACAATAATAAGAATCCCCTTAGACTTCAAACGGAGGCAACCTAGGTCGGGGTGACTTTGTTATCGGGGGATACAGATAGTGCAAATTACTACAAGACTCCTTCACCATATTCCCAGGTGGCTTGAACAATTTAATCATGGAGGATAAACCTGACGGAGAGTTAAAGCCTGTCAAGGGGAACGGAGTAGTTGTTAACCTTGGTTTGGCTGTACCACAGGCATAACAGTGCTATTTAGACATAGTTCTTGCCGTATACTGAATCCATTCCAACCACAGGTTAGGATCCCTATACCCCGTCTCCACCTGTACTACTTCCTTCAGGTCTATAGTTTGCACTATCTTCACCACAGCCCCGGTCTCACTACCTCCCTCAGAGAGGTTTACTCTATAGGGTGCCCCAGTTGAAGAGGATATCTCACTTGTCAGGTCTGTAACCTGTTTTAGCGTAATTCAGACTTTCAGACAGTACCTACCCTTATATGGGTCGCACTGCCATTTCTGGTAATTCCCTACTTTCACAATACTCCACCTATCCTTAAACTGTGTATGGAGATTGACATATCCCCCCCCCCCTGCTCAGTATGAGCAACTACATAGTCCCAGGATGTACATGGTGACATACATATATATCTCCCATCCTTTACGATAGTACCAGCCAGTAGTCCCCAACTCCCCAACTGGTCCGCAAAGATCTCAAAGGTGATGTCCTTCCCTACAGTCCCTAGTACTTCCCCTTTCCCTACGTCTAGCTGTCTCCTATGCCTTCGTAGACTGTGCTCAGGTATTATTTTATCAACTTGTGTTAGGTTAACTACTACTTCTGGCGGATCAGGAGGGTTTGAGTGTGTTAGGAATATGGCCCACACAATCAGACAGCTACCTACCGTCAGGAGACCTGTGAATCCCCACCCTCGCCCTGAGAACATGTCAGACGCCAGAGGCCAACCCATTGCTTTACCTTCTATCGAACTCACACAGGGATGATTAGACAGGGTAAGGGAATCTTCGTTAAGGAGCCAACCCCCGAGCCCTAGTGGTGATCGGTTCTTTCTCCTAACTCTGTGTTTGTTCGTCAGGTGTAGCTGGGTTTACCTTTTTACAGTGTGTGACATGCACCCAGGTGGATCTTTCCGCAATTCTTACAGCGAAGGCCGTCACCAACAGGACCTGATATGGACCTTCCCAACGGGGCTACTTCCAGTTTTTCTTCTTTAAGGATTGGATCCACACCCAGTCTCCAGGTTATATAGAGTGGGTCACCTTCTCCTTTAGTTCACCTGTGGGGCACAAAACCTCTGACATACAGGTGTGGTTAATAAACTACCTTCTCATGTGTTCTGCTAGGGTGCTCTCTAGTTCTATGTCTGCCTGTCTGGTCCTGCCAACTGTGGCATTCTGTAAGGTCTTCCAAACACTTTCTCAAAGGGGGATAACCCATCTTTATCTGGGGTTACTCTAAATTTCTTCCCTTCACTCCGTGATAACTCTACAAAATCAATTTCCGATTGCTGGAAAGGGTACTTAGCCGGAGGATACTCACCCTGAGGTGCCCTTTGTCTGCCCTGGTGATTAATTTGAGCACAGATAACACATCTTGAACAAAAGTTTAAAAAATAATAATAATTAGTAATCCCATATGCAACAAAGTGTTGTCTAATCTGCTCTACCATCCATCCCTCCTTTTGACACATGTCACTGCCCATGTGTCAATATTACCACCTACCTAAACAATCACTTAGGTAATATTGATAATTTATCATCCAATTGCCATCCCTTATTTATTTTTGAGACTGTCCCTTGCTTCTTTATTGCTCCTATCTTCCTGATCTCATTACTAAATAAATGATCTAGGTAATAGCTGTTTCGCATTAGATTGTGCCTTCCTCTGATTACTGCAGCTCATTGCATTAATTTAGTTTCAAATACCAACTTGTTGTTTATTAAAGCATACTAAAAATGAAATTTAAATGACAATATTTGATAATACCTCAATTTACTTCTATCCCGTAAAAGTAATCCAAGATTAGTACAATTGACTAGCAACAGGTATCTCTCATTCAGGGAAAGCTCTCTCTCTCTCTTCTGTTATTTTATGGTTCAAATCATATTATTACCAAATTATAATCTTCTTCACACTTTTCACAGTATTATAAATTACCCTCAACTTGGTAAAATAAACTATCTTAAAGTCCTCCTCTCATGCCTTTAGAATTTAACAGTGTGGATGATTAATTAACACCAGAAAGTTAAAACATAGTTCAGAGGCAATTGAAATGATTCAACAAACTGTTCCATCCCATAGTATACCAAACATTACCATTATTCTAAATATTTCATAAATGTTACTTATCCCAAGTGTTCATTAAGTCCTCATGACATTCATTCTCATAAGAAATCATATATACCCCAAACTCAGTCAAAACCAAAAAAACATAAAATTCACTGTGCGTGCTCCTCCAAGACCTATCACCCTTGACCTGCTGAAACCCCCCCAAAATTGAAACAACAACCCTTTATAAACATCATACTAGGTGTGTTGTTTTTTATTTGAAAACCCCAATAAAAAAAACAACAACCAAAAATAGCCAGGTCATGAGGACTCCTGATTTCTCTCTTCCCCTTCTGCCTACAGTTTCTTAACTGGTGCCCTTTCCTTGCACAGTAACTACACGGTTCCTCACATTCTCTAGCAAAATGTCCCGTTTTGTCACAATTGTAACACTTCCACTCACTCCTGTCTCCACTATTACCATTTCCTTCTTGTCTGTCTTTGCTACCGTAACCTCTCTTCTCTCCTAGGTATTGACTAATAGTCTCACTGTCTCCCTGCTTACACTCGTGGACTTTGGAGAAGTCGGCATGTCTGTGACAATATTCTCTCAGATTATCACAGAGTTGTGCCAATTTATCTCCATAAACCCCTTCTTCTGCCCACTCTAGAACCCCTGTATTCAGCTTAAAGCTGGCGGTCAGCCCTTCCATATCTCTTCTGAACTGGTGTACCCCTTCTTAGGGTGGGGTATCCCTTCCACTGCTCTCACTACATCTCTCTGCTTCGTTTACTAAATCCTGGCATTAGTAAATTCTATCCACACACCACCAAAAATGAATAACATATTTGCATACACATAACTAGAAAGCATGAATTTAATGCCATTCTTGCTTAAACAATGCAATTCAACCTTTCTCAAATCTAATTACCTCTGTTATCAACTAAAATTATAGCCACCTCTTATGAAACCCCCAATCTGTCATTGTTTAGAATACAGCAGATATAGGTAACTGTCATTTCTAAGTAGGCTACAAATAACACCAAACACATGCCGTAGTTGACCAGCATATATTGAATTTATCTCCATAGTATTAATATCCAATGTAGTGATTGACATTCCTTAATGGAAATCCTAAATTGGCTTTGAACAATATTATATTAATTATTTCTCACCCATCATCAAATATACTCCCAGCAGGACTGAAAAACTAAAACAAAACAGACTGTGATTTCCAGGACACTGCCCCTTAGTTTCTGGCCTCACTATCTCCCCAAAAATTGGCACTTCCTCAAGGTCCCTCCCAATCTGCTCTTGGTAAACTGCAAACCTTTTATTGCTTCTGGTTTCATAGGGTATTGCTTCTGATATGGCCTATGATTAGATTTGGGTATCACCTGTACTGCTGGACCCCGGGACCACAAATGCTCTGGAACTTCTTTTAAGTCTGACTCCTGTTGTTCTGTCAACAGGTATTCCTCTCCTCAGTATCTGCTATTCTCATCTAAATGTACTCCGGGATCTGAATTGGCTCTCCAATTCAATTTCCGACGATACCTATCTGTGGATGGGCTGTGTTGATCTCCACTCACAATATTGACCCAATCAGTGATCCTCTTGCCCTTGGATACACACTGGCCCATGTCTTTCCAGTCCTCTGCTGGCTCCTTTGCTAGGGACACATGTGGGCTCCATCTTTCCCTGAACTTTGGGGCCCTAGTTCCACCTCCACTGCTGCGTGGGTGTTGTCATAGTGAAACCATTTCAAGGCTATAGTCCTTTCTGTGGTTTTAAATAATGCTTCCTCATAGATTGCATCTGGACCTGGGTGTTTGTCATACCAGAGAGTACAGTGTAGGTCATCGGGGGACATTTTAGTGGGACCTGGTACTATATCATCAGCAAGTTCCATCAAGGTTCGGGGAACATCAGTTATTCCCCCCCTTAACAAATCTTGACTATACCAATAACATGGTTCCCCTTCCCCACAGACCACCATATTGTCTCTGACTATGTGTGCTTTCATTCCCCTCTCAGTGGAAATGACGGCCACATTCAATTTAGTCATTACATCAGGTCCTAGTAAATTTACAGGACACAGCTTAGATATCAGGATGGGTATGGTTGCCTCTCCTCCTGATTGGTCATGTTTTAGGGTTATTGGGGCTGATAACCTTTCAATAAATTGATGACCAGAGGCAGATCACACTATGATTTTCTCCCCATCAATCCTGACTCCATCTGGCTTGTCTGTTGCACAGATTGCTGTCCTGCAGGCTCCCGTATCACAAAGGAATTTAATTTTCTTACCCATTACTGTCAATGTCAAATAAGGTTTATGTTCCTGTTGAAGTGCTAAGTCAATAGTAGCCAATTCAAACACTTCACCATTTGGATCAATGGTTTCCGTAGTCTCCCCCTGACTAGAGTCTACTCTTTCTCCCTCAAGGACTAGTCACGCCTTATCTTCCTCTTCCTCACGCTCAAAGCTGGGAAATAGACGTCTGTTAGGCTTCTCTCTTTTTTCTTTCTTTCCTTTTCCTTTGGGTTTGCATTGAAAAGAGTTATGGCCTGTCTTACCACAGTATCTGCATGGGGCCTTACACTCTCTGGCGAAATGCCCTCCTTTGTTACAGTTGAAGCACCGACCTCCCCCGCTGTAGCCTTCACTTTTCCCTGCCTTTACCCGCTATTTCCCCAAGAGTGGCCATTAGGTACTCTGCTCCTTTCTGCTCTTTCTTGGCTCTGTCCTGTCTGTTATTCTGCTCATGATGAATTGCATATCGTTTAACCTCAGCTAGCGATGCCACCCACCAAAGTCCTTTTAATGGTTCTGCTTATCTCTGGTCTGGTTCCAGTATGCCACTGTTTGCGTTAAACACATCTTTAACTCTCTCTAAGTACTGGCTGACAGTCTCACTATCCTTTTGTTTACACTCGTGTGCTTTAGAGAAGTCTGCATGACGATGGTAATGTTCTCTGAGGCTATTACAAAATTCAGTTATTTTCCCAACATACTCTCCGTGATCGGCCCATGGCAAAAGTGTCCTCTGGGCATCCCCTGAAACCCACTGCCCTCTAACGGCAGCCCAAACCTTACTATTCCTGTTTTGGGGTGGGTCATTCCATCTACCGCTCGGGCCACGTCCTCTGTGTTCATGGCCTGTCTGCTAAATGGCATATTATTATTATTATTATTATTATTATTACTGTATACATCTAAGGTTGCTGGGCCCCTTCATTCCCTGCCAATAGATTAGGTAAGGCTATCAGTTGGGTACTGGCCCCCTCCTACTCTCTCATCTCTCTCACTGCTTCTTTCTCCTTTACACACCTTATGTATCTGTTTAAGCATGGAATCGAGTTTATCTGCGTCCAGACGTCCCTCAAAACCATACCTCTCCCTCCACCTGGGTACATAATGGAGATTTCTTCTATCCCTGGATTCCATTTTAATTACATCAAGTATTTCTCGTCCCCAGTAAATTCTGGGACCTCTTGTGAGGATTTGCCCCCCATGGTTGGTACTGTTAAAAATCCCTTAGCCACCTCTTCTATATAACAAGTCAATTTAACAAGTAATTCAAAACAGCTTCACACCACAACACCTGGAATCACCCCTTCCTGTATATGTAATCTTGACTAGTCCCCCAGAATTATCTCATACTTTACGGAGGAATTTATCCTCACAATGTAATCTTGATAATTCCTGACAGTCTCATACAACAGGAATGGGTTCTCCCTCTTCTCTATACAACCACCTGGAACTATTCATAGATGTGACTTTTGAGCAAACATCAGGTCTCACAGGTATACAACCTTACATGATTATTGGTTAACACCATCGGTAACCTGGAGTTTATAAGGCTCCAGCACGGATAGAGTTACAGCAAAATCTACAGTTGTTTGTGACTTTTGACTTTACTAATATTCTATTTCTCACACATGATATTTTAATTCCTTCTGGTGTACTTTTTGTATTTGTTTAACCCGGATTATTTGTTGACTGTTCTATAATCTCTTACAGGTTACATCCCATAGGTGTACTTTTAATAGTTCCTTCTATTTCAACACCGGGTAGTTTCTTTTGGTAATGGCCTATTACCGTGAATCGTTATGGACCCACCAACCTTAAATAGGCTACCGGCTACAACCTTAAATTGGCTACCTTAAAATGGATACGCATTGATCAATTTGCTACTTTAAATTATGACGTTACCCTAAGTCAATATTATAGCAAGTTCTCAAATCAATTTCACCAAGTAATGAATAAAGACTACTGACCTTATCCTTGCAGCCGAGATTCAATGTAGGTTTGGATTCCGTCACCGTCTCTGTCATTAATCAGGTGTCCTCTGGCCTGTTTTAACCCTTAATTTCATAGGGCAGGACTTTCTATTTACGAATGTATCATTCGCCCGTCGACGGTTTTCAGAGTTACCTGGAATGACAGAAACAGGGTATTGGAGTCCGGCTCAGAAGGACCAAGCTGTTATGTGAATTATTTAACAAACTATTTCAGTGTCTCTGTGCATCTCCCAAAAGGTTGTAAGTCTTTTGGGATTTAAACAATGGACAGAGTCCCAATCTGCATAGTCAGAGATCTATATTCATTGAGAATTCTGCCATCACAATTTCAGAGTCCATCTTTTATACTCATACGTCATACAAAAAAATCCCTCCCCTCTGTAGGCGGGCTGTAGTTTTCCACTCTAAAACTGCTCTCCTGACCATCAGTTCACACACACACACACATATACAGTGGGGTAGAAAAGTATTTAGTCAGCCACCAATTGTGCAAGTTCTCCCACTTAAAAAGATGAGAGAGGCCTGTAATTTTCATCATAGGTACACGTCAACTATGACAGACAAATTGAGGAAAAAAAATCCAGAAAATCACATTGTAGGATTTTTAATGAATTTATTTGCAAATTATGGTGGAAAATAAGTATTTGGTCACCTACAAACAAGCAAGATTTCTGGCTCTCACAGACCTGTAACTTCTTCTTTAAGAGGCTCCTCTGTTCTCCACTCGTTACCTGTATTAATGGCACCTGTTTGAACTTGTTATCAGTATAAAAGACACCTGTCCACAACCTCAAACAGTCACACTCCAAACTCCACTATGGCCAAGACCAAAGAGCTGTCAAAGGACACCAGAAACAAAATTGTAGACCTGCACCAGGCTGGGAAGACTGAATCTGCAATAGGTAAGCAGCTTGGTTTGAAGAAATCAACTGTGGGAGCAATTATTAGGAAATGGAAGACATACAAGACCACTGATAATCTCCCTCGATCTGGGGCTCCACGCAAGATCTCACCCCGTGGGGTCAAAATGATCACAAGAACGGTGAGCAAAAATCCCAGAACCACACGGGGGGACCTAGTGAATGACCTGTAGAGAGCTGGGACCAAAGTAACAAAGCCTACCATCAGTAACACACTACGCCGCCAGGGACTCAAATCCTGCAGTGCGAGACGTGTCCCCCTGCTTAAGCCAGTACATGTCCAGGCCCGTCTGAAGTTTGCTAGAGTGCATTTGGATGATCCAGAAGAGGATTGGGAGAATGTCATATGGTCAGATGAAACCAAAATAGAACTTTTTGGTAAAAACTCAACTTGTCGTGTTTGGAGGACAAAGAATGCTGAGTTGCATCCAAAGAACACCATACCTACTGTGAAGCATGGGGGGTGGAAACATCATGCTTTGGGGCTGTTTTTCTGCAAAGGGACCAGGACGACTGATCCGTGTAAAGGAAAGAATGAATGGGGCCATGTATCGTGAGATTTTGAGTGAAAACCTCCTTCCATCAGCAAGGGCATTGAAGATGAAACGTGGCTGGGTCTTTCAGCATGACAATGATCCCAAACACACCGCCCGGGCAACGAAGGAGTGGCTTCGTAGGGAAGCATTTCAAGGTCCTGGAGTGGCCTAGCCAGTCTCCAGATCTCAACCCCATAGAAAATCTTTGGAGGGAGTTGAAAGTCCGTGTTGCCCAGCGACAGCCCCAAAACATCACTGCTCTAGAGGAGATCTGCATGGAGGAATGGGCCAAAATACCAGCAACACTGTGTGAAAACCTTGTGAAGACTTACAGAAAACGTTTGACCTGTGTCATTGCCAACAAAGGGTATATAACAAAGTATTGAGAAACTTTTGTTATTGACCAAATACTTATTTTCCACCATAATTTGCAAATAAATTCATTAAAAATCCTACAATGTGATTTTCTGGAGAAAAAAAATCTAATTTTGTCTGTCATAGTTGACGTGTACCTATGATGAAAATTACAGGCCTCTCTCTTCTTTTTAAGTGGGAGAACTTGCAAAATTGGTGGCTGACTAAATACTTTTTTCCCCCACTGTACACACATACATACACACACACACACACATGCATACACACACTTTATTATCATAGCCTACTCCCTGCATTACTCAGTTATTGCCGTTCTCACAATATTCTGCACCATGTTTTTATAACAGTTTCTCCCCTTCCTAAATTGGGAGGCCTCTTTATCTTGGTTTCTCAGTTGTCTGTAGACAGTTCTCCTTGTCCTTTGTCTGGCCTAACTCTTACTCACATTGCTGAGTCTTTACTGGTCCTACACTCACACATTTCTAACACATTACACACAGTTTCAGGGTGTAATAATTAGTCATTCATAATTAATCTATCAATATCCTAACAAAGTAGTCGGCATGAGGATAAAGTCAGCCACTACCCAGCAGGTTTTGTCTGGCTAATAGCCTACACCCCTCAAACTCAACTTTGGACCTCGAAGTCAGACGAGACGCTTGGCATTCAGGCCAAAGAGTTCAATCTTTGTTTCATTAGACCAGAGAATCTTGTTTTTCATGGTCTGAGTGTCCTTTAGGTGCCTTTTGGCAAACTCCAAGGGGGCCTATGTAAGTGAGGTATTTCAGTTTTTTTATTTTAAATAAATTAGCAAACATTTCTAAAAACCTGTTGTCACTTTGTCATTATGGAGTATTGTGTGTAGATAGATGAGGGGGGGAATTAATTGAATCAATTTTAGAATAAGGCTGTAACGTATCAAAATGTGGAAAAAGTCAAGGGGTCTGAATACTTTACGAATGCACTGTATATACAGTACATATTAACTATGGTAATGCAGCAATACAACAGGATCTGTACATAGCCAAATAGAATGGCATTACATACACACATCAGGGATATGTATAAACATATCGCAGGAGAGAGAGAGAGAAATAATTACTTAGACAGGCGAGATTCATGGCATTCTCTCTCAGGACTGGTGGAGATCTTATCTGATCTGTGTCTGGTGCCACAGTCATAGATCTTACTGTGCATGCGGGAGCGCTGAGGACAGTCTATGAAACGTCTAGAATCTCTCGCCATGGCTTAACAGTAGCGCCAACTATGAAAACGCAGAGGTAATGTGGCCATACAGATACAGGCTTTAGCAATTAACTCAATCTCCAAACAAAAACCTACTGCAAAACACTCTTGCATTCAATGCAATACATGTACTTATAAATGACATGCACATGGTGTATGTGAAATATACAGTACCATTCAAAAGTTTGGACACACCTACTCATTCCAGGGTTTTTCTTTTTTGTACTATTTTTTACATTGTAGAATAATAGTGAAGACATCAAAACTATGAAATAACACATATGGAATCATGTAGTAACCAAAACAGTGTGAAACAAATCAAAATATATTTTATATGTGAGATTCTTCAAAGTAGCCACCCTTTGCCTTGATGACAGCTTTGCACACTCTTGGCATTCTCTCAACCAGCTTGATGAGGTAGTCACCTGGAATGCATTTTATCAATTAACAGGTGTGCCTTGTTAAAAGTTAATTTGTGGAATTTCTTTCCTTCTTAATGCGTTTGAGCCAATCAGTTGTGTTGTGACAAGGTAGGGTTGGTATACAGAAGATAGCCCTATTTGGTAAAAGACTAAGTCCATATTATGGCAAGAACAGCTCAAATAAGCAAAGAGAAACGACATTCCATCATTACTTTAAGACTTGAAGGTCAGTCAATCTGGAAAATGTCAAGAACTTTTAAAGTTTCTTCAAGTGCAGTCGCAAAAACCATCAAGCGCTATGATGAATTTGGCTCTCATGAGGACCGCAACAGGAAAGGAAGACCCAGAGTTACCTCTGCTGCAGAGGATAAGTTCATTAGAGTTAACGGCACATCATATTGCAGCCCAAATAAATGCTTCACAGAGTTCAAGTAACAGACACATCTCAACATCAACTGATCATAAGAGACTGCGTGAATCAGGCCTTCATGGTCGAATTGCTGCAAAGAAACCACTACTAAAGGTCACCAATAAGAAGAAGAGACTTGCTTGGGCCAAGAAACACGTGCAATGGACATTAGACTGGTGGAAATCTGTCCTTTGGTCTGATCAGTCCATATTTGAGATTTTTGGTTCCAACCGCTATGTCTTTGTGAGACGCAGAGTAGGTGAACGGATGATCTCCGCATGTGTGGTTCCCACCGTGAAGCACGGAGGAGGAGGTGTGGAGGTGTGGAGGTGCTTTGCTGGTGACACTGTCAGTGATTTATTTAGAATTCGAGGCACACGTAACCAGCATAGCTACTACAGCATTCTACAGCGATACGCCATCCCACCTGGTTTGCGCTTAGTGGGACTATCATTTGTTTTTCAACAGGACAATGACCCAAAACACACGTCCAGTCTGTATAAGGGCTATTTGACCAAGGAGAGTGATGGAGTGCTGCATCAGATTACCTGACCTCCACAATCACCCGACCTAAACCCAATTGAGATGGTTTGGGATGAGTTGGACCGCACAGTGAAGGAAAAGCAGCCAACAAGTGCTCAGCATATGTGGGAACTCCTTCAAGATTGTTGGAAAAGCATTCCTCATGAAGCTGGTTGAGAGAATGCCAAGAGTGTGCAAAGCTTTTGTCGTATCGGGTGAATGGTGGCAATTATTGCTGATAAACAAAGGAGTCCGCTCATACTGAACTTTGATCATAAGGTTTATTCAGATCACAAGCTTCAGCATAAGTGACAGATGTCATGACATCCGGAGAGCGACGCCTCAGATTGAAATGGCCGCTCTAACTTCTTATTCGTTTAACCCCTACTTATAAACAATGCAAAAAGATGGGCTCCCTCTTCTGGCCAATCACCAGTCTCCCCTGTCTACAACACACTTCCTGTCTGTTGTATGTGGCGTTACACTAAAACATTCCCTCTTGATACTAAAATTAACGTCCTTTCAGTTCCACTTAAAAACATTTAACAAAGACATAATCCCAATACACGACATTTCCCCCCTTCGAGACGAACAGTCTCGAAAACAAACAGAATAGGATTATGACTAGTAACAATTTATCTTATTGAGTATCTTTAACATTAAACCAAAAAAAACATTCTTCTCTAGAGTGTATATACCTTTCTATGAAATATGAATAACTGTTTATGAAGTGTGTATACATTACTATGAAATATGAACAAATCTTTATGGAGTGTAAGAGCGAAAAACTGTCCGGCAACCTTCGTTCCAAATCCATCCATCAATCAAGACAGTAAAATTCTCTCACGGTCCCTCTGCCCCAGGTAACCACCTCGGTACTCCATATAAACTCATAAACAATGTAAATGCATTTGAAACTATGATGCAATTAAATACACATGTAAGCCCCTGCAAACAAAATCCTATCCAAAAAATATCCACTCTAAGGCTGGTCAACCCATTGGACCCTACAGTGGACCTCTCCCTGCCTAGACTCCCTGTCCCTAAGTATTCACGAAATAAACAAAAACATCTAAGTTCCTCACATGTATCCAATAACATCAAACATCACTCTACAAAACTTAATACCTAAGAATATGACACAATTATGTATTACACATCAAATATGTCTATATTTCATTGCAGACACTGGAATGTAGTCCACTACACTTCATCTCCCCGTAGTCTCGACTTCCAATGGATTGTTGATGATGGAATCGGAATCTCTCCACACCTTTCTTGTTTCATCTCCTCCAGTCATTGTCCTTTCATATTGTCCCTTCATATTGTCCTTGTTTGAGTATTTTCAATCTCCACATGTTCCCCCAAATGCTTCTGGAAGAAAAGGAAAGACCAAACAGTATCTTTTGCAAAACAACACTTTCAAATTGAACATCAATATCAACTAAGAATATAGAAATGATATCTAAATGATGTATGAATCACATTAACCATTTCCCCCCTTTGATTCATAAAATCATACCAAAATCACCCCAATATTGAAAAAAATAATAATAATAATAATAATTTTTTAAAAAATGATCAAATAATCAAAAATGATATTTATCCATTCAGTTCCACTTGTCCATCTTCCTCCAGATCAGGAACAGTCAACAACGGCATCTGAGTGTTGTCTCCAGGCATCACTCTCCAACCTATCTCAATATCATAACTTTCTCAAAGGTCAGTAACAAATTACAAACATCACACACAGTGCTATCAAAGCTGCCATTAAATGTAACCCATCACTGCCCCTACTGGCCTACCTGATCTTGCAACCAAGTCTTCGCTGACTTCCAGCTCCTTCAGATATACCAAATGCATCCCTTATATTCTTCAATGCATATATAACCCTAGTGATAATATCTGAACTATCTGGACTCAAAGTATACCTAATATTATCAATATGATCTTCCCAAATGTTACACCATACCATGGAAAAAGTCCCCCCTTCTCCCTTATATTTATACTTCAATGATAGGCTTGAAGACTATGACATGTAGCCATGTCTCTTTTCATCCAATTTCAAACCTAGCTTCAGATTTCTGTGTCCGGTGCTACCCCTCTTTTAATGGTAAAACCTCATATGGAAGCTTCAACGTTGACATGTAACAACCTCCTATCCATCCATAATGTAAGAATATATATGCTTTATCACCACAAACCCTCTAAATATCTTTAACATTCCCAATAGTCACATTGTCAGGCAAAAGCTAATCTTTTAACCATCAAAGTCCTGCTCTTCTTACTACCTGGTACATAAAAAGTAACATATTTCTCATTACTACCCTTAAGGTCATGCATACCCAAAGTTATCATATAATCATCACAATCTGATATTCCCATAAACATACCCTTTCCATCATATGTTTTATTAGAACAACAACAACTTTTAGCCCTCACTGGTTTCACCTCAAATGCTTCAGTTACGCTGTTACCTGAGTTTCCTTCCCATCTAACAAATGCACACAAGTTAATTCACTTAACCCAATAACACCTAAACCTAGGCTTAAACAAATGTTTTGACAATGACATTATTTTATCGGTTACTGATTGTTGCTGATACCACAGCCATGACAAAGCATAAAATTGACACATACTTGATAGAGGTCGAGCGACCGTCTCTAACATGTTTGGTGCTGGAATTCTCAACAGACATGGACCCTCAAGATTCCTCACTGATATTACAGAATGAGCTGCTGGAACCTGCCCATCTATCTCTAATTTTCACAACAGAAGAATCAAACCCCTCCATTTAGTTTCTCTCTTCCCTAACGAGCGGTACTGATCAGATACCTCTCCTTGTCTGTCATTAAAATCAAAGACCTCATCCTGTACCTCCATGATGAATCTATATTCTCTCTACTACTATCTGTTCTCCTATTTTAACCCTATTCGTACTATCATTGACAGCACTCTCCATCCGTAACATAAACCCTGAGTCCTTCTTGCGACCCCCTTTAATTTCAGAAAAGTTGGTGTCGGTGTCATACTTCCTACATTTGCTATTGCCATCGTATCATTAATCCCTTCCCAAAGTTACCATTAAAGTAGTTGACTTAGTTGATGTATTAACACTCTTCACTACCGATATCCTATGTGTATTATTCACTGTTGGAGTGACTACTGTAACATATTCTTCCTGAACTCCTTTGATTAGGTGCAACAGCTTCTACTCCTGGTCCTGATAACAATACTTATTCTCCATAATTATCTCTCCATGTGGGAGGAACGTCCCCATCCTAACCCTAATAAGTATTTTTTCCCCTAAAATTGGTGCTGGAGCTATTGGTTCCCTTATAATCAAATGCGATATATTTATGGCTTTAATAACTATCAATGTTGAAAGAGTTAAATTGCTTCTCACTGTTGTTTTAATAGACTGAAGTGTTAATGTCCTTAGTTACTGCATCCATTTTCCCAAAGCTTTGAACTCTTTGCTTGTACTTCCATCTATCACCACTAGTGTCAAATGACGTAAATGTAACTTACATTCACTCTCTCTCTCTACTCTAAACCCTAACTTTCAAACTTTTGATTATAAAAATACACCTATAATTACCTTGATCTCCCTACTCTAAAGTGTCCTTCACCACCCTTCTCGCTCTCTTACTACTAACTTTGAAACTTAGCTTACTGTCTTAGAGTTCCTTCAACCTAGTTCTCCTAACTTTTTAATATAATATTTTCTCCTAACCTTTAAAAACCTTTTCCACTGATTTATTCACAAAATCCCTTTACCACCAAATTTTTAGAATATGTGATTGGGAAAGTCCCCACCTGCTTCTGACTTCTTTACACACAGACTTGGCAAACGACTAAACACCATTTAGCCTAGCCTGAAATCTCTTGGTGTAAGAATGTAACCCAGAATAACAGTCACCCCTTTTAACTTTATTTTTCAGACAGATTGTCTAATAGGCAGTCTAATAGATTATCATCCTTCCTATGATATTATCTTTTTAAACCAATATGATTCCCAAAAACCCTACTTTTTAAAATCTTCTACCAGACAGCCGTCTAGTGTACATCTTATTGTACAATTCAATTTAAACAATGCATCTCTTCCCAACACTGCAATAAGTATATGTTATAATATTAGTATGTCTATTTTAATTTCTCCTTGATTTTTTATAGCATAGCTCTATTGGTTCCCTAAGAGTAATTAACTGTTTTACTACCTCAAATCCCTATCCTAATTAGTTAATTTTACATAGTGAGATGTTTAACCTCTTTAGGCTGAACACAGATAAGTTTTTCCACTATTCACTATCACTTCTCATAGTCCTGTTTTTACTTCAATTGTTGGATATTTTCTCTTCTTCTCTAATCGATGCTATCAGCTGACACCCCCCTTCGTATCTTCTAGGCACTCTAGAATATTTAGGGTTCACCTGGAGAACAGGTGATCTTGACTGACCCCTGTATCTTCCTTAAAAATGTTCTCTGTTGTTTCCTCCTGACTTGTTGCAGTCACAGGTAAAGTGACCAACCTGTCCATAATTATAACAGTCTTCTGAAAGTTGCTGGAAGTGTAGCTGAAATCTTCCTCCTCCTTCTAAGCCTTCTCGTCCTCTTCCTCTCCAATTCTGTGTCTGTCCAGAAACTGGCTGTGGATATGGAACACCTGGTACCCCCCTTGGCTGGTACAATTGCATTTGATATTGTTCAGTTGAAGCTGTAACAGTGATTGTTGATTTGGTTCACTCTGATTCTTCATAACCAAAGCTTCTCTTCTCCTTCTTCTTCTCCAATTCTTGGGATCCTTTTCTCAGCAGTTTCTCCTCTTCTGTATCTTCAGCTGTGTTACTTCTTCTAAACTATTTGCTTTATCCAGGCATGATAAACATCGGTCTATATCTCCTTCTATTTCTTCTGTGCCAGTCCTTGTAGGATAAACTCCTTTTGAATACACAGCACCTTCAGTCTCCTCTTTCTCGCTGTCTTCATCTGAACTCGAATCTCTTGTATCCTTCTTCCTTCAACTTCCATCAGAGATCAAATCTCTAGTATCCTTCTTTCCTCTCTTGCCAACTTCCTTCTGATCACAGAGTCATATCCACCCATGACCTCTTCTCAATCACTCTCATCTTCATCATCCTCGTCTTCTTTAACCTCACTCTTCTCTTTCAGACATCTCATTTTCTTCCTTCTGGAGTTTTGGATTCATCTTTATCGTCGTTTCTGCTTGTCCTCTATCTATTATTCGTCTTCATCTCTGATGCAACAATCACCCTCCTGGATGATCACCGGAAGCTGAGGATAAACATCCCTAAGCTCTACTTCCTTCTCGTAAGGTGGGTGTCTTTTTGCTGAATCCGTGCGTAAGAAAGGTGTACTAACTTCTGCCATTAGTTTTCCTGTCACCTTCTCTATACCGTTGTTTATCTTATCGCTGGAATCTTTTATCAGTTTTTGTTTGAGAATGAAGGGCAACTTTTGTTTCATTTGCCGGATAACCTAGCCATACTTTAGTCAAAGGATTACTATCTTGTACTATATCAACCGGTGTAATGACTTTTTAGCCTTGATGTCGTTTTTCCCCATTGTAACAACCCTTTTATATTCCTTTATCGTTAATTATTTTATTTTAGACTATATAGCCTATGGCTTCCCCCCTCTAATTATTAATATAACCTAAACAACCCAAAACAACCTTTAAATAAATCAATTAAAAATCATGAATAATTAAAACCAATTTTTATTCCTATATCCTATGTCACCAATTTATCAATTAGTGGTGGCTATCTTACCACAACCCATCAAATGCAAGTAGTCAACTTCAGACTACAATACCCATAAACAAAGCCTGTAACCCCTTGCTCTATAACCCCTTGCTCTATAAGCACCTAATTATCTTAAATTTACAGAATAATGTCAGTCCTTGATTCCCAACACAACTCCAATCAACCCCAGTGATGCACATAGCCTCCAAAATGCAACTTTCAATGAAATAGTATTTGCCAAGCCTATGTGAAATTGTCATAACATCAAATATTTTGTAAGGGATGATTTTGTGAACTAGCCTGATATCTGATCCTCTGCCTGCGTCACACCTTGTCACGTGACGCACGTCAGCCCCCCTCTCTCTCTCTCTCTCTCTCCTGTCGTATCGTCCTATTGCTCCTCTCATATGACAGAAGAACAGAGACACAGAAAAATATTTTAGTAGTTACTGCAATCACTGAGTTATCTCAACCATATTCAACATTCCTTCGTTCACCCATTATTCACTCTAAGACTAAACTCAGAACTAAATAGATCGCTCAAAAACATTTTTATTTTATTTTAATCCGTCATTTAATTTAATTCATTATACTCCGTCAACATATATTTAATGTATAAATTCACTACATCTCAACAAATAGTTTCATGTTCAAACACCAGCCGCTTTAAAACTATAAGATTCGTGTTAAAATCTCTCCTCTTCTGTGGCTATTTCTCCCCCTGCAGGGTAACCCCACAGACCTATGACCCTTACCCACAATGCCGTGTTTGTAGTTTTAGCAAATAACCGCATGTCGTAGTTTTTTAGTACCGGAACCCAACGTCTCATAATCTCGTGCCATAAACTACAACTCCCACGTTTTGTAGTGTAGTGTCATAAAATTAAACGCATGCGCAAATGCATTCAATGATACGATTCCCAGACAATAGAACGATAGCCTTACGCTACAGCTTCACTATTTTATACCCTATACTCACACAATTACACATAACAGAGCTCACATTTGCGTAGAACTTTGAATTCTACACACACATACATATTTTAAGAGGCTTATCCTATCGCAATAGGACCTCTAAGGATACGTTAGCATGTAGCACACAACACAATTAGCATTAGCATTTAGCATTAGCCGCTATGTACCATGTAGCATGAAACACACTCCCATTTAGCATTAACATTAGCCTTAGCCTTTAGCTAACTGTGGCCTACCACGCCCTAAGTAACCTTGCATTGTGCCTAAATCATTGTCCATATATCACCTGCTAACTTTATGCTGCCGTAAGTTCTGGATAATCATATGAGCGGTTACCCCAAACGAATAATCCGTCGACTATAAGATGAGCATAACATACAATATCATCGTCCACCTCATGGTTCCCAGAACCAACCTGACACCACCCTAGCGCGTTGCCAGGATTTTATGGCCCACTCCTAAAGAGTCGCCTCGTTTCGAGGTCTTTCCAGATTCACAATGCTCTAATTGCATATACGTATCTACCTTACTTTATTCTGCCAATATCTGCCGTTAATATCTGCCTTCAATTGCTGTACAATTTTAGAATAATTATTACCAGACTCCTAGTCAACAGCAATAACGCCACACGAGGCACGGTCGTATGGTACATTTCTCCAGTGTACAATCACATAGCATCCAAACTAACAAGCTCCAAAGCGGTAAGAAAAACTCACCCTTGTCTGGCCATGGCTTCAAAGCGAGTTAGCCTGGCGGCTGAATGAAACAAAGGAGATTTGCAGACCAGCCCCACGTTGGGCGCCATTTGTCGTATCGGGTGAATGGTGGCAATTATTGCTGATAAACAAAGGAGTCCGCTCATACTGAACTTTGATCATAAGGTTTATTCAGATCACAAGCTTCAGCATAAGTGACAGATGTCATGACATCCGGAGAGCGACGCCTCAGATTGAAATGGCCGCTCTAACTTCTTATTCGTTTAACCCCTACTTATAAACAATGCAAAAAGATGGGCTCCCTCTTCTGGCCAATCACCAGTCTCCCCTGTCTACAACACACTTCCTGTCTGTTGTATGTGACGTTACACTAAAACATTCCCTCTTGATACTAAAATTAACGTCCTTTCAGTTCCACTTAAAAACATTTAACAAAGACATAATCCCAATACACGACACTGTCATCAAGGCAAAGTGTGGCTATTTGAAGAATGTAAAATGTAAAATGTATTTTGGTTTGTTTAACAGTTTTTTGGTTACTACATGATTCTATATGTGTTCTTTCATAGTTTTGATGTCTTCACTATTATTCTACAATGTAGAAAATAGTAAAATAAAGAAGAACCCTTGAATGAGTAGGTGTGTCCAACCCTTTGACTGGTACTGTACATAAACTGCAGCAGGACTATACAGCTACAGATGTAACAAGGTAATTAGGCCTAATGAACTGGCACAAGGCAGAGGCTACCTTCTCTTTGATCTAATGTTACAGTTTTTTTTAGTAGTTTTTTTAATGTTACTGTTTGTGTGATCTAAATTGGAGTGAAAAGATACATAATATTATTGTATGTTACTGTATGTAAAACTCCATTTTATTAACCTATTCATCAGGCAATGACCAAATGGTGTTTGGAGTGTCAGGTGGTACTCTCTGGTGTGCAGGGCTGTCTCAGGCCATAAGATAAATAAGAGAGTCAGAGTGAAAGAAGAACAAGCCCATTTGGTGCTGACACACAGATATGCTCAAATGTGGTCTCACATGGGAGGTGCATAAGGGCCAACAAGAATCAGCCAGCGAGTGGTGTATGTGTGTGTGTGATGAGTGAGAGATATGAAATGATGAACTCTAGGGCCAGGTCAAGACCAAATAAAGTGGACAGTGTGCTTGACAAATCACATAAGTTGCATGGACTCATTGTGTTCAACAACACGCTTTTTGAATGACTACCCCATCTCTGTACCACACACATATAATTATCTGTAAGGTCCCTCAATCACTGGACCCCGTAAGGTCGGGGTAATTACTTGTTCAGTAATTAAAGTTTGAAATTCAAACATTACAGATTTACCTGAATCTGCACGACATGGGCCGTCCTCACGCTCTCTCCCAGCTTGGATAGAAAGTTGTAGTGTACAAAACCAGTCTATTAATGCCAAATAATACAGTCAGTCCACCCTCAAAACACTAGCTTACTAGGGATTGTTTAATTATACAGTGTACTATATATAGCTATATACCGTATTTAGCTGCTATTTATAAACTTTTTTTTTTTTAATGACATATTAAATAGCCTAACAAAGTAGTCGGCATGAGGATAAAGTCAGCCACTACCCAGCAGGTTTTGTCTGGCTAATAGCCTACACCCCTCAAACTCAACTTTGGACCTCGAAGTCAGACGAGACGCTTGGCATTCAGGCCAAAGAGTTCAATCTTGGTTTCATCAGACCAGAGAATCTGGTTTCTCATGGTCTGAGAGTCTTTAGGGGCCTTTTGGCAAACTCCAAGCGGGCCTATGTAAGTGAGGTATTTCAGTTTTTTTTTTTTTATAAATTAGCAAACATTTCTAAAAACCTGTTGTCACTTTGTCATTATGGAGTATTGCATGTAGATTGTTGAGGGGGAAAAATGTATTGAATCCATTTTAGAATAATGCTGTAACGTAACAAAATGTGGAAAAAGTCTGAATACTTTCCGAATGCACTGTATATACAGTACATACAGTGAGGGAAAAAAGTATTTGAACCCCTGCTGATTTTGTACGTTTGCCCACTGACAAAGAAATGATCAGTCTATAATTTTAATGGTAGGTTTATTTGAAAAGTGAGAGACAGAATAACAACAAAAAAATCCAGAAAAACGCAGGTCAAAAATGTTATAAATTGATTTGCATTTTAATGAGCGAAATAAGTATTTGACCCCTCTGCAAAACATGACTTAGTACTTGGTGGCAAAACCCTTGTTGGCAATCACAGAGGTCAGATGTTTCTTGTAGTTGGCCACCAGGTTTGCACACATCTCAGGAGGGATTTTGTCCCACTCCTCTTTGCAGATCGAGGCTGACGTTTGGCAACTCGAACCTTCAGCTCCCTCCACAGATTTTCTATGGGATTAAGATCTGGAGACTGGCTAGGCCACTCCAGGACCTTAATGTGCTTCTTCTTGAGCCACTCCTTTGTTGCCTTGGCCGTGTGTTTTGGGTCATTGTCATGCTGGAATACCCATCCACGACCCATGTTCAATGCCCTGGCTGAGGGAAGGAGGTTCTCACCCAAGATTTGACAGTACATGGCCCCGTCCATCGTCCCTTTGATGCGGGGAAGTTGTCCTGTCCCCTTAGCAGAAAAACACCCCCAAAGCATAATGTTTCCACCTCCATGTTTGACGGTGGGGATGGTGTTCTTGGGGTCATAGGCAGCATTCCTCCTCCTCCAAATACGGCGAGTTGAGTTGATGCCAAAGAGCTCAATTTTGGTCTCATCTGACCTCAACACTTTCACCCAGTTCTCCTCTGAATCATTCAGATGTTCATTGGCAAACTTCAGACGGGCTTGTATATGTGCTTTCTTGAGCAGGGGGACCTTGCGGGCGCTGCAGGATTTCAGTCCTTCACGGCATGGTGTGTTACCAATTGTTTTCTTGGTGACTATGGTCCCAGCTGCCTTGAGATCATTGACAAGATCCTCCCATGTAGTTCTGGGCTGATTCCTCACCGTTCTCATGATCATTGCAACTCCACGAGGTGAGATCTTGCATGGAGCCCCAGGCAGAGGGAGATTGACAGTTATTTTGTGTTTCTTCCATTTGCGAATAATTGCACCAACTGTTGTCACCTTCTCACCAAGCTGCTTGGTGATGGTCTTGTAGCCCATTCCAGCCTTGTGTAGGTCTACAATCTTGTCCCTGACATCCTTGGAGAGCTCTTTGGTCTTTGGTCTTGGCCATGGTGGAGAGTTTGGAATCTGATTGATTTATTGCTTCTATGGACAGGTGTCTTTTATACAGGTAACAAGCTGAGATTAGGAGCACTCCCTTAAAGAGTGTGCTCCAAATATCAGCTTGTTACCTGTATAAAAGACACCTGGGAGACAGAAATCTTTCTGATTGAGAGGGGGTCAAATACTTATTTCCCTCATTAAAATGCAAATCAATTTATAACATTTTTGACATGCGTTTTTCTGGATTTTTTTGTTGTTATTCTGTCTCTCACAGTTCAAATAAACCTACCATTAAAATTATAGACTGATAATTTCTTTGTCAGTGGGCAAAAGTACAAAATCAGCAAGGGATCAAATACTTTTTTCCCTCACTGTATTAACTATAGTAATGCAGCAATACAACAGGATCTGTACATAGCCAAATAGAATGGCATTACATACACACATCAGGGATATGTATAAACATATCGCAGGAGAGAGAGAGAGAAATAATTACTTAGACAGGCGAGATTCATGGCATTCTCTCTCAGGACTGGTGGAGATCTTATCTGATCTGTGTCTGGTGCCACAGTCATAGATCTTACTGTGCATGCGGGAGCGCTGAGGACAGTCTATGAAACGTCTAGAATCTCTCGCCATGGCTTAACAGTAGCGCCAACTATGAAAACTGTTAGATTAATTTGGATTTTAAGAATAATGACTAAAGGATTTCACCCCAAACACAGTATAAATGTTAGAATTATCATGTAGTGTCAACCCACTAACAGAGGGGGCGGTACTAACCATTCAAGGGGGAAGGCGGAAACTGTTTAGAAAAGTCACTTAAAGGTGGGAGGAGTCAAGTCCAGGAGGTATAAAATCGTCTGTTTGTGTCATTGGCGGAAGAGCTCTCCATGAATAAACATACAGAAAATCCTTGATCCCCTGCTGATTTTGTACGTTTGCCCACTGACAAAGAAATGATCAGTCTATAATTTTAATGGTAGGTGGACCTTGAATCATTGATGATTAAAACCAGAGCCTTACAACCTCTGGTAATGATTCAAGCTTAGGGTGAATTAGAGATAGAAATTCACATGACAGATTGGTCCTTTGAGCGGAGCTTAAATACGTCTTTATCGTTCTAAGGACACCGAATCCGTGCACGGCCGGGTGATTGCATCCGTGGAGAATAGTCCTGGCCTTCGACGTTAAGGTTATAAACAGGCCGGTGATTACTCTTTATGAACGATAAAGACGTTAACGAGTTTGAAAAATTATTTGAATCCAAACTACAAGGAAAATGTCAGTAATTTTATTCATGGATTTTGGTGAAATGATTTGAACTTGTATAAGAATAGGAATTCTTGTAAAGGGCAGACAGGTTACCAAAATCTCAAAGGAAGTATTAATTATTACGAAACAGGGAGGGTCCGCAATTGATCCTAGGTAAATAGCTATTACAAAAATAAACTAGTCCGAAATGACATGGAGTGAATTGCAATCACAAATGTAAACTAGTTAATATTGTCATTGTACGAATTGCAGTGTAAAAATATAAACAGGGAAATAATTATCATCGTGTGAGATGGATGTGTCGGGAGTAGCGTATGCGACTGGGCATTTGCTAGAACTTTGCAAACAAGTTTGGCAAATGATAAGGTCGTATATGTGTGAGACTTAATCCATCAGGAGACGTGATCATTATTTCAAGGAAGGAGCAAAAATAAGTCGCGTGAGGAAAATTGTGTAACTTACTCTTTTCATGAAACCGGAGTTTTAAATAAAAACTCTGGGTTAGGGGTTAAATAATTTTAAATGGTTAATTACAAAAGCAAGAGGCGCACTAAGATATTAGCTCCTACGAAAATAATTCGGGAGTGAATTATTTAAAAAACAAGAAGGGGGGGGATTTCTAGGTCCGAAAATTAACGGGGGATGAAAGATATATGTTAGAAAGAGATCGAAGAAATATGTTTTATGGATCCATTTGGGAGAAGAGGTATGAATTTATTGGGCATCTCGAGGTAGAAAAATTAGAATTTATGATCAAACAGATGCATGTACACTGTGGAACTAATTTGAAAAAACAGCGAAAGGAGGGGCTGGAGACAGCGAGTGTGTTTTTTTTTAAGCGCGAAAATGGTTTAACGGGAACAAAGGAATATTTAACCATCGAGACTGCATGGGTAAAGAAAAGGAGGAGGACAGTCAATTTTTTTGGTTCAACGGGTAAAATGTTTGAAAAAATGATTCGTGTCAATTAAGAATTGGCTAAAAACACCACAAAGCGATTATTTGAGAGGTACCTATAAGGTCCAACGATGCATATGTATGAACTTTCGCACTCAAACGTAGACGTACGTAATGAGTGAGAAAGTAGAGAAATTTACATTTGCATTCTTGGTCATTTGGCAGACGCTCTGGTCCGGAGCGACTTGTAAGAACCAATTAGGGTTGCACTGAACTATTCTGTTGTGTTGGGCATTTGAATGGCATAAGGTGAAATATGTGTGTATGAGGGAATTCAACGGCGGGTATAAATGATAAATGGATACTACTTAGTATTTGGTTGGTTAAATGCTGAATAAAAGATTTGAGGCGTGGTTATGGGGTAACTAGGAAGACGCACTTATTCAATAAGGAATGGGTGGAGAGGGAGAGAGTTTTTTTACGTGTATTAAAAGTTGCATTAGATAGCTTTAGTAATATTCTAGATATGTCTATGAAAATATGTTATAAGTACGAATGACATTATTTCCTAAGAAGGAAGATTGTAGGGAAGTTTCCCGCGCCTCCCCCATAATGTAGGAAGGAGCAGGAGAGGGGGGGGGGGGGTGAGAGACAGTAAATAAGTTCAGATGGTAGGAATGTCATGTATGCTGATCAACGATATCAAGCATTTGTTTTATTGATTGGGGCCGAATCAGAGAGAACTGTTAAAGATATTGAATAGCGAACTGAAATGGGTTAGCGGGAAAATACAAATAGTTGGAAAATTTTAAAACGATAATTTATTTTCGTTACAGGGAAGCGAGTGGCATTGGCTGTTGTGCTGGGGGAATAGCGCCAGCCTGTGGTGGGTTCTGGATTTGTAATAAATAACTTTATATTTTAAACTAAAGTGATGGAATAGACTACAATTATAACATCAGAAAAAGGACAATATAATTCGTAATAGTTATTATAATTATTATTGATAGTTATTGCAGTTATTATTATCCTGAGTGGCGCAGTGGTCTAAGGCACTGCATCGCAGGGCTAACTGTGCCACTAGAGATCCTGGTTCGGATCCAGGCTCTGTCGCAGCCGACAGCGACCGGGAGACTCATGGGCGGCGCACAATTGGCCCAGCGTCGTCCAGGGTAGGGGGGAAAATGGCCGGCAGGGATGTAGCTCAGTTGATAGAGCATGGTGTTTGCAACGCCAGGGTTATGGGTTCGATTCCCACGGGGGGAGGCCAGTCGAAAAAAAAAGAATAATAAAAATAATAATATATATTCACTAACTGTAGGTCGCTCTGGATAGGAGCGTCTACTGGGTGACTAGAATGTAAATGTATTATCATTGATTCAGTAATGATATGAGGGTAGAGAGGGAAGAAACAGGAAAAGCTAGAGAGAGTAAACACAGAGAGTTTAAAAACAGGGAGTTAAAAAGATTAGAAAACTACAATAAGCCAGGGAAGAAAGAGTGGTTAGATGATGAGGAAGGGGATGACCAGTACCCTTTGATAGCCTTGCCGAACCCAAGGGCTAGGGTGGAGCATGCACCAGACACACTGGATGTATATAGGGCATGGACACAGCGAGATGTAGTGAGAGCTATAGAGGGTGTAGTGCACCCTAAGACAGGAACAGAGGGGTTCAGGAGGAATTTGGAGAGTTTAGCAGCAAGCTTTAAGCTAAACACAGGGGAAATTGAGAGGACAGTCAGAACCCTAGTTGGGAAAGATTGGGCAGCTGTTCGGGGGCAGTGGGTTTCAGGGGATGCCAATGGAGCAGTCCTACCATGGGCAAATGATGGGCAATATGTTGGGAAAATAACTGAGTTGTGTAATAATTTAAGGGAACCTTACCATCGACATGCTGACTTCTCCAAAGTACATGAATGTAAACAGGAAGACAGTGAGACCATCAGCCAAGTGGCATACCTGAGCCTCCCCAGGGACAGAGAAATGATACTCCGTACATCAGCAGCTAAAAAATAGCATTCCTTAGTGGAATGAGACCAGAAATAAGCTGGAATATTAAGAGGACTTTAGTGGGATGGGGAACTACTTCGTTAGCCGAGGTCAAGAGATATGCAATCCATCATGAGCGGAATAGTAGACAGGATAGAGTAAGAAAAATAACATACGGGAGCTGAGTATTTAATGGCCACTAGGGGAAATAGCTGGTAGAGGTAGAACTCCAGAATAGAAGGGGAGAGAGATTTTACTAGGGGGTGGATCAAATAATTGATAATGGATCATTTGAATGAGATCACATGTAGCAGATTTAGAGTAATCAATTAAATAATCATTGTATACTCGAGGAATTTTGAGGGATGTTATGAAGTTAGGCAGTATTTAGGTCATAAGAGGGAGCTACCAAATTAAGTTGAGCCTAACTATCTTTGATTGTTATTTTTCAATTGGGTTTTTCAAATAAATAAAAAAAACACACCCAGCATGATGTTTATAAAGGGTTGTTATGTTGAATATAGGGGATTTTCAACAGTTCATAGGTGGTGTTTACTATGCTGTGGGATGGAACGGTTTATTGGGTGATATTTGAAACTAAATTAATGGAATAAGCTGCAGTAATCAGAGGAATGTACAATCTAAGGCGAGACAACTATTGCCTAGATCATTGATTTAGCAATAGGATCAGGTAGATAAGGACTAGAGAAAAAAAAAAAAATTAGATGAAGAATGATGAGCTTTTTGGTAAGGATAGACTGCTGTAAAGCTTGGGTACTCCATTATGTACTGCATACGGGTAAATTAAGTGATCTTATCTATGGGAAGGCAATGGCAGCCCATGATAAAATCATTTGGAACTCTGAGGAGGAAGAACAGTTTATGTTGTTGCTCTCTTCCCAAACAGTCTTAGCTTTTCATACAAATATCAGGGATGTTACCCAAATGGTAGATGGAGGGATATGACATTGGTCGTGATTTAAAGATGAGGGTTTTTTTGGTGGGCTATTAGAGATAACTGGGTTAATCACGAACATAGAGGTTTTTATTCTTTGTTGCTAGGCAGAATACTTAGGTGACCTAAAAATGGACTTGTCATGTCCAACAATCAGTCTTCAGGTCAAGCCCGGGAGAGCCGGGGTAGAACAGAGGTTGAACTAAACATAAGTGTTTTTACAAGATAAGAGATTGTTTGTTGGATTGCTAATTGATTCTGAACTGAATGAAAGTCGAATTTAGCCGCCATAAAGACAAAGGAAGTGGGAGGAGCAATAAAGAAGCAAAAGACAATCTCAAAAATGAAAGGCATGGCAATTGGTTGATAAATAACCTAAGGGAATGTTTAGGAAGGTGGAAAAAATTGACACATAAGCAGAACTATGTGTCAAGAGGGGGGAAGAGGCTAATTGTATTAAATAATATACGAAGGAGAGGACAAAATACTTTTAAAAAACAAACATTTTTTTAGATACAGTCTAAAAAGAGAATGCAGTCAGAAATTGTTAGATTAATCTGAACATGTGTGAAGATAGTTTATTAACCACACCCGTATGTCAGAGGTTTTGTGCCCCACAGGTGAACTAAAGGAGAAGGTGACCCACTATCTAACCAGGTGACTGGTGAGCATCCAGTCACTAGAAGGAAAACTGGAAGCAGGCCTGTTGGGAAGGGCCCTATCAGGTTATGTTGGTCACCACCTTGGCCATTAGAATAGCAGAGAGAGGAACCTGGGTCCATGTTACCCACTGCAAGAAGGTAAGACCACATACAAGCACCGCTTAGCACACGCAGAGTTGACGAGCAGAACTGGGCCACAGGGTCCGGGGGTCACCTCTGTCAACGAAGATCTCCTACCCAGACCTATCATCACTGTAGTGTGTTCCTAGGGTGTGAGTATGGGGTGGTACCGAGCAGAAGGACTCAAGACAGGAGAGGGTTGGCAGTTTTTGGGAATATGAGTGACCCTGAGCTGCATCATAGTCTCGACAATAGTCGTGGTAGGTCAAGATCCACCACCACCTCGCACCAATTACGCTATGGCCTTACCATTATTAAGAAATAAAAGGGAAGTGACCCGACATACTGACCGTCAAGGGTGAGTGATCTACAAAATAGGAGTCAGAGAAGGGTGGGGAGTAAGATTCAAAATTAGGATTAGGGATCTTATCAGAGCGGATAAGCAAGCAACATGGGATTATAAGATCCCGTTGTATTTATGTTCAGCTCCCTCGGCAGATTATTCCTGGGCTCAGGTATTTAGACATACTGGGGGACGGAGATATGAGACGGGGGGGGGCTGGACGTCCAGATGGAGGATAAGAAGGTATAACGACATCCCCACGGAAATGGTAGTAACGATAGTAAAAGTCACTAAAGAGGACATGAAAGGAACTTACTGGGCTTGCGCGGACAAATACGGATGGGAAACTTGTCTAAGATTACATTTGATGGAGTCAAAAGATATGGAAAGCACAGGTACTGTCATTAATCCACTAACAGCAATAGACCAAGTAGATCAGTCAAGGGATGACGGAGTCAATTCGACTAACCCGTCCACTATGAAAGATTTTCTCCTCCAAGAATGGAACAATGGGGAAGTGGAGGGGGTCCCTGATGAGAATATCTGGTTAAAGTGGATGAAATACACCGCTAGGGCCTTGGGGGAGACCAATTGTTATGCATGCTCCATTGGGCGACCGACAATGTTGACCGCCCCAATGCCAAAGGCAATGTTTCCCTGTGTATTAGACCTGGGGTCCAATCAAAAAGAGCCAAATTGCACAGGGATTGGGCTGGCAAAATTGACATACTGGGCCAGCCCACCTAGATTCACTTTAACTCCTGGCGAATAACAGTGTTACAGACATAGAAATGGCACCCGTAACTTGGGTGATTTTGATGGCTGTAAGGAGATAATTAATGTGACTGATTTAGATAAGGAAGGGAGGAAAAAAATTAGGAGACTAACCATCCCTCTGACTGATGTGTGGTGGGCATGCACTAACAAAGGGAGCATTCGGCAGACATTACCAGAGGGATGGGTGGGTACTTGTGCACCAGTATTGTTGGTCCAACCTGTAAGAATTGGTCATCAAAGACCAGTGACAGGAAGAATAATTAGGAGAAAAAGAAATAAGTCAGGAAGGAAATAGCCCAATTTGGATAGATGGTATAGGCATCCCCAGGGGTGTTCCAGACGAATACAAAGCTATGAATCAAATATGGGAGAGTTTTACTACAACATTTTTCTGGTGGGTGACAATAAACAAAAAAATGGATTGGATAAATTATATCTATTACAACCAACAACGATTTATTGACCAGACTAGAGATGCAGTAAAGGGGATCTCTGAGCGATTATCCGCCATCCCGCTCATAACTTAGTAGAGGTTGGTTCTAGATCAGGCAGAAAGGGCCGGTGTCTATAGAAAGATAAGCCATTGTTGCACATTTATCCCTAACAACACCACACTGGATAGGACAGTCACCAGAGCTCTTACAGAATTAACTGCACTAAGTGAAGGATGAACTGAACTCAGAAGTTAGTACATTGTGGATAGGGTGGTTTGATGAAATATTTGGTAAATGGAAAACCCTAGCAGCCACCATCTTAGGAGCGATCAGTGTTTGTATGGGTATTCTTGTATTATGTGGTTGTTGTCTTGTTCCCTGTGTCCGAGGATTGGTGAGTCAGGCGTTGGTGAAATGCAGTATCTAAACAATGATGAGAGATGGACTGACTCCGGACTCTGACCAGGGGAATGTGAAAAACGATCCTCCAGGCTTGGTGGATGACGAGGATTTGGACCCTGAAAGACCACAATTGGATGAAATGTTTATTAGTTCTGATGTGATCTCTGAGATTAATCATGCTTGTAAAATACATTTATCCTGAATGTGGGAATATTTAGTCAAAGGGGTGGATTGTTAGATTAATTTGGATTTTAAGAATAATGACTAAAGGATTTCACCCCAAACACAGTATAAATGTTAGAATTATCATGTAGTGTCAACCCACTAACAGAGGGGCGGTACTAACCATTCAAGGGGGAAGGCGGAAGCTGTTTAGAAAAGTCACCTAAAGGTGGGAGGAGTCAAGTCCAGGAGGTAT
This sequence comes from Coregonus clupeaformis, assembly GCF_020615455.1. Classification (NCBI taxonomy): domain Eukaryota; kingdom Metazoa; phylum Chordata; class Actinopteri; order Salmoniformes; family Salmonidae; genus Coregonus; species Coregonus clupeaformis. Next base: position 36,979,492 of record NC_059218.1, read on the forward strand.
AAAGTCGTCTGTTTGTGTCATTGGCGGAAGAGCTCTCCATGAATAAACATACAGAAAATCCTTGTTGGTTGTGGACCTTGAATCATTGATGATTAAAACCAGAGCCTTACAACCTCTGGTAATGATTCAAGCTTAGGGTGAATTAGAGATAGAAATTCACATGACAAAAACGCAGAGGTAATGTGGCCATACAGATACAGGCTTTAGCAAATAACTCAATCTCCAAACAAAAACCTACTGCAAAACACTCTTTCATTCAATGCAATACATGCACCTATAAATGACATGCACATGGTGTATGTGAAATATACAGTACCAGTGAAAAGTTTGGACACACCTACTCATTCCAGGGTTTTTCTTTTTTGTACTATTTTTTACATTGTAGAATAATAGTGAAGACATCAAAACTATGAAATAACATATATGGAATCATGTAGTAACCAAAACAGTGTGAAACAAATCAAAATATATTTTATATGTGAGATTCTTCAAAGTAGCCACCCTTTGCCTTGATGACAGCTTTGCACACTCTTGGCATTCTCTCAACCAGCTTGATGAGGTAGTCACCTGGAATGCATTTCAATTAACAGGTGTGCCTTGTTAAAAGTTAATTTGTGGAATTTCTTTCCTTCTTAATGCGTTTGAGCCAATCAGTTGTGTTGTGACAAGGTAGGGTTGGTATACAGAAGATAGCCCTATTTGGTAAAAGACCAAGTCCATATTATGGCAAGAACAGCTCAAATAAGCAAAGAGAAACGACAGTCCATCATTACTTTAAGACTTGAAGGTCAGTCAATCTGGAAAATGTCAAGAACTTTTAAAGTTTCTTCAAGTGCAGTCGCAAAAACCATCAAGCGCCATGATGAATTTGGCTCTCATGAGGACCGCAACAGGAAAGGAAGACCCAGAGTTACCTCTGCTGCAGAGGATAAGTTCATTAGAGTTAACGGCACATCATATTGCAGCCCAAATAAATGCTTCACAGAGTTCAAGTAACAGACACATCTCAACATCAACTGATCATAAGAGACTGCGTGAATCAGGCCTTCATGGTCGAATTGCTGCAAAGAAACCACTACTAAAGGTCACCAATAAGAAGAAGAGACTTGCTTGGGCCAAGAAACACGTGCAATGGACATTAGACTGGTGGAAATCTGTCCTTTGGTCTGATCAGTCCATATTTGAGATTTTTGGTTCCAACCGCTATGTCTTTGAGAGACGCAGAGTAGGTGAACGGATGATCTCCGCATGTGTGGTTCCCACCGTGAAGCACGGAGGAGGAGGTGTGGAGGTGTGGAGGTGCTTTGCTGGTGACACTGTCAGTGATTTATTTAGAATTCGAGGCACACGTAACCAGCATAGCTACTACAGCATTCTACAGCGATACGCCATCCCATCTGGTTTGCGCTTAGTGGGACTATCATTTGTTTTTCAACAGGACAATGACCCAAAACACACGTCCAGTCTGTATAAGGGCTATTTGACCAAGGAGAGTGATGGAGTGCTGCATCAGATTACCTGACCTCCACAATCACCCGACCTAAACCCAATTGAGATGGTTTGGGATGAGTTGGACCGCACAGTGAAGGAAAAGCAGCCAACAAGTGCTCAGCATATGTGGGAACTCCTTCAAGATTGTTGGAAAAGCATTCCTCATGAAGCTGGTTGAGAGAATGCCAAGAGTGTGCAAAGCTGTCATCAAGGCAAAGTGTGGCTATTTGAAGAATGTCAAATGTAAAATGTATTTTGATTTGTTTAACAGTTTTTTGGTTACTACATGATTCCATATGTGTTCTTTCGTAGTTTTGATGTCTTCACTATTATTCTACAATGTAGAAAATAGTAAAATAAAGAAGAACCCTTGAATGAGTAGGTGTGTCCAAACCTTTGACTGGTACTGTACATAAACTGCAGCAGGACTATACAGCTACAGATGTAACAAGGTAATTAGGCCTAATGAACTGGCACAAGGCAGAGGCTACCTTCTCTTTGATCTAATGTTACAGTTTTTTTTAGTAGTTTTTTTAATGTTACTGTTTGTGTGATCTAAATTGGAGTGAAAAGATACATAATATTATTGTATGTTACTGTATGTAAAACTCCATTTTATTAACCTATTCATCAGGCAATGACCAAATGGTGTTTGGAGTGTCAGGTGGTACTCTCTGGTGTGCAGGGCTGTCTCAGGCCATGAGATAAATAAGAGAGTCAGAGTGAAAGAAGAACAAGCCCATTTGGTGCTGACACACAGATATGCTAAAATGTGGTCTCACATGGGAGGTGCATAAGGGCCAACAAGAATCAGCCAGCGAGTGGTGTATGTGTGTGTGTGATGAGTGAGAGATATGAAATGATGAACTCTAGGGCCAGGTCAAGACCAAATAAAGTGGACAGTGTGCTTGACAAATCACATAAGTTGCATGGACTCATTGTGTTCAACAACACGCTTTTTGAATGACTACCCCATCTCTGTACCCCACACATATAATTATCTGTAAGGTCCCTCAATCACTGGACCCCGTAAGGTCAGAGTAATTACTTGTTCAGTAATTAAAATTGGAAATTCAAACATTACAGATTTACCTGAATCTGCACGACATGGGCCGTCCTCACGCTCTCTCCCAGCTTGGATAGAAAGTTGTAGTGTGTAAAACCAGTCTATTAATGCCAAATAATATAGTCAGTCCACCCTCAAAACACTAGCTTACTAGGGATTGTTTCATTATACAGTGTACTATATATAGCTATATACCGTATTTAGCTGCTATTTATATATATATATATTTTTTAATGACATATTAAATAGCCTAACAAAGTAGTCGGCATGAGGAGAAAGTCAGCCACTACCCAGCAGGTTTTGTCTGGCTAATAGCCTACACCCCTCAAATTCAACTTTGGACCTCGAAGTCAGACGAGACGCTTGGCATTCAGGCCAAAGAGTTCAATCTTTGTTTCTTCAGACCAGAGAATCTTGTTTCTCATGGTCTTAGAGTCTTTAGGTGCCTTTTGGCAAACTCCAAGCGGGCCTATGTAAGTGAGGTATTTCAGTTTTTTATTTTAAATAAATTTGCAAACATTTCTAAAAACCTGTTGTCACTTTGTCATTATGGAGTATTGTGTGTAGATTGATGAGGGGGGGAATTAATTTAATCAATTTTAGAATAAGGCTGTAACGTATCAAAATGTGGAAAAAGTCAAGGGGTCTGAATACTTTACGAATGCACTGTATATACAGTACATATTAACTATAGTAATGCAGCAATACAACAGGATCTGTACATAGCCAAGTAGAATGGCATTACATACATACATCAGGGATATATATAAACATATCGCAGGAGAGAGAGAGATAAAAAATTACTTAGACAGGCGAGATTCATGGCATTCTCTCTCAGGACCGGTGGAGATCTTATCTGATCTATGTCTGGTGCCACAGTCATAAATCTTACTGTGCATGCAATACATGCACTTATAAATGACATGCACATGGTGTATGTGAAATATACAGTACCAGTCAAAAGTTTGGACACACCTACTCATTCCAGGGTTTTCTTTATTTTTACAATTTTTTTACATTGTAGAATAATAGTGAAGACATCAAAACTATGAAATAACACATTTTTTTATTTTGTATTTATTTAACCTTTTTTTAACCAGGTAAGCCAGTTGAGAACAAGTTCTCATTTACAACTGCGACCTGGCCAAGATAAAGCAAAGCAGTGCGATAAAAACAACAACACAGAGTTACATACAGTGGGGAAAAAAAGTATTTAGTCAGCCACCAATTGTGCAAGTTCTCCCACTTAAAAAGATGAGAGAGGCCTGTAATTTTCATCATAGGTACATGTCAACTATGACAGACAAATTGAGAAAAAATAATCCAGAAAATCACATTGTAGGATTTTTAATGAATTTATTTGCAAATTATGGTGGAAAATAAGTATTTGGTCACCTACAAACAAGCAAGATTTCTGGCTCTCACAGACCTGTAACTTCTTCTTTAAGAGGCTCCTCTGTCCTCCACTCGTTACCTGTATTAATGGCACCTGTTTGAACTTGTTATCAGTATAAAAGACACCTGTCCACAACCTCAAACAGTCACACTCCAAACTCCACTATGGCCAAGACCAAAGAGCTGTCAAAGGACACCAGAAACAAAATTGTAGACCTGCACCAGGCTGGGAAGACTGAATCTGCAATAGGTAAGCAGCTTGGTTTGAAGAAATCAACTGTGGGAGCAATTATTAGGAAATGGAAGACCTACAAGACCACTGATAATCTCCCTCGATCTGGGGCTCCACGCAAGATCTCACCCCGTGGGGTCAAAATGATTACAAGAACGGTGAGCAAAAATCCCAGAACCACACGGGGGACCTAGTGAATGACCTGCAGAGAGCTGGGACCAAAGTAACAAAGCCTACCATCAGTAACACACTACGCCGCCAGGGACTCAATCCTGCAGTGCCAGACGTGTCCCCCCTGCTTAAGCCAGTACATGTCCAGGCCCGTCTGAAGTTTGCTAGAATGCATTTGGATGATCCAGAAGAGGATTGGGAGAATGTCATATGTCATATGGTCAGATGAAACCAAAATAGAACTTGTCGTGTTTGGAGGACAAAGAATGCTGAGTTGCATCCAAAGAACACCATACCTACTGTGAAGAATGGGGGTGGAAACATAATGCTTTGGGGCTGTTTTTCTGCAAAGGGACCAGGACGACTGATCCGTGTTAAGGAAAGAATGAATGGGGCCATGTATCATGTGATTTTGAGTGAAAACCTCCTTCCATCAGCAAGGGCATTGAAGATGAAACGTGGCTGGGTCTTTCAGCATGACAATGATCCCAAACACACCGCCCGGGCAACGAAGGAATGGCTTCGTAAGAAGCATTTCAAGGTCTGGAGTGGCCTAGCCAGTCTCCAGATCTCAACCCCATAGAAAATCTTTGGAGGGAGTTGAAAGTCCGTGTTGCCCAGCAACAGCCCCAAAACATCACTGCTCTAGAGGAGATCTGCATGGAGGAATTGGCCAAAATACCAGCAACAGTGTGTGAAAACCTTGTGAAGACTTACAGAAAACGTTTGACCTGTGTCATTGCCAACAAAAGGTATATAACAAAGTATTGAGAAACTTTTGTTATTGACCAAATACTTATTTTCCACCATAATTTGCAAATAAATTCATAAAAAATCCTACAATGTGATTTTCTGGATTTTTTTTCCTAATTTTGTCTGTCATAGTTGACGTGTACCTATGATGAAAATTACAGGCCTCTCTCATCTTTTTAAGTGGGAGAACTTGCACAATTGGTGGCTGACTAAATACTTTTTTTCCCCACTGTATGGGGTAAAAAAACATAAAGTAAAAGAATACAACAGAAAATATATATACAGTCTGTGCAAATGTAGCAAGTTATGGAGGTAAGGCAATAAATAGGCTGTAGTGCAAAATAATTACAATTAGTATTAACACTGGAATGCTAGATGTGCAAGAGATTATGTGCAAATAGAGATACTGGGGTGCAAAAGAGCAAAATAAATAACAATATAGGGATGAGGTAGTTGGGTGGGCTAATTTCAGATGGGCTGTGTACAGGTGCAGTGATCGGTAAGGTGCTCTGACAACTGATGCTTAAAGTTAGTGAGGGAGATAAGAGTCTCCAGCTTCAGAGATTTTTGCAATTCGTTCCAGTCATTGGCAGCAGAGAACTGGAAGGAATGGCGGCCAAAGGAGGTGTTGGCTTTGGGAATGACCAGTGAGATATACCTGCTGGAGCGCAGACTACGGGTGGGTGCTGCTATGGTGACCAATGAGCTAAGATAAGGCGGGGATTTGCCTAGCAGTGATTTATAGATGGCCTAGAGCCAGTGGGTTTGACGACGAACATGTAGTGAGGACCAGCCAACAAGAGCGTACAGGTCACAGTGGTGGGTAGTGTATGGGGCTTTGGAGACAAAACGGATGGCACTGTGATAGACTACATCCAATTTGCTGAGTAGAGTGTTGGAGGCTATTTTGTAAATGACATCGGCGAAGTCAAGGATCGGTAGGATAGTCAGTTTTACGAGGGCATGTTTGGCAGCATGAGTGAAGGAGGCTTTGTTGCGAAATAGGAAGCCGATTCTAGATTTAACTTTGGATTGGAGATTCTTAATGTGAGTCTGGAAGGAGAGTTTACAGTCTAACTAGACACCTAGGTATTTGTAGTTGTCCACATACTCTAGGTCAGACCCGTCGAGAGTGGTGATTCTAGTCGGGTGGGCGGGTGCCAGCAGCGTTCGATTGAAGAGCATGCATTTAGTTTTACTAGTCATGTAGTAACCAAAACAGTGTTAAACAAATCAAAATATATTTTATATTTGAGATTCTTCAAAGTAGCCACCCTTTGCCTTGATGACAGCTTTGCGCACTCTTGGCATTGTCTCAACCAGCTTGATGTGGTAGTCACCTGGAATGCATTTCAATTAACAGGTGTGGCTTGTTAAAAGTTAATTTGTGGAATTTCTTTCCTTCTTAATGCATTTGAGCCAATAAGTTGTGTTGTGACAAGGTAGGGTTGGTATACAGAAGATAGCCCTATTTGGTAAAAGACCAAGTCCATATTTATCCAGAGCGACTTACAGTTAGTGCATACATTTTCATCCAGGCCTCGTGTAGCTCAGTTGGTAGAGCATGACGCTTGCAACGCCAGGGTTGTGGGTTCGATTCCCACGGGGGGCCAGTATGAAAATGAATGCACTAACTGTAAGTCGCTCTGGATAAGAGTGTCTGCTAAATGACTAAAATGTAAATGTGTAAGGGCTATTTGACCAAGGAGAGTGACTGAGTGCTGCATCAGATGACCTGACCTCAACCCAAATGAGATGGTTTGGGATGAGTTCGACTGCACAGTGAAGGAAAAGCAGCCAACAAGTGCTCAGCATATGTGGGAACTCTTTCAAGACTGTTGGAAAAGCATTTCTCATGAAGCTGGTTGAGAGAATGCAAAAGCTGTCATCAAGGCAAAGTGTGGCTATTTGAAAAATGTATTTTGATTTGTTTAACAGTTTTTTGGTTACTACATGATTCTATATGTGTTCTTTCATAGTTTTGATGTCTTCACTATTATTCTACAATGTAGAAAATAGTAAAATAAAGAAGAACCCTTGAATGAGTAGGTGTGTCCAAACCTTTGACTGGTACTGTCCATAAACTGCAGCAGGACTATACAGCTACAGATGTAACAAGGTAATTAGACCTAAGGTAATTGCTTGCAGTCAATCACCATAATGAAGCATTAACCTTCCCAACAATTAGGTCCTCCCGAGTGGCGAAGCGGTCTAAGAGGCGTCACTAGTGGGTTCAATCCCCGGGACCACCCATACACAAAAATGTATGCACGCATGACTGTAAGTCGCTTTGGATAAAAGCGTCTGCTAAATGGCATATTATTATTATTATTATTACTACCGGCCGCGACCAGGAGACTCATGAGGCGGCACACAGTTGGCCAAGAGTCGTCCGGGTTAGGGGAGGGTTTGGCCGGCAGGGATGTCCTTGTCCCATCGCGCTCTAGCAACTCCTCGTGGCAGGCCGGGCGCAAGCACGCTGACTTCGGTCGCCAGTTGTACGGTGTTTCCTCCGACACATTGGTGCGGCTGGCTTCCGGGTTAAGCGAGCAGTGTGTCAAGAAGCAGTGCGGCTTTGCAGGGTCATGTTTCGGCAGACGCATGGCTCTCGACCTTCGCCTCTCCCGTGTCCGTACGGGAGTTTCAGCGATGGGACAAGACTGTAACTACCAATTGGATATCACCAAAAAAAATCTGACCTGGAGTGGGAGGGGTCAGAATCCAAATGTGCATTCAGGCACTCTGATTGGGGCTGACAGACAGCTGAGAAGGGGAGAAATCATCCTAACTGGACTGTGTGGAAAGTCAGGTGCACAGGTATGGCCTTTTTAACAGCTGCCACTGGATTTCTTATGGAAATCCACACATCTTAAAAGGCATCAATGGGGGCTTAGTCCTGAAAATACCTAGTTCTATCTGGAAGGACAGGCAAAGCAGAGGGGCAGAGTAGTGAAGGGACCAGACAAGGTGAGGTCCAGTCCTACTGTCCAACCTAAAAGGGCAGCTGATTTTGAGTGTCACTATAGAGAACCATGTGGGACAGGAGAGTGCTGGCTCTGGTGCACGTAAAGGGCTTAGGGGCCGCCCAGTGAAGGAGGTGCACAGAGACGCAGGGACAGTACTGGGCTACCCAATGGAATGCCACGGGTGTGGCAGTGCAGGGACGCTCAGCTGGTGCAGGGACGCTGGGGCCAATCCGTTGGCGCTGAGAACAATGCTTGAGAATTGCCAAAGCTGGAGGCGGTGGCTCGCCTATTGTGGTGGAAATATTTGGCACTCCGGCCACAACTATCATTGGCAGTTCACTGGCTACTGCTGGAGTTGATGACTCTTTCCCCACTGCTGAAGATGATGGATCCCATGGTGGAACAGGTGGGGACCCCTGGGCGACACTCATCAGGGATCTGGAGGCAGGTGCCGGCTGGACCCCAGAGACGAGGTTAGGTGGTCTCCCACATGGGAAGGGCTGAGGCTCATCCAAGGCAGGAGGCAGGCAGCCCCCAAGAACTAAAGACAGCAGGCTCCCCGGGTCAGGGAATGGTGGGACCCTGAAGTCAGCGGGCTGAGGGCCTAGCAGGGCAGGAAACTCAGGGCCTAACAGGGCAGTGGACTTGGAACCTACTACTAAGACTGAGGACTGCAAGCCAGGTATGGTGGGACGCTGCAAACCTAGCTGAGCAGGGAACTTATAGCCTAGCACTAGTTTAGGTGACTGGTCGCGGCTAAGACTGGGGGCTGTGAACTGGCTAGAGGCAGGGACTTCACACCTACAGGAGCAGATTATGCAGATTCTAGCGGGACTGGAGACCCAGGGCCTAGAACTAGGGAAGAAGTGAAAACTGACTCTGGACCTTACAGGAAAACTGACTCTGGACCTGACAGGAACACTGACTCTGGACCTGACAGGGAAACTGAATCTGGGCCTGACAGGGGCAACGACTGAGGGCTAGGAGAGCAGTCGAGCTCTGGGACTACTGGAGAAACGGGTACCTTTGAGCCTAGTGGGGCAGGAGCCTGATGACCCACCTGAGCTAGGGACTGAGGGCCGACTAATGCTGGAGATAGCAGACCTAGTGCAGCTGGAGACTGAGGACCTAGTGCTAGGGACTGGGGCAGACGAGGGCTGAGGACTGAGAACCCAGCACAGGTAACTTGTGGCTTAGCGGGGCAGGGGGCTCTAAACCTGACGGGCTAGGCAACTGCCACCAAATAAGGCAGAGGGCTGCGATCTGAGCAGGGCAGGAAACTGCGGACCTGACGGTGAAGCGAATGTCGGGCCTAGCTGTGCAGGAAACTGCGGACCTGATGGTGAAGTGAATGTGGGGCCTAGCTGGGTAGGATACCTAGGGCCTGGCAGAGCAGCAAATTTAGGGGGTACTTGTGCAGGGAACTGTGGACCTAGAACAGCAGATGACTGGTGACCTAGCATTATGGCAAGAGTCCGAGAACCTAAGTCAGAACAGTGTGAACCTGAAACTATGGCCAGAGACTGAAGGCCGGTTACGGACAGAAACTGAGAGCCTACCAAGGGGGCAGGATAGACTGGACCTACCGGGAAGGTAGGGAACTCTAGACTTACTTGAGAGGCAGGAAACGTAAACCCTGCGAGGGAGGCAGGGAACTCTAAACCTGACTCTACCAGGAAGGAGGGCAACACTGACCACACCGGGAGGGAAGGGAACTCTGACCTTACCAGGAAGAAAGGGAACTCTGACCCCACCGTGGAGGCAGGAAACTCTGACTAGCACGGTGTTGGCAGGCGAGGCAGGAGAGGCCTCAACTTCCTGGCTGCACTTGCCATCTGCAGTAGCTGCAGGCTGTGGCTCCATCCTAGGAGCGGGGGAAGAATCCACTGCGGGCTTGGACTCTGGGCCCAGAGCAAGGAGGGGCTCCTGAGGGAGAGCAGGTGCAATCTTTGTGGCTGAATGTTCCAGGGTAGCAGACAGTCAAACCTCGGGCACCCGAGCGTCTGCCTCGACCAGCAGGGGGTCCCACTGGAAGGAGAGGACAACTCCACAACTACAGCCAGAACAGGCCCCATGGCAGTGGCTGACTGTGTCTCCACGACTGGAGCGGGAGTCTCCTTAACTGTGGCCAGTCGAGGAGCTGGTTGAGGGGGGTGCAGATCTTGGTGTTGTGGACTGTGCACTCTGGAGTTGTCTTGGTCTGATGGGGAGCTGGGCAGCTCTGGTGGCTTGGGTTCGGGGGACCTAGCAGGACGTTGGTTGAGGGAGCAGCTGGGCCAGCCAGGGGGGCCTGGAGTGATGACAATCTGTGGAATAGCTGGGCCACCTCAGGACATAGTGGGGGTGTGTCACTGTTGATGTGGGTGCGTTGACAGGAGTCAGACGCAGGACGCATAAGCTAAGTCAAACAAGACTTTACTAAATGTACAACCAGTACAAAATAAAGTACCTCTAACGAGGAGGCAAAACGACAACGCAACACAGTGCGTTACAATAACGATTCCAGAGTACTGCACAGGATACCACCAACAGACAGGAAATAAAATAACACACAACTAACGAAAACAACCACAGGAAACTTATAAGGCACATAATCAAGACCAAACGGACACAGGTGTAACAGACAGACCAAACCAAACGAACATCGAAACATTCAACGGTGGCAGCTAGTACTCCGGGGACGACGAACGCCGAAGCCTGCCCGAACAAGGAGGAGGAGCAGCCTCGGCAGATTCCGTGACAGTACCCCCCCCCTTGACGCGCGGCTCCAGCCGTGCGCCGACCCCGGCCTCGGGGACGGCCAGGAGGACGCGGATCTAGGATGTCCCTCCTAGGCACCCAGCACCGTTCCTCCGGGCCGTACCCCTCCCACTCCACGAGATACTGGAGACCTCTCATCCGGCGTCTCGAGTCCAAGATGGTCCGGACCCTGTACGCCGGAGCCCCCTCGATGTCCAATGGGGGCGGAGGGGTCTCTCCTATCTCATCTTCTTGGAGTGGACCAGCTACCACCGGCCTGAGAAGAGACACATGGAACGAGGGGTTAATATTCTTATATTCAATAGGCAGTTGTAACCTGTAACACACCTCGTTCAATATTCTCAGGACTTTAAAAGGCCCCACAAACCGCCGACCCAGCTTCCGGCAGGGCAGGCGGAGGGGCAGGTTTCGAGTCGAGAGCCAGACTCGATCTCCCGGTGCGTATACCGGTCCCTCACTGCGGTGGCGATCGGCGCTCGCCTTCTGTCGACGGATGGCCCGCTGCAAATGGACATGTGCAGCGTCCCACGTCTCCTACGAGCGCCGAATCCACTCATCCACCGCAGGAGCCTCGATCTGGCTCTCGTACCATGGTGCCAGAACCGGCTGATACCCGAAAACACACTGGAAAGGTGTTAGATTGGTGGAGGAGTGGCGGAGATAGTTCTGTGCCATTTCTGCCCAGGGGATATACCTTGACCACTCCTCCAGCCGGCCCTGGCAATAGGACCTCAGAAACCTACCCACATCCTGGTTGACTCGTTCTACCTGCCCATTGCTCTCTGGGTGGTAACCCGAGGTAAGGCTCACCGAGACCCCCAAGCGTTCCATGAAAGCCCCCCAGACTCTGGAGGTGAACTGGGGACCTCGGTCAGACACTATATCCTCGGGAACCCCATAGTGCCGGAAAACGTGGGTAAATAGGGCCTCAGCGGTCTGTAGGGAAGTAGGGAGACCCGGCATTGGGAGGAGACGACAGGCCTTGGAAAACCGATCCACAACGACCAAAATGGTGGTATTCCCCTGGGAGGGGGGAAGGTCGGTCACAAAATCCACCGAGAGGTGGGACCATGGTCGTTGTGGAACGGGCAGGGGATGTAACTTTCCCCTGGGCAGGTGTCTAGGCGCCTTACACTGGGCGCACACCGAGCAGGAGGAGACATAAACTCTCACATCCCTAGCTAACGTTGGCCACCAGTATTTCACGCTAAGGCAGTGCACTGTCCGGCCAATACCTGGATGTCCAGAGGAGGGTGATGTATGAGCCCAATAAATAAGTCGGTCACGAACCTCGAGCGGAACGTACGTCCGCCCCACAGGACACTCGGGGGGAGTAGGGTCGGCACTTAACGCCCTCTCGATCTCCGTATCGACCTCCCACACTACCGGAGCCACCAGACAAGACTCCGGCAGTATGGGAGTAGGCTCAATGGACCTCTCCTCTGTGTCATACCACCGGGACAGGGCGTCTGCCTTACCGTTCTGGGACCCTGGGATGTACGTGATCTTAAAAACAAACCGGGTTAGGAACATGTTCCACCTAGCCTGACGAGGGTTTAGTCTCCTAGCTGCCCGGATGTACTCCAGGTTACGGTGGTCAGTCAGAATGAGGAAAGGGTGTTGAGCCCCCTCGAGCCAATGCCTCCACACCTTTAGGGCCTGAACCACGGCTAACAACTCCCTGTCCCCTACGTCATAATTACGCTCCGCCGGGCTGAGCTTCTTGGAATAAAACGCACAGGGGCGGAGTTTAGGTGGCGTGCCGGACCGTTGCGACAGAACCGCCCCAATACCGGCTTCTGACGCGTCCACCTCCACTTGGAATGGTAAAGCGGGATCCGGATGCGCCAGCACCGGAGCCGAAGTGAACAGGTCCTTCAGTTTAACAAATGCCCTGTCCGCTTCAGCTGACCACTGCAAACGCGCCGGACCCCCCTTTAGCAGGGACGTAATGGGAGCTGCCACCTGTCCAAAACCCCGGATAAATCTCCGGTAGTAATTAGCAAAACCCAAAAACTGCTGCACCTCTTTTACAGTGGTTGGAGTTTGCCAATTACGCACGGCCGACACACGGTCAACCTCTATCTTCACACCAGACGCGGACAATCGATAACCCAAGAAGGAGATGGACTCCTGGAAAAACAAGCATTTCTCTGCCTTGACATACAAGTCATGCTCCAACAGCCTCTTCAATACTCTGCGTACCAGGGCTACATGCTCGGCTCGTGTAGAAGAGTACACTAGGATGTCGTCGATGTACACTACCACCCCCTGCCCATGCATGTCCCTGAAAATCTCGTCCACAAAGGATTGAAAGACTGAAGGAGCATTCATTAACCCGTATGGCATGACGAGATATTCGTAATGACCCGAGGTGGTGCTGAATGCTGTTTTCCATTCATCTCCCTCCCTAATGCGCACCAGATTGTACGCGCTCCTGAGATCCAACTTTGTGAAGAACCGCGCTCCGCGTAATGATTCTGTCATAGTCGCAATCAGAGGAAGAGGATAACTGTACTTAACCGTGATCTGATTGATACCACGATAATCAATACACGGGCGCAAACCCCCGTCCTTCTTCTTCACAAAGAAGAAACTCGAGGAAACCGGAGAAGTGGAGGACCGTATGTATCCCGTTCCAAGGACTCGGCTATGTAAGTCTCCATAGCCGCGGTCTCCTCTTGAGACAGGGGATACACACGGCTCCGCGGAAGTGCCGCTCCTGTTTGGAGATCTATCGCACAATCCCCCTGTCTATGAGGTGGGAACCGTGTTGCCCTAGTTTTGCTGAAAACCAGTGCTAAATCCTCATATTCAGGGGGAATGTGCATTGCGGACACTTGGTTCGGACTCTCCACCGATGTTGCCCCTATGGAAACACCTAGACATCTCCCTACACACTGGGCAGACCACTCCATAAGAGCCCTCTGTTGCCACGCAATGGTAGGATCATGGGTGCTTAACCAGGGAAGCCCCAGCACCACGGGATACGCAGGAGAGTCGATCAGATAAAACTGAATGATCTCCTCATGACCCCCCTGCGTAATCATCTTCAGTGGCGCTGTGACTTCTCTAATCAACCCCGACCCCAGCGGCCGGCTGTCTAGAGCATGAACTGGGAAAGGGGGTTCCACCGGCCGAAGGGGAATTCCTACCCTAGAACAAAATACACGATCAATAAAATTCCCAGCTGCACCTGAATCTACTAGCGCCTTATGCTGGGAATGAGGTGCCACCTGTGGAAATCTCACAGGTATACACAGGTGTCCAACAGAGAGCTCTGGGTAAGTGGGGCATCTACTCACCTGAAATGACTCCCCAGTGCGTGACCTGTTGTCCCCTCTCCCAGGAGACCCTCCCCAACACCTAGCCGCAGTGTGCCCTCCACGGCCACAGTTGGTGCAGGGGACGGCCCCCCTCGGGTTCTCTCTCCTCCTCTCCCTAGCGCCTGCACCCCCGAGCTCCATGGGAATCGGCTCGGCGGTGCTGGAGGATGGAATGGACAACCCCCATTCGGGACGTCCGCGGGTAGCCAGCAGGGTGTCGAGACGGATGGACATGTCCACCAACTGGTCGAAGGTGAGGTTGGTGTCCCTGCAGGCCAGCTCACGACGAACGTCCTCTCGTAGGCTGCATCGATAATGGTCGATGAGGGCCCTCTCATTCCATCCCGCATCTGCCGCTAGCGTCCGGAACTCCAGGGCGAACTCCTGGGCACTCCTCTTCCCTGTCGGAGGTGGAACAGACGCTCCCCGCCGCCTTCCCCTCAGGTGGATGATCGAACACTGCCCTGAAGCGGCGGGAGAACTCCGCGTAGGTGATGGTAGCGGCGTCTATTCCCCTCCATTCGGCGTTAGCCCACCAACGCCTTGCCGGAGAGACAGGAGATGAGGGCGGAGACGCTCTCGTATCCCGAGGGCGCCGGGTGTATGGTGGCCAGGTAGAGTTCCACCTGCAGAAGGAATCCCTGACACCCGGCTGCGGTACCATCATATGCCCTCGGGAGCGAGAGCCGAATGCCGCTGGGTTCCGGTACTGGGAGAGGAGGACTGGCCGATGGTGATGGTAAGGTGTGCGAAGATGTGGGCACCTCTCCAGTAACCAAACGGCGCAGCGTGTTGGACAAATCGTTCATGGCGGCCCCAAGTTGTAGGATCATGGTGTCTTGATTGCTGATCCGTTCCTCGAGGGACTTGGGTGCCGCCGCTGCTCCTGCTGACTCCATGGTGGTGTGTTATTCTGTCACTGTTGATGTGGGGTGCGTTGAGAGGAGTCAGACGGGGACGCATAAGCTAAGTCAAACAAGACTTTACTAAATGTACAACCAGTACAAAATAAAGTACCTCTAACGAGGAGGCAAAACGACAACGCAACACAGTGCGTTACAATAACGATTCCAGAGTACTGCACAGGATACCACCAACAGACAGGAAATAAAATAACACACAACTAACGAAAACAACCACAGGAAACTTATAAGGCACATAATCAAGACCAAACGGACACAGGTGTAACAGACAGACCAAACCAAACGAACATCGAAACATTCAACGGTGGCAACTAGTACTCCGGGGACGACGAACGCCGAAGCCTGCCCGAACAAGGAGGAGGAGCAGCCTCGGCAGATTCCGTGACAGGGTACCAATGGTCCCGTGGTGGCGAACGCTCAGGTCGGGAGGGCCTGGAGTAGTGTCTCTCAGGGGAGTAGACGGGCCGACTCAGGGAGTATCGGCTGTCGTGGGGCTACCTTGGCGGTGGCGATGGCTCTAGCTGGGGAGGCCTAGAGCGGTGGTGGTCAGGAGAGTAGCGGCAGTACCGGTGCTCCCGCGGCAGTGACTCAGGCAAGTAGGGCCTAGAGTACGCCCTCCTGATTGCTTGCTGCTCATGACGCAGATACTCGTATTCCCTCAGCAGCTCCCAACTGGTGAGGGTGTGGTCACTCCCTGACCACTGAGGAGGCCTGGATCAGGGCTGGTCAACTGTAGGGTGAGAGAGGTGTGTAAAGTCTCACAGCTCATCTTCCTCTGGGAAGCGATGGATTTGTGTGTGTGTTGTGGGTGGTGACAGCAGCTCCATATGGCTTAGGATTGCAGGATAACTCGTCTGCATCCTGGGGCGCAGAAACGACTCCTCTTTTGGCTACTGGAACATCTTCACTGTAGCCAGGTCAGAGTCCGTCTCAAAGGACCATGTGAAAACTGTTGGTCGCTAAATCCGGCGAAATGAAGGACCATGTAAAAACGGCTCGCTGGAGCTGTCTGAGCGGTCGGCTGTGAATGTCCTCAGCCGCTACTACTTAATGCTGATATAATTGGTTCTGACTCACTACAGGCTGTCCAGCAAGAACAGTACGAATGCTTCTCAGTGCAGAGTTTTATTATATCTTGGGCACCAGACAAATGTGCATTCGGGCACTCTGATTGGTGTAAACCAAGAGGCTGTGACAGACAGTTGAGAAGGGGAGAAATCTCCATAACAGGACTGTGGGGAAAGTCATGTCCACAGGCATGGTCTTTTTTACACACCTGGTCTCCTGAAGTCCTCCTTTTTTGTGTGCATATGTTTTCACCATGGCCTGTAGGTAAAGGTTGCACGCCCGACTTTCTATACTGAGTATTGCCAACCCAGACAGTAGTACTTTAAAGTATTTTTACTTAAGTACTTTACACCACTGGTCGGCTCAGAGATTCGAACCAGCAACCTTTCTGGCCCAATGCTCTTAACCACTAGGCTACCTGCCGCCCTCACGGCATATGTTCACGAATATCCGCTTACTTTATATAGCAGTATTTGTGTTAAGGAAGTCTGCCAGAGCAGAGGCAGAAGGGATGATTGCTCGTTCTCTGGTTACTTTGTAACTGCAATTACAGTGTAACAAGTATTGTAATGGCTCATTGTTACAATTAGTTACATTGTACTTGTAACCCTAACACTAACAATTACTAACCCTAAATAGAGTTTAAGTACAGTTTAATAATGAATAATGATAACAATACTTACACTGTAAATACATGAGCAGTTACACAGTAATAAGGGCATATATATAGGCTAAGTCCTGAATGGCACACTATTCCCTACATAATGCAGTATTGGGCCCTGGTCAAACTTTTTGCCTCATACAGGAAATAGGGTGCCATTTGGAACGCACTAAGACTGTTTGAGCAATAAACAATTTTAGGGCTACTGTATCAAGCATGCTGAAACAGAAGGAAGGTGATATATGTTTTACAAAAAAACAACAACAAAATAACAAGTGCAACACAGTCTCATTCAACTCTTGCAATAAACTGCAAAAAAAGTATTTGCATCAGATTTCATGCATTTCTTGTTTTTATTTTTGTTCCACTTAATTAGTGGGAAAATACACGTTTGTGTGACTTCATTCGTAGGAAAATACACGATATTTGGCAAACTTCGGAAACAATCTTTTGAAAGTTATTGGAGCAATGAATGATGGGCAATGGTGTTCTACACTGCTTTTCTATGTGTCCCCCATTAATTTATATAAAAAATTAAAAAAAACGTGTTGGCCTCCCGAGTGGCGCAGTGGTCTATCAGTGGTCTAATCAATAAATGTGGGGAAAATAGAAGACCTGCAAAAAAAAATTATGTTTGGTTTAAATGCCCCTGATGCAACTGCATGTTATTTGCTGCTCAGATGGGTGCATTTCCAACTACACTGAGCATACATAGAGGTTGCATCCCAAATGACACACTATTCCCTTTATAGTGCATTATAGGGCTCTGGTCAAACATTTCGCATCATATAGGGAATAGGGTGCCATTTGGAACGCACTAAGAGTGTTTGAGCAATAAACACACGTAGGCCTACTGTATCAAGCACTCTAAAAACAGATGGAAGGTGTCATGTGATTTACAAGAAGACCACATATGGGGATGTGAGATGTTTTTTTACAATAAAATAAGATATTAAAAAACAGGTTGCAACAGTCTCACAATCAATTCGTGCAATAAACTGCAAAAAGTTTTGCATCAGATTTCGTGAATGTTTTTTAATTTTTGTGCCACTCAATTCGTGGGAAAAGATACACATTTTTGTGCAACTTCATTATCAGGAAAATACATGTTTTTTAGGCAAACTTCGGAACAATCTTTTGAAAGTTATTGGAGCAATGCATGATGGGCATGTGTGTGTTTGAGCAATAAACAAACGTAGGCCCCCTTGGCATTTTTCCTATTTTGTTGCCTTACAACATGGAATTAAAATGGATTTTGGGGGGGTTTGTATAATTTCATTTACACAACATGCCTCCCACTTTGAAGATGCAAAATATATATTTTTTGTAAAACAAACAAGAAATAAGACAACAAAACACAACTTCAGCGTGCATAACTATTCACAACCCACCTTTTGCAGCAATTACAGCTGTGAGTCTCTTGGGGTATGTCTCTATAAGCTTGGCACATCTAGCCACTTGGATTTTTGCCCATTCTTCAAGGCAAAACTGCTCCAGCTCCTTCAAGTTGGATGGGTTCCGCTGGTGTACAGCAATCTTTAAGTCATACCACAGATTCTCAATTGGATTGAGGTCTGGGCTTTGACTAGGCCATTCCAAGACATTTAAATGTTTCCCCTTAAACAATGCGAGTGTTGCTTTAGCAGTATGCTTAGGGTCATTGTCCTGCTGGAAGGTGAACCTCCGTCCCAGTCTCAAATCTCTGGAAGACTGAAACAGGTTTCCCTCAAGAATTTCCCTGTATTTAGCGCCATCCATCATTCCTTCAATTCTGACCAGTTTCCCAGTCCCTGCCGATGAAAAACATCCCCACAGCATGATGCTGCCACCACCATGCTTCACTGTGGGGATGGTGTTCTCGGGGTGATGAGAGGTGTTGGGTTTGCGCCAGACATAGCGTTATCCTTGATGGCCAAAAAGCTACATTTTTGTCTCATCTGACCAGAGTACCTTCTTCCATATGTTTGGGGAGTCTCCCACATGCCTTTTGGCGAACACCAAACGTGTTTGCTTATTTTTTTCTTTAAGCAATGGCTTTTCTTCTGGCCACTCTTCCGTAAAGCCCAGCTCTGTGGAGTGTATGGACAGATACTCCAATCTCCACTGTGGAGCTTTGCAAATCGTGGATATATCTTTGGTCTCTCTGTTGCCGTTCTGATTAATGCCCTCCTTGCCTGGTCCATGAGTTTTGGTGGGCGGCCCTCTCTTGGCAGGTTTGTTGTGGTGCCATATTCTTTCCATTTTTTAATAATGGATTTAATGGTGCTCCGTGGGATGTTCAAAGTTTCAGATATTTTTTTATAACCCAAACCTGATCTGTACTTCTCCACAACTTTGTCCCTGACCTGTTTGGAGAGCTCCTTGGTCTTCATGGTGCCGTTTGCTTGGTGGTGCCCCTTGCTTAGTGGTGTTGCAGATTCTGGGGCCTTTCAAAACAGGTGTATATATACTGAGATCATGTGACAGATCATGTGACACTTAAATAAAGTCCACCTGTGTGCAATCTAACTAATTATGTGACTTCTGAAGGTAATTGGTTGCACCAGATCTTATTTAGGGGCTTCATAGCAAAGGGGGTGAATACATATAAACGCACCACCTTTCCGTTATTTATTTTTTATAATTTTTTGAAACAAGTTATTTTTTTCATTCCACTTCACCAATTTTGACTATTTTGTGTATGTCCATTACATGAAATCCCCAAAAAAATCCATTTAAATTACAGGTTGTAATGCAACAAAATAGGAAAAACACCAAGGGGGATGAATACTTTTGCAAGGCACTGTATATCAAGCACTCTGAAACAGTTGGAAGGTGTCATGTGATTTACAAGAAGACCACATATGAGGAAGCGAGATGTGTTTTACAAAAAAAAAAGAAATTAATTGCAGACAGTCACGTAAGATGGGGGGGGGGGGGGACGACGACATTGTTTTAGGACTATAAAATGGGATCAAACCCCGGGCTACATCGATCAACAAACCTCTTTGGCACAGACGCATCGTTTCATCCGAAGACCTTGACGTATGTTTTATACTTACTCTTTTATATGTATTTTTAAGTTTGAACTTTGTTACATTTCGTAATTTATGTCTGATTGACATCCATCTACAAGCTTCATTGTCTTAAGGTACAGATGTAGGATCTTAATTTGATAACTCTTTTGTTGCTGCGAATTATCCTGCAGAGTCGGAAATGCAAAAACATTTTTTTTTTTTTTAAGGCTTCTACAATTTTTCATTTACACTTTGAAATGTCGGACTTGATTTGCCCTAAAAAAATGTATCAACCCCTATATAAATGTAACTTAATTATAATCCACATAATAATTCACATTTCCTGTTGCATTTTCCTGCTGTAGCAAACTGGCTCAAATTAAGAGACCATTCTTTAATTTTTACGGGTCTAGGGAAATTATAATTGATTGTTAAAACTTTTAGATGACTTTTTATGTATACACAGATTGCTTTAAAGTACTATATCTAATTGCTCCTGTAAGTCGCTGTGGATAAGAGCGTCTGCTAAATGACTAATTATTTATTTATTTATATTTGGTTGGATTTTATTGAAAGTTTATTACATGTATTTTTTTTTTTAGAAGTAAAAACCTACCCTGAATACTGAGGAATTTGCAATGTCAGAACATTTCAGAATAGGTCTTTTAAAAAATGGTGGGAAATTATGAAAAAATTGACAGTTAGTGTTTGAAGTAAAGTCTAGGTGACTGAGATTTCTAGTCATAGTTTGGGGCTTTTGCTTTTCATAACTTAAATAAGTAAACCTAACTGTTCCCTGTTTAGTCCACTTCCCTCTGAGATTTTAAAATGACAAGTGACAGAGTAGACCAGAATATCACAAAGTTGAAAAGCAACAGTGTTATCATTTCTGTCTTACTTCCTGCCTAAAGATCATGTGTATGCGTGCCGCCCACGGTCTTAAACCTCTGTATAAAGCTACATGTGCAGCTCCCATAGGTCCCCCGTGTGTTTCTGACCACATATCCACAATACTAACACAATTAAAATGCTAAGTATGACAAATAGCCAATTGATGCTCAGAAAAGTATTGAATAGAGTGTCATATGCTCTCCTTTTTAAGTAAAACATTCCTTGTCTGTTTTTGTTTGCTTTGACATGTCACCTCGAAGAATCAGTGCAGTTAAGTCTAACCTACAAAACCTGCAAGAAAATACTTAGAAAATGGGTGGAAGTCATACAGTTGAAGTGGACCATGAATCCCGACACCGGGCAGACGTGGCAGAAGCAGAAAAGAGAAGATTTGAGCAGGAATGCCTTCGGCTCAAGGAGGAGAAAATGCGAATGGAAAGAGAACAACAGATGGGCAAAAAACAACGAGAGGAGCAGGAGAGGCAGAGAAAAATACAACTTGAATCCAAAAGAAAGCAAGAGGAAGATGAAAGGACCAGGATACATAAAGAACTGAAAGCATAAAAAAAAGAGATGAAACTGAGGGAAAATAAGATGATAAAACTGTAGAAAATACATTGATGAGTGGACTAGAGAATATTGTTCATTAATGAAAACGTTACTCTGAATATGGCAGCAGCTAAAAGTCACTTTAAATTACTGTAGCTATAAGGAGTACTCTTTCTCTATTCTAAAATATTTTAAAGTAAAAGCTATCTATTTTTGTTTGTTTGTTTTGTGATATCTCCCTTCAAAGTATACATGGAAGAAGAAAACTAGGAAATGTGACAACCGAATTACCACAGCCAGTGGATGAGGCAAAGGCTGAACAGAGAATAATTAAATGTCGATAGAACAATTCCAGGAGAACAAAGCAAGTATGGAGGCAGAGCCAGAAAGAAAACTCATTCAGGACGAATTCGAACGAGTCTAGATGGAGAAATTAAGATGTCAGGACAACTAAAGCAGGACCAAGGCAAGAGGAGAAGAAATCTATTGAATCCCAAAGAAAGCAAGACAAAATGCCTACGTGACAAACAAAAGAGACTATTAACTCAAATTATTTGATATCTTGAGCAATAAAAGCAAGTTTATGAGTGCTTTTGTATTGGCCTTACCTTTCTTGTAATTGTAATTGTAAGTAATTCTCTTGACTGGCGATAGCAGTAAGGTCTCATCACACACAGTCATATATTTTTGCTACAACTGAATAAAGTATCATTCATATTTCTGCATCTGTTATTATTTCTTGAATTCTTAATATTTTTTTTATGTCATACTTAAACCTCATTTAGAAATTTCAAGATTTTTGATTTATATATTATTATTTTTAATGAAGTGCAAATCATTTCATTATATTTATACCTTTAAAACATATGTTTTTTCCCCGCTGGCTTTGGCTACAGTATAGATTATGATTAAATAAATTATTCAGGTGTACTTGTTTTGGTCTTATAAAGATAATGTATGTCTACTGACCGTTCCAAAGATTCTGTTATCCATATGACTATCTGTGACTACTCCCTTATTAAATTTACACCAGCAGAAAAACAGTGTGCAGTTCTTGAAATGCACTTAACACAAGGTTCCCATGTCATTGTGGACTCTGAGACCCCAGAGTTCATGCTCACTTGGGATAATGTTTATGAAAGAAGAGCAGCATTTACACTACATTATGTTTATCCAAAAGTAAACAGTATTAATTTTTAAGTGTTTTTCCTGATGTTTCTCGTTACAGAGGCGTAGCCTGGAAAATCGAACGCTGAGCATCAAGGCTCGCCTCCCATCCCAGAAGAGCAACACAAGACTGAGGAGGAGACAGAAATGTGAGTGATTCAGATGTCTGCATCTTACGTCTGTCTTGTGGTCCTCTGTAGCTCAGCTGGTAGAGCACGGCGCTTGTAACGCCAAGGTAGTGGGTTCGATCTCCGGGACCACCCATACACAAAAAATGTATGCACGCATGACTGTAAGTCGCTTTGGATAAAAGCGTCTGCTAAATGGCATATTATTTTGTACCTTTGTTATTCCAACCTAAAGTTTAACTCCCCTAGATGTAAAGCTCTGCATTCTTCTAAATGCTTCTACTATACAATAGTTCCGAAGTGTATATAGCTGTGCATAAACCCCTGCTCGGATGTGTTTTCAGAACACTGAGTCATGTCTGACTCTGAAACCATTGAGATAGCCGCTCTCGGCCGACCATTCCAGCTGGGGATGCTGTATGACTGCCGCAGGGATGTCCTCATTCCAGGTACGGAAAACTATTACATTCATTGACTGTGCTTCCACCATAGAGTTGGATAGACTTGTCCCAAAGCCTGTTCTAGCATGGGCAGCATCATTGAGGGCTTTAGCCATTTTAAAAAGTAGTCAAGTTGGTGGGACTTGCATGGGTTACAGGAGCTACAAGTAAAACAATGCCACCTTGTGGAAACTAGGTGAATTGCAACAACAGCCTGAATTCAAATAACTCCCCCACCACTTCCTTAAGTTTTACTTTCAGCTTTGAACAGCTGAAAATACAATATATGTCATTATTGACAACATGTTTCACAGCGATTTAGATGATTTTCTACACTAAAGATTGCTTGTTTTGTCACATAAACTGACATGTAGAATATGTAGAATTGTAGCAACCAGGTAAAGGCAGAGCGATTTCTAAACGCTTGCCCCAGTTTGCCATTGTTGGTTGTGCTCCTGAGGAGATGACCTCGCCTCTAAATGATGCTGATGGAAGAGAGGGAGGGTGCAGCCTTCCTATTTGACAACAAAAGACAGACAGGCCTGCACTATCAGAATGCAATTTTGTGTGGGCCTTGTGAAACACTATAATTTCATGTTATTATTAATGCAGACATTTTATGGACATTTTCTTAAATTACAATTAAAAAATGTTACATGTAGCTCCTTTAAGGAAGGATATCAGAATTCCATTCAGGTCAGCAAGAGGGGTCAGCCAATAAATTATATTTCTGACCAAACATTCTATACCTGCAGGTGGAAGTAAATCATCATCCTTGGCTTTATACCTGTTCAGACTATACAAACCGTAGCACAGTTTTTTTTACGAACTGCCAATACACTCATAAAAGTATACTAAGAAGAAATTGACTACTTTTAAATGGATAGCCCTCAATGGCGCTACAGATATTGTCACAAAAGCATCCATTGCAAAGACAGGAGATGAGCTTTCTTGTACATCTCTATGGTCATCACAGAGTTAAACAAGCTAGAGGACCCACTTGGGACAAAATACTGATAGCATGCAACATTTTGCAGTAGTCATATACAGTTATGCTGTCACAGAAGTGATCAATGGCAAAGATAGATGTAGCTTTTCTAACTACGGTTGTCATGTCACCTAGAATAATTACTTTGATGAGTTCTTTGAATGAAACCATGTTTACATGTATAAACAATTCTGCATGTACATGTTTTTTTCACAATAAAAGTTATTTCTCATTCTCTCTTTTTAAACTGCAGGTATCACACTCTGGGATTCTGAAATACTACAGAAAGACATAAATGTCTCTCCACAACCTAACACTGATTTCAAAATCATTGCTTCTGACTCAAGTGAAGACAAGTCAGAAGCTTTGAATGTGTCTGCATCTCTTGAGGCCAGTTTTCTTGGTGGCTTAGTCAGTGTGAAGGGTTCTGCTGAATTCCTACATGATAAAAAGACCTCAAAGCGTCAGTCCAGGGTTTCTCTGCAGTACCGTACAACCACTCGCTTTGAGCAGCTGACCATGGACCACCTGGGGGCAGGAAATGTGAAACACTGTAATATCTTCCGAGAGGGCTCTGCCACCCATGTGGTGACTGCCATTCTCTACGGTGCACAAGCTTTCTTTGTTTTTGACCGTGAGGTTTCCTCAGGAGAAAACCACCAGGATATTCAGGGAAGCCTGCACGCCGTAATAAAGAAGATCCCCTCCATTACAATAGAAGGGCAGGCATCACTGAAGATGAGCGAGGAAGAGAAGAAACAGACCAATACATTCAGCTGCACTTTCCACGGTGATTTTGCACTAGAAAACAACCCTGTCACATTTGAAGACGCCACCAGGCTGTATGCTGGCCTAGCGCGTCTGCTAGGGGAGAATGGAGAACATGCTGTGCCCATGACTGTCTGGCTCTATCCTCTCAAGAACCTGGACTCTGCAGCTGCCCAGCTAGTCAGGCAGATCAGTGTTAGCCTGGTGCGTCGCACACAGCGAATCTTGGACGGGCTGGACAACACTGATGTAAAATTCCAGGACATGATGAAAGAAGGCATGGCTATCAAGTTCCCTGAAATCAAAGCCAAGCTCAGCAAGTTCAGGGACTTGTGCTCAGAGTACAAGCTGGTTTTCCAGAAAGGTCTTTGCAAGGTTCTTCCCCACATAAGAGGAGGAGGTATGGAGGAAGAAGAACTGATAAAAATGCTCAACAGCAAGGAACGCTCTCCATTCCAGAATGACCTTATGATCACGTACCTGGATGACAGAGAGAGAGAGATTAATGTCGTCAGCTCTTACCTTGACATAATGAAAGAGGTACAAGTTGTGTACTCAAGCAGTGAATTGGATGGAATAGTGCTTGATCAAGCTAAAAATCATGTAGTGTGTTTTGCATTCTCCTCTTTGAAGGACAAAGACGAGTATGTGGTAGACTTGGAGAACTACTTGCTGGAAGAATCAAAGAGTGATTCTTCACTGATACCTTACGACCCCAACACAGCTGGGAAATCAGCAGCAGAAAAGTGGTTTCGCTCAGGGGTGGTAACCACCCTAACCAGGCAAACCATAAATCTGTTCCTAGACTTCAAAGAGTCAAACAAAGACAGAGAAAATATAGCATTCTGCATTGCATCAATTCCAAACAAATTAATCACTGCATCCTCCATCCATGTCTATGAGAGAGGGACACTGTTGAGTCCCCAGTTTGAACTGCCATCGAAGCCAGGTGTCCCCACCATCAAGAGTCTGGAACATGACTGTGTCCACGTGCAAATCAACCCTCCCAACCTTGGCGTCAAGTCTGTGGAGTCGTACCAGGTTTTGTACCAGGCTGTGCAGGCTGAATCTGAGTGGACAGAGGTCAAAGCTGATGCTACCACTAGCCAGGTCACCATCAGACGTTTGGACCCCTATAAAGACTATCGCTTCAGCTGCAGGGCAGTGTGTAGACCTGGTGTGAGCCTCTCCAGTGACTGGACAGAATACTCCAGGACCCGCCCATGTAGCCCCCCTGGACCAACCAGAGAGAAGATTCTAGAATCTGAAAGTATCAGAGTGAACTGGGACATTCCTACCATGGTGGGAGACGATGTTGAAGTCATTGGCTATGAGGTTGACTACAGAGAGTGTGGGAAGGCTGTTGACGATAAGACGTGGCACACCATCAAAACCACCACCAGAGAGTGCATACTGGAAGGTCTAAAGGCTGAAACTGCATACACTGTCAGAGTCTCTGCTAGCTGTGGCGAAGCAGGGAAGAGTCTACCCAGTCCTGAGGCAGTGCTGACTACCATTAGGGCTGATGCCCAACCGAAGAGGAGCAAATCAACAGGAGCAAAAAGTGAGGAATTTCTGAAGAAATCAGAGAGGGTTAAGAAAGGCAACCCTTCAATCCATAGGCTGAATCTGGAACACAAGTTGGGTGTAAAGGAAAGTTTTGAACAGTACACATTTGGAGGGAAAGTTGAGAAAGGGAATAACAAGGTAATACTGCTTCTGGGATCCACAGGTGCAGGAAAAACCACTCTGGTCAATGTCATGATCAACTACATTCTTGGGGTAAAGTGGGAAGACCACTACCGCTTTAAGCTCATCCATGAGGTGACCAACAGGTCACAGGCTGAGAGCCAGACTTCAATCGTAACATCATATGAGGTCTACAATCAACCAGGCTTTCAGATTCCTTATTCCCTGACCATTATTGACACACCAGGGTTCGGAGACACTAGAGGAATGGCATATGATAAACTGATCACAGAGAAAGTGAAGGAATTCTTATGTAACCCTTTAGGGATTGATCACATTGACGCAGTCTGCTTTGTAGTGCAGGCATCCCTCGCCCGTCTCAGTGCAAATCAGAAATACATATTTGACTCCATCCTGTCAATATTTGGAAAGGACGTTGCTGAAAACATCCTGATGCTCGTGACATTTGCTGATGGGAAAGACATACCTGCTCTGGAGGCCATCCAAGCTGCAGACCTTCCCTGTAAGAAAAACAAGGATGGACTCCCAACCCATTTCAAATTCAACAATTCAGCTCTGCTCTATCCGAAAGTAGAAGACAAAAGCTCTGCTGGAGATGGTTCAGAGGATGATAATGAGGAAGGGCTAAAGAGGCTGGTCTGGAAGTCAACTTTTAAGCAGATGAAAGCTTTCTTCAAAGACTTGGAAAGCAGTGAGAGCAAAGATCTAACAATGACCAAGAAAGTGCTGGAAGAACGTGATCGTTTGGAGAAGGCCATGACACAACTGACCCCTCAGATCACAGCAGGTCTGTTAAAGCTGAATGAGATCAAAACGTTCAAACGGTGCCTGGAGAACGAGGACATGAACTTGAAACAGAACCAAGACTTTGAGACAGAGGTAGAGGTTCTAGTTGCTAAGAGAACCAAATTAAGTTCTTTTGCTACAAACTGCCTCGTATGCAAGTTCACATGCCACACCAGCTGCTTTCTCCCTAACGAGGATGAAACCAAACAATGTGCCGTGATGGATGATGATGGTAACTGTGTCATGTGTCCAGGAAACTGCTCTTACCATGACCACGAGAAGGAAAAAGCCTTATGGACATATGTAACTAAGACAGAGAAAAGGACCATTAAAGAGATGAAGGAAAACTTCATAAAGGCACAGGGCAAGTTTATGAACAGCAAGCAGATGCTGGACAAGATTGAAGATGAGTATGTTTTAATCGAGGACAAGCTGATGTACTTGATCAAGCTGTCCTCCAATTGTCTTAAGAGGCTGAATGAGATCGCACTGAAGCCAAGCTCTCTCTCCACTGTGGAGTACATCGAGATACTCATTCGCACTGAGGAGGACGAACGCAAGCCAGGCTTCGAAGATCGCATCGTAGGGTTGAATAAAATGAAGTATGAGTCTGAGCTTCTGGAGAAGATAGCAAGAGGAGAGAAACTACTCCCTGATGAGCGATGCAGGTTTAAGGAGAAACAAGACAGACTGCAGAAGATCACAAAAAGAGTCAATCAAATGCAGAAAGTTGTCAGTGTTTGGCCAGGGAAGAAGTAGGCCTAACTCAAAGTCAAAGTCCATGACCTCGCCCTGCTTCTGACCAAGTGGCACTCTCGGTGGCTTGCGCGAATCAAGTGAACGGGTCATAACTCAGTTAAAGTTGTAGTATTAAATCAGACATATCTCTAGACCCACTCAATTATCCGCTTACTAGGGTTGATTGCAATGCTTTGTATTACTCTCAGTTGACACATTTTCAACATTAAGTAAGTAGCCTTGTGCGAGCCAGAACGGCCCACAGAACAGGAGCCTATCTCCTGTTTCTTTAGCATGAGGCAGCTTGATGTACAAGCACACCCCCTGGACAGGGCGCTAGTCTATCTCCTGTTTCTTTAGCGTGAGGCAGCTTGATGTACCAGCACACCCCCTGGACAGGGCGCTAGTCTATCTCCTGTTTCTTTAGCATGAGGCAGCTTGATGTACCAGCACACCCCCTGGACAGGGCGCTAGTCTATCTCCTCTTTCTTTAGCATGAGGCATCTTGATGTACAAGCACACCCCCTGGACAGGGCGCTAGTCTATCTCCTGTTTCTGTAGCGTGAGGCAGCTTGATGTACAAGCACACCCCCTGGACAGGGCGCTAGTCTATCTCCTGTTTCTGTAGCATGAGGCAGCTTGATGTACAAGCACACCCCCTGGACAGGACGCTAGTCTATCTCCTGTTTCTTTAGCATGAGGCAGCTTGATGTACAAGCACACCCCCTGGACAGGGCGCTAGTCTATCTCCTGTTTCTTTAGCGTGAGGCAGCTTGATGTACCAGCACACCCCCTGGACAGGGCGCTAGTCTATCTCCTGTTTCTGTAGCATGAGGCAGCTTGATGTACAAGCACACCCCCTGGACAGGACGCTAGTCTATCTCCTGTTTCTGTAGAGTGAGGCAGCTTGATGTACAAGCACACCCCCTGGACAGGACGCTAGTCTATCTCATTTTCTACATTGGTGAATCTAAATGAAGCAGCTGATCTTGCTACTGATTATTAATGACTATCATAAGAAAAATGTATGTAGAAATAAAGCAGACATTGATTCATATAAACATAGAGATGTACTTTCCCCTCAGGATGTAATAAAGTATCTATCTATCTATCTATCTAAAAATGTATAACGTTTGCCTACTTTCATGTTGATTGTTTATCATTTTTTATTTTAATAAAAGTGCTGTGTAATTCAATAAGTTCACTATTCATTTTCTATTGGGCACAAATTGCAAGTAATATTTTAGTCATGACATTGGAAATAGTATGTTTGGTAGGGGGGAATTACAATGGTGTGTTTCTTAACCTTTATTCCAAGGACCGGCAAACTATGGTCCCTCTTGTGTCAGGGACCGGCGAGCTTTAGCTTTTCCTCCTTGGGGGACAGCTTACATTAAATCTAGCACTGTAGAACTGACTAAATTAGTGTCAGATAACCAGCTCAGGGACCGGCCAGCAACATCCCAGAGACCGGCACTGGTCTAGGGACCAGAGGTTGAGAAATACTGGTCAGTGTAAGTGGCACCATTCTTGACATTTAAGGTAGGAAATTCACAACACACTATTCATTCTCTTTATTCAAATCAAATCAAATCAAATCAAATTTTATTGGTCACATGCGCCGAATACAACAAGTGCAGACATTACAGTGAAATGCTTACTTACAGCCCTTAACCAACAGTGCGTTTATTTTAAACAAAAAAAGTAAGAATAAAACAACAACAAAAAAAAAAGTGTTGAGAAAAACAAAGAGCAGAAGTAAAATAAAGTGACAGTAGGGGAGGCTATATATACAGGGGGGGTAACGGTGCAGAGTCAATGTGCGGGGGCACCGGCTAGTTGAGGTAGTTGAGGTAATATGTACATGTGGGTAGAGTTAAAGTGACTATGCATAAATACTTAACAGAGTAGCAGCAGCGTAAAAAGGATGGGGTGGGGGGCAGTGCAAATAGTCCGGGTAGCCATGATTAGCTGTTCAGGAGTCTTATGGCTTGTGGGTAGAAGCTGTTGAGAAGTCTTTTGGACCTAGACTTGGCACTCCGGTACCGCTTGCCGTGCGGTAGCAGAGAGAACAGTCTATGACTAGGGTGGCTGGAGTCTTTGACAATTTTGAGGGCCTTCCTCTGACACCGCCTGGTATAGAGGTCTTGGATGGCAGGGGAGCTTTGCCCCAGTGATGTACTGGGCCGTACGCACTACCCTCTGTAGTGCCTTGCGGTCAGAGGCCAAGCAGTTGCCATACCAGGCGGTGATGCAACCAGTCAGGATGCTCTCGATGGTGCAGCTGTAGAATTTTTTTGAGGATCTGAGGACCCATGCCAAATCTTTTTAGTCTCCTGAGGGGAATAGGCTTTGTCGTGCCCTCTTCACGACTGTCTTGGTGTGCTTGGACCATGATAGTTCGTTGGTGATGTGGACACCAAGGAACTTGAAGCTCTCAACCTGTTCCACTACAGCCCCGTCGATGAGAATGGGGGGCGTGCTCAGTCCTCTTTTTTTTCCTGTAGTCCACAATCATCTCCTTTGTCTTGGTCACGTTGAGGGAGAGGTTGTTGTCCTGGCACCACACGGCCAGATCTCTGACCTCCTCCCTATAGGCTGTCTCATCGTTGTCGGTGATCAGGCCTACCACTGTTGTGTCGTCGGCAAACTTAATGATGGTGTTGGAGTCGTGCCTGGCCATGCAGTCATGGGTGAACAGAGAGTACAGGAGGGGGACTGAGCACGCACCCCTGAGGGGGCCCCCGTGTTGAGGATCAGTGTGGCAGATGTGTTGTTACCTACCCTTACCACCTGGGGGGCGGCCCGTCAGGAAGTCCAGGATCCAGTTGCAGAGGGAGGTGTTTAGTCCCAGGATCCTTAGCTTAGTGATGAGCTTAGAGGGCACTATGGTGTTGAATGCTGAGCTGTAGTCAATGAATAGCATTCTCACGTAGGTGTTCCTCTTGTCCAGGTGGGAAAGGGCAGTGTGGAGTGCGATAGAGATTGCATCATCTGTGGATCTGTTGGGGCGGTATGCAAATTGGAGTGGGTCTAGGGTTTCTGGGATTATGCTGTTGATGTGAGCCATGACCAGTCTTTCAAAGCACTTCATGGCTACAGACGTCAGTGCCACGGGTCGGTAGTCATTTAGGCAGGTTATCTTAGAGTTCTTGGGCACGGGGACTATGGTGGTCTGCTTGAAACATGTTGGTATTACAGACTCGGTCAGGGACATGTTGAAAATGTCAGTGAAGACACTTGCCAGTTGGTCAGCACATGCTCGGAGTACACGCCCTGGTAATCCGTCTGGCCCAGCGGCCTTGTGAATGTTGACTTGCTTAAAAGTCTTACTCACATCGGCTACGGAGAGCGTGATCACATAGTCGTCCGGAACAGCTGGTGCTCTCATGCATGCTTCAGTGTTGCTTGCCTCGAAGCGAGCATAGAAGTGGTTTAGCTCTGTCTGGTAGGCTTGTGTCACTGGGCAGCTCGCGGCTGTGCTTCCCTTTGTAGTCTGTAATAGTTTTCAAGCCCTGCCACATCCGACGAGCGTCAGAGCCAGTGTAGTATGATTCAATCTTAGACCTGTATTGACTCTTTGCCTGTTTGATGGTTCGTCGGAGGTCATAGCGGGATTTCTTATAAGCTTCCGGGTTAGAGTCCCGTTCCTTGAAAGCGGCAGCTCTACCCTTTAGCTCAGTGCGGATGTTGCCTGTAATCCATGGCTTCTGGTTGGGGTATGTACGTACGGTCACTGTGGGGACGACATCATCGATGCACTTATTGATGAAGCCAGTGACTGATGTGGTGTACTCCTCAATGCTGTCTGAAGAATCCCGGAACATGTTCCAGTCTGTGCTAGCAAAACAGTCCTGTAGCTTGGCATCTGCGTCATCTGACCACTTTTTTATTAACCGAATCACTGGTGCTTCCTGCTTCAGTTTTTGCTTATAAGCAGGAATCAGGAGGATAGAGTTATGGTCAGATTTGCCAAATGGAGGGCGAGGGAGAGCTTTGTATGCGTCTCTGTGTGTGGAGTAAAGGTGGTCTAGAGTTTTTTTCCCTCTGGTTGCACATTTGACATGCTGGTAGAAATTAGGTAGAACGGATTTAAGTTTCCCTGCATTAAAGTCCCCGGCCACTAGGAGCGCTGCATCTGGATGAGCGTTTTCCTGTTGATTAATGGCCTTGTACAACTCATTCAGTGCAATCTTAATGCCAGCATTGGTTTGTGGTGGTAAATAGACAGCTATGAAAAATATAGCTGAAAACTCTCTTGGTAAATAGTGTGGTCTACAGCTTATCATAAGATACTCTACCTCAGGCGAGCAAAACCTCGAGACTTCCTTAGTATTTGATTTTGTACACCAGCTGTTGTTTACAAATATACAGAGACCGCCACCCTTTGTCTTACCGGAGCCAGCCGTTCTGTCCTGCCGATGTAGCGTGTAGCCTGCTAGCTGAATGGTATCATTGTTGTCGTTCAGCCACGACTCCGTGAAACATAAGATATTACAGTTTTTAATGTCCCGTTGGTAGGATAACCGTAATCTTAAATCGTCAATTTTATTCTCAAAAGATTGAACGTTGGCTAATAGTATTGATGGGAGAGGCAGTTTACTCGCTCGCCGTCGGATCCTCACAAGGCACCCCCGACCTACGTCCACGATATCTCCGTCTCTTCCTCAGGCGAATGACGGGGATCTGGGCCTTGCCGGGTGTCTGTAGAATATCCTTCGCGTCCGACTCGTTGAAGAAAAAGTCTTCGTCCAATGCGAGGTGAGTAATCGCTGTCCTGATATCCAGAAGCTCTTTTTGGTTATAAGAGACGATGGCATAAACATTATGTACAAAATAAATTACAAATAACGCGGAAAAACACACATAATAGTACAATTGGTTAGAGGGCTGTAAAACGGCAGCCATCTTCTCCGGCGCCGTTTCAATATTTGCATAGAAGAAGAAATCTACTGTTGGATTCTAGCTTGAAATATACGTATTTGTGTTACCATACTATAACTTATTGATCACTTTACATTCTCAGCATGCCAGTGTTTCTTTTGGGCATGCGAAGTCCTCAATATTTGCATAGAAGAAGAAATCTACTGTTGGATTCTAGCTTGAAATATACGTATTTGTGTTACCATACTATAACTTATTGATCACTTTACATGTATAAGGAATGTATATGTTAGGGGTCAAGAAAGGGTGAAGACTAGGTGTGAGTGAAAGTTACTGTGAGAGAAAAGGGGAACAGGGGGTCACTGATAAACATAATTGAGAAGTGACCAGATAAAGAGGAACTGCTAGCAAACTGCTCGACCGCGAAGACAACAGAGCAACATTTAGGCAGTATTGGGCAACAGATTGCAGTTCTGAAAAGTTACACCCCTAATCTCATCTGGGCATATAAATGCCTGTTTGATCATGTGCAAAATGTCTTTGCAGCCGTATGACCCAGTGGGTGAATAAACTTGGTGTGAGCTTTTTCTGTCATTGTCATTTTGGCCGATTCCATGTAAAAATCAAGTGGAGCATGCAAATGTAAAATTAGTAATTTACAACTTAAACCACGTTCATAATTATCCTTGAAGTCTGTATGTTGGAGTTCAGGCTTTATTTTGAAAAGTTTAAGTAGGAAATTGTACAATTTTGACCCTTACAGAGTAGGTGGCCAAGTCTCAATCATATTTCATGGATTTAGAAAGGGCTCACAGAGCTTGTTAAGGAGACATCCTTAACATTGTAATCCCCAGTCCAATATCAACTGTCCAAAGGCTCCATCAGTTATCCAGAGTTCCTTAGTCTGTGGAACCAGATTGTGGAACCAGATTCAAGGTAGGTGAACAAGATTATTTAGTTTGAATTTTTCTAGGCCTGTGGCAAAACATATTTCAAGTGAATTTGAATATTTCTGCCCTCTGGGGGAGTTAATGCCTTTAGCTCAGAGGGCTAAAGCAGTCTTGAGTGGCATTAAGGATGGGTTTGAAACCTGTTTGTTATTCAATCAGTTACATTTAATTAGGAAAGCTCATAGTAAATTGTGTGTGTGTCTTCCAGAACATCTTCTATCGTACTGATGTCTCCGGTACTGGCAACCTGTCCTTCAACGAGCTGTGCAGTGCAGTCCGTGCTGCAGGTACCTGATCGTCTCTGTCTTCTGATCTCTCTCTCTCTCTCTCTCTCTCTCTCTCTCTCTCTCTCATATTATTATGAATGACCCGGTTCCCACTCTGGAGATTTTCTGAACTCTCACCCTCCGCCTCAAACAGCACCCTATTCTCTTGTATAGTCAAGAGCCTTATGGGCGCTGGTCAAAACTAGTGCACTACACAGGGAATAGGGTGCTGTTTGGAATTCAACCTTCATACTTCTCTCTCTTTCTAGCATTGATTTTGCAGAAAAGTTTGACTTGCAATGATTGTGATATGTGGTTGTTTTACCTACCTTAGTCGCTCTGAATGATAGTGTCTGCTAAATGGCTAAAATGCTAAATGTATACGTTAGCAAAATGTTGTAGTAAAAAAAAGACATGCAAAGACATGTTTATAGCACTGTTAAGAAGGATAGTAGCACTGCTATGAAGGTTAATGGACAGATGTTGAACTGGAGCTCCAAAGTTCTCAGGATGGGAACTATCTGATGAAAAATAAAGTTACTTTATCTATTTTGACCGTGGTCTAGTGGTAACGCCCTCTGGCTCTGTGCACATACTATTCCCTGCCGGAGACCGGGGTTCAATCCCCAACTCCAACTATGCCTCCCACCCCTATAAATACATTTCTAAATAAAGTACAACAATATGTAAGGAGATTGGATATCCACTATCCTTAAGAAACTAACAATTAATCGGGGTGTCAGGTAACCTAGCGGTTAAGAGCTTTGGGTCAGTAACCGTAAGGTCGCTGGTTTGAATCCCGAGCCGACCGGGGGGGGATCTGTCAATGTGCCCATCTGCTGAATTACTAAAATGTAACTAATTCTTGTAATTTTCCTCTTCACAGAAATCTT
Source organism: Coregonus clupeaformis (assembly GCF_020615455.1). Lineage (NCBI taxonomy): Eukaryota > Metazoa > Chordata > Actinopteri > Salmoniformes > Salmonidae > Coregonus > Coregonus clupeaformis. The sequence goes on from NC_059218.1 coordinate 37,014,458, forward strand.
CAAAAAGCTACAGGACTGAAGTAAATCTAGTGTTTTCAGCCACTTTCTCCTATGGGCGCTGGTCAAAAGTAGTACACTATATAAGGAATAGGGTGCCATTTGGGAAATGCACATAGACTACCAATAACGTTTTTTTTTGTTGCTATTGATGATAAATGGTTTTCTTTATTGTCGATGGAGCATTTGGTGCAAATACAGTACTTTACCAATGGCAATGCTGTCAAAAGAATTGTCATCTTTGTGGACTGGCAATGTGAAATCTTTGTGAAATCTCAATGCTTTGTTTCCTCCTATTGCTGAGGACTCTTCTCTCAATGTACAACTAAGATACAGCAGCTGACACATGCCAGAAGAGGATAGAGGGATGGAGAGATAGAGGAATGGAGAGATAGAGGGATGGAGCGATAGAGGGATGGAGAGAGAGGGATGGTGAGATAGAGGAATGGAGAGATAGAGGGATGGAGCGATAGAGGTATGGAGATAGAGGGATGGAGAGATAGAGGAATGGAGAGATAGGGGGATGGAGATAGAGGGATGGAGAGATAGAGGGATGGAGAGATAGAGGAATGGAAACACAATCCAGTTTTCCTTTCTTTAATTCTCATGCAATTCGATGTATTCATGGTGGTGGGAAGAAAATGAATCCTTGTCTCTAGAGATCATCTGCAGAGATGTGTTACAGAACACAAGAATAAGGCTGTAGGTGACCGTATTACCGCCACACTGGCAGTCATGAGTCATGACCGCAGTACAATTTCTATTGGGACAATTGAGTCACAGCAATCTCCTTTTATGCACTCTGGACATGCATTGGTAGTACCCAACTCGCTAACGACCATCAGGTTGCTAATGGCCTGGTACTCAGGACTGTCCCTCTAACCACTCTGACATCAATGCAAATGAAATAGAAAATCACATCAAATACATAATCAAAACAGTATTGTACTTTTAAAACTCACCTCACTGTGATTGATCAATTAGAAGAAAGAAAGAAGTTCAACAACAGGTTGAAACTGAGTGGAATACATGGTCATTGTGGATGTTGTTTCAACAACGAAATGGACAGTGCTTTCTAAGGTGATGATTCAAAACACCCACATGCCTATTAGAGCTTATACATATGCACAGGCCTATATACAGTTGAAGTCGGAGGTTTACATACACCTTAGCCAAATACATTAAAACTCAGTTTTTCACAATTCCTGACATTTAATCCTAGTAAAAATTCCCTGTCTTAGGTCAGTTAGGATCACCACTTTATTTTAAGAATGTGAAATGTCAGAATAATAGTAGAGAATTATTTCTTTCAGCTTTTATTTCTTTAATCACATTCCCAGTGGGTCAGAAGTTTGCATACACTCAATTAGTATTTGGTAGCATTGCCTTTAAATTGCTTAACTTGGGTCAAACATGTCGGGTACCCTTCCACAAGCTTCCCACAATAAGTTGGGAATTTTGGCCCATTCCTCCTGACAGAGCTAGTGTAACTGAGTCAGGTTTGTAGGCTTCCTTGCTCGCACACGCTTTTTCAGTTCTGCCCACAAATGTTCTATAGGATTGAGGTCAGGGCTTTGTGATGGCCACTCCAATACCTTGACTTTGTTGTCCTTAAGCCATTTTGCCACAACTTTGGAAGTATGCTTGGGGTCATTGTCCATTTGGAAGACCCATTTATGACCAAGCTTTAACTTCCTGACTGATGTCTTGAGATGTTGCTTCAATATATCCACATAATTTTCCTTCCTCATGATGCCATCTATTTTGTGAAGTGCACCAGTACCTCCTGCAGCAAAGCACCCCCACAGCATGATGCTGCCACCCCTGTGCTTCACGGTTGGGATGGTGTTTTTCGGCTTGCAAAGTACCCCCTTTTTCCTCCAAACATAACGATGATCATTATGGCCAAACAGTTCTATTTTTGTTTCATCAGACCAGAGGACATTTCTCCAAAAAGTACAATCTTTGTCCCCATGTGCAGTTGCAAACCGTCGTCTGGCTTTTTTATGGCGGTTTTGGAGCAGTGGCTTCTTCCTTGCTGAGTGGCCTTTCAGGTTATGTCGATATATGACTCGTTTTACTGTGGATATAGATACTTTTGTACCTGTTTCCTCCAGCATCTTCACAAGGTCCTTTGCTGTTGTTCTGGGATTGATTTGCACTTTTCGCACCAAAGTACATTCATCTCTAGGAGACAGAACGCGTCTCCTTCCTGAGCGGTATGACGGCTGCGTGGTCCCATGGTGCTTATACTTGTGTACTATTGTACAGATGAATGTGGTACCTTCAGGCGTTTGGAAATTGCTCCCAAGGATGAACCAGACTTGTGGAGGTCTACAATTTTTTGCTGAGGTCTTGGCTGATTTCTTTTGATTGTCCCATGATGTCATGCAAAGAGGCACTGAGTTTGAAGGTAGGCCTTGAAATACATCCACAGGTACACCTCCAATTGACTCAAATGATGTCAATTAGCCTATCAGAAGCTTCTAAAGCCATGACATAATTTTCTGGACTTTTTCCAAGCTGTTTAAAGGCACAGTCAACTTAGTGTACGTAAACTTCTGACCCACTGGAATTGTGATACAGTGAATTATAAGTGAAATAATCTGTATGTAAACAATTGTTGGAAAAATTACTTGTGTCATGCACAAAATAGATGTCCTAACCGACTTGCCAAAACTATAGTTTGTTAACAAGAAATGTGTGTAGTGGTTGGAAAATTAGTTTTAATGACTCCAACCTAAGTGTATGTAAACTTCCAACTTCAACTGTATGAGCCCAAGCCCTCCCCCCCAAAAAAAACAATATATATATATATATTACCGTTATACCATACATAACCTACCACATATATTAAACACATTTCTTCGGTAGATAATTGGTCTAGCCTATACTCCAAAATTAAACCAATTCTAGAAATCGCTTTGAGTGTGGCCTGTATTATTATGCAAACTGGATGGACTGGTTACGTTATTGTACGCTCCAAACTTTCTATTCATGAGTCTGGGAGAGAACATACAGGCAGGCCTATGCGGTGCTGTTGGTTCATTGATTGTGCAGGGCGGCTTAGAGTCAGCCTACAATTACAGTGAATTTGTATTTGATTTTGGATAGCCTAATTGGGCATTTTTCACATTTTCATAGTTAATAGGCTGACACATTACCTTTAACTACAGAATATCTCACCACTGTGCGTTTCCATCTCCTCCTCTCTCTCCTTCATTCCTTTCTCCAGCGTGCAGAAAGAAGTGCTGTCAACAGTTTAATGAAATATGTTTCGTTGTGAAAACATGTTATTATTTTTGTTCCCAAACATGTCAACAACTACAGACATGTTCTGCTCTGTTGGACTGAGACTACTGCATGTGATTACATCAGAGGGACACAATCAGTCCCATTCAATCACAGAAACACATTTCTATCTATATATAACTGGTATATAAGATAGTGATTGGGGGTATATTAAATCATGAATGGGTATGTAAAGATAGCAACTGGGTTCAGTAAACTATGTTAAACAGTCATTACAGCTGTCATAGCCCCAGGGATAGCCCATATTAACGTTCAAAGTATGACAGATAAATTGTGAATATATGAGAGCAAATGACTGCCAATACACCAGCCATATCTGCAAGCGTTTATTAACACAACATAAACAGGAAGTACGGTTTTCTTTCCATCAGGAGGAAAAAAACCAGAAATATAACAGAAATATTCAACAAAAACACATAGTTCCCTGGTGTGGGGCAACTCACTCACACTCAATGTTTAAATTGCTTATTCACCCTCTCACTTAACTCGAGTCCTGCATTCTCTCATTCAAATCACTCTCTACCACACCATCTCTCTCCCCAGACAGCAGAACCATGAGACGCACTCTTATTTGGTGGGTCCGTCCAGTGTATTAGAGAAAGAAGTTTACACACACACATATCTGTTGACGTGTCTCAGTTCATCGGTCACCCTCTACGTCAACACACAGTCACAGCTGTCACCGTTTGTGTGTGTTCAGTCCTCCTCCTTCTCTATGTATGTCTTGGTGGCTGAGCGTGCTATCTGTCGGGCCAAGTATCTGTCTCTGGCTGAGGTCACGGTCTGCTCACTGCTACGCTTGACAAACTTACTCACTTTACTCTCCTCCTCTCCCTCCTTCCCACGCTTCTCTGTTCCCTCTCCCTCCTTCCCCTTCTTCTCTGACCCCTCTCCCTCCTTCTCTGACCCCTCTACCTCCTTCCCCTTCTTCTCTGACCCCTCTCCCTCCTTCCCCTTCTTCTCTGACCCCTCTCCTACCTTTTCATATTTTCTGTCTGTTTTTATCATCTTCTCCTTGTCTCCATCCCTGCTCCTCTCTTTCTCCCTGCCCTTGTCCCTTTCTCTCCCCTTGTCTTCGTCTAGCTCCCTTTGTTTCTCTTTCTCCCCGCTCTCCTTCTCTCTGTCTTTCGGGCTCCCGTGCCTCTCCTCTCTCTCTTTATCCCTCCTCCCCCTGCTCCTGTCCTCCTCCCTATCTCTATCCCTCTCCCTTCTTCGATCCTTCTCATCTCTCCGTCCACCATGCCTGTCCTCCCTGTCTCTCTCTCCGTTCCTCTCTCTGTCCCTCTCCCTCTCCCTTCCTTGGTCTCTGTCTCGCTCTCTGTCTCTCTCCCTTCCTTGGTCTCTGTGTCTCTTCTTTTCTCTCTCTCTATCCTTCTCTCGCTCCTCTTCTCCACTCCCAGAGGAAGGGGACCTCTGTCTGTAGTGGCGTTTGGCACCAGGGGCCAGCTTACTGAACCCTGCCTTCTGATCCTGCCCCTCCTCGCTGTCGCTATGGGAACTGGGGGCGTGGTCTTGTGAGGGAGGTAAAGGCGGTGGGGACGGAGCTTCTGTCTTAACTGCCTTCAAACTCTGATCCCTGCATTGAGAGAGAGAGAGAGAGAGAGAGAGAGAGAGAGAGAGAGAGAGAGAGAGAGAGAGAGAGAGAGAGAGAGAGAGAGAGAGAGAGAGAGAGAGAGAGAGAGAGAGAGAGAGAGAGAGAGAGAGAGAGAGAGAGAGAGAGAGAGAGAGAGAGAGAGAGAGAGAGAGAGAGAGAGAGAGAGAGAGAGAGGGGGCGGGGGGGGGTTCAATCTAATGTTTATGTACACATACCGGTAGTAAAGGATAAGAGATATTTTCGCTGTGTTTGTGAACTCTAACCTCGGTACAGAGCGGTCTGGTATGGCCTCCTCTCCTACGGTCTGGTTCAGAAGGTGTCTGTAGAAACCACTAAGGTCTTTCTGCTTCTTCACATCCAGGGCAGCTAGACACACAATACAAACAGCATGGCTTTGTTTATTCTATAAACTACCGGATTCATAACACAGTTTCTCCCACACACACATCTATGTTCACACACACAGCATAGTCTCTCTCACCTTCCATCGCTGCCTCTCTCTTTTCTTTTTCCAGCTCCTCCTGTCTCTCCTTGAGTTTCTGTCTGTAGGCTGAGGTGACGTAAGCCTCCTTGTCTGCAAACTGCTCGCCCTCCGCCTCTCTCTCCTTCTGGATCTTCCTCTCATCTCTCCGTTCCTGCTCCTTCTTCCTCTCCTCCACCGCTTGCAGCAGCTGGTTGATGTACTTTGGCTATGGAGAGAAAGGAGAGAGAGCAGTATGAGAGGAGAAAGAGGAGAGGAAGGGTGAGTAGAGCGGGTGGACATAAGTGACAAAAGAAAGGCTGAATGGAGAAAAAACACAATTAAATCGTGAGGAGAGGAAAAGGGCAGGGGGGGAGGGGGGCAAGTGAAAAAGTGAAGGAAAGGTGGATTGAAATGGAAAGAATAGCAAATTACAAGTCCCGAGAGGAGAAGATTTGAAAAGGTGGGAGGAGGCCGGGGGTTGATTTGGTTCTGCTGTACCTTCCTGTCGGTTCCTCCCAGTAGTTTCTTACTGCTCTCCTGCCTCTGTTTCTGCATGTCATCATAGACACCATCATAGTCATACACACTGCTGTCCTGCTCTAGAGCCTTCTGCATCTCCAGACGTGTCTGATACACACACACAGGAGAGAAAGATGGGTCTCGGTCACAAAATACATCAAGAAGCAACTTCTGGAGAATTTGTTGTTAGCACCTGAGGTTTCTCATTCATTCATTTCTCCATCCATCCCTCCCTTCACTCACCTGTTTCATCATCCTCTTCTTCAGAGCCTCCTTCTGCAAACTTTCCCCAACCGAGGTCTGGAAGACAGGATCACACAACATCACTTCTGATAGAACTTCAATCATTTGGCAAAGCTTGCAACTCACTCACACTCATCTCACCAGATGCCACAAAGGGTATGAGTAAAATAAGTGGAGAAACTTCACTGACTTCTGGACAAAGGTGAATCTGAATGATCTGTAACCCACACACTATGTAATCTTCTTAGGCTTCCTTGCAAAAGAGTTTACTACAAGTTAGTCTCAGAAAACCCTGGCTTCTCACAAGTAAACGAGACAAGATTTGGAAGGATGGCCCCGCGAGACTAACTATCAGCATATCTCAATAGGATACAATAAGAGATAGACATTCAGACCCTGTTCCTACCTCTTCATCAGAGTCATCCCCAAACACTGAGGGTCTGGGCAAGGTGGCTGTCTTAGACGCTCTCTTCTGGGGTATGATCAGGCCGTACCTGGGAACAGGTGACATGAATGGATAGCAAGCACGAACATTTGAAAGAAAGAAAGTGGAAAACTAACTAGCTAGACATAAACTCTACGTTATGAAAAATTAACAGAATTTCCGTGATCTATAATCTAGGCCAAATCAGGTTTGTGTTCTCTTCTCTAAATGTAGCCTAACTACTTAACTGTTTAATTTGCAACAAAGACTTCATTGATTGTATGAAGGTGGCACTGAGGGACAGACTGGCTGCTACCGTTTGCTAACTTGATAGCTAGCAAGTAGCTAACAATGTTGTTGGTGGTGGCGTGCATGGTCGTGCATACATTGCTGCTTTTAGTGTGTCCAGTCATAGCACACGGTGAACAGAATAAGCAACAGCGGAGAAATAACCAACAAATAAACACGTTTGTATTATAAATAGCTAGCTAGCTACGATACAATAAACGTTTTGTAGTGTCCATTTCTACTTACTGTTTACCAGGTGCCGCCATCTTGCTCCTTGAAATATCTCTGACCCGCTGCGGCAGATTCGTTGGCAAGCTAAAATAAAAGATTAAGCCTTCAAAAATAATTATAAATTACCAAAAACATGTGCAATACAGCCAAGTTTATATACATAAATATAAGACTGTTATATTCGCTCAATTAATCGGGAGCCTTGTCCTCGTCGCTGTATATAGCGAAAGTGCCACATACCAATAATCAGATTAAGATCAGACGCTCAACATTGCAGCGCATTGGAGAAGAGTCGTTCAGATGGAAATTTCAGGGTCTACGTTTTAGTAGGCTCCGTTTATTGGACCGAGTAAAACAATCTCTATTAATACTTTATCAGCAAAGGCCTGTCTGTAAATGTACCTAGCTAGTAAACTCCAGCAGGTCTAGAGAGAATCAACAAAGATGATTGCTTGGACACAGGACACGTGACTAGTTACCACAAGCACAAAGTCATAACCCCCGCCTATTTCTATCATTTATATTCTTAAAATCAGATTTTTAACCTAACCCTAACCTTAACCACACTGCTAACCTTATGCCTAACCCTAACCTTAAAGCAATGTTTTTTCATGAATTTTGACGATAAAGCTCATTTTGGCTTTGTGGCTGTGGTAACTAGTGGAAACCCGTCACTTCCACTGCCAATTCAGAAGAAGAGGCGAAGCGAGTTGTCCAACTCGGCCTAAAATCTGTCTTCTCCAGCAGGTGCCATTGTTTCGTTTCTTTCGCTCACCAAGCGAAGAGTTTGTGTATGGAGGTTACTAGATGTTTCCATTAACTTGTCCAGTGATTTTTTTGTTGTTGTTGTCGACATTTTAAAAGTTCGCATAGAAAATAGATGCGACAATTGTCGGCTAGGGTGAGTTTCCATTTTAACTATCTTGCGTCGATGAAAACAGCTGGACTTAATGACGTCACACAAACGTTTTATTTTCTTCGCAAAAACCTACAGTGTCGAATAAAAATGTAGTGGTTGAAGTGTTACAATTGCCCATTTGGCAAATTGCGCATTAATATTTTGGAGACAGCCTGTAGCCTATGTCCTTCCACCTATTTGTTTGGGATGAAAAAAGGAGGAGGAGATGTATTTTTTCAAGTCGGGCCATTAGAATACTAGAAATACTAGAATATAGAAATTCCCAAATGACATTATCCTATAGAGACCAATGATTATTCACTAAATAAAGGGTTAAGGGTTCATACACATTTTGACAGATGGAATGTCATGACTTTTACATGACTTCTCCTCCATGACTATTAAGCATATTTCCATGAACAATAATTGGTGGCTCTTTATGTAGCCGAAATAAAAAGTCAACATAAATGTGGTATTGACACTAGAAGGCTGCTGCTCTCTGATCCCATTTTGGCCTACTATCTCCTGCCGTTGTGCCCTTGATCAAGGCACTTAACCCCCCACAAAGTAGAATAACTGCACTGTTAGGCTACTGTATAAAAGAGCTACTGGGGTGTGCATGCTTTTGATCCAGCCCTGAAACACACCCAAGTCTGCTTAGCAAGGTCCTGTTGAGCAGCTGATGTTAGGCAGTGTGGTGTGTTAGAGCCGGGCTTATCAAGGTCCTGTTGAGCAGCTGATGTTTAGGCAGTGTGGTGTGTTAGAGCGGGGCTCGAACAAAAGCCTGCACACCCAATAGCTCTCCTCTCTCATGATGTCTCAGGTAGCCCGTGAAAGCCAGCATGGATAGAATCTAATAATTGACTAATATTTGCCATATTCTAATAATTCTCATGTGCCAACGTATCGCCACGGTCTGTGCCATGGCACACCTGCACTTCTGTAGACCTGAAATAATTGGATGGTGAAATTTGCCAGCCAACCAGAATAGTGAGGTGTAGCAATTCAGGCATTCTTGAAAGTCAGGACAATCCTTGTCCTGCAAAGATACCTTTAAAAAAAAAATACATTTGCAAGCAGTAGGAATTTAGAATTAAATGTGGAGTGGAGCTTATAGGTATGTGATGACATCACGTGCTCCGCATCCTTCAAAAGTATTCGGCAATCATAATTTATTCGAAAAACCGTTTCTACCATAATTTGGCACAATAAAGAAGTTTGACAAAAGAAAAATCCAGCAGTCGAACGGATACAAATATTGTATCCTATATCTGCCGTTTCCATTACACATTTGACAATTATTATTTTTTGTTGCGACATTGCTTTTCTCTCTGCCACTGCACTGCAAGCGGTACCAGAGCGCCAAGTCTAGGTCCAAAAGGCTCCTTAACAGCTTCTACCCCCGAGCCATAAAACTGCTGAACAATTAATCAAATGGCCACCCGGACTATTTGCATTGACAACCCCCTTTGTTTTTACACTGCTGCTACTCGCTGTTTATTATCTATGCATAGTCACTTTACCCCTACCTACATGTACAAATTACCTGGACTAACCTGTACCCCCGCACATTGTCTCAGTACCGGTACCCCTTGTATATAGCCTCATTATTGTTATTTAATTGTGTTACTTTTTTATTTTTTTTACTTTAGTTTATTTAGTAAATATTTTCTTAACTTTATTTGATTTGATTTTCTTAAAACTGCATCGTTGGTTAAGGGCTTGTAAGTAATCATTTCACGGTAAGGTCTACGGTAAGGTCTACACCTGTTGTATTAGGCGCTTGTGACAAATAACATTTGATTTGATTTAAACCTGGGTGAATGGAAACCTGCCTATTGAGAGAATGTCGAATTTGGTGAACAAAAAATGTAACGGCTTATTTGCTACATTAGGTTTATTTGACCGAATTGAAGTTTCGTAATGCTTAGGTTGTTATGAGTGTACTGATATAAGGACACATGACATATATCGGCGTTGTCTCGAGATGGCTATGCATATTCATGACAAGGGGCTATTCGCATAGCGTCTCTCTCCATTGAATATAGGCGGTTGACGTCAACAACTCTCATAGAATATTCAAAAATATATTAAAATAATGAGATGTCCCCACCAATCCAAAGAGAGGAATAGGCGGGAGCTTGACTGCCCGCCGTGCCGCTTTGTGGACAACGACTACCATTGTTTGGGCAGAGAGACAAGTATCTTGTCAGTATATCCATAATCTTTGGCCAAATGAAGCACAACCACAGATTATCCATTATATTGACCAGATACGCAAGTGGCCGCTCTAGCAATGAAAATAAATGTTTTTAAAAATGGAAGGCAGTCGGGAGGAGGCAAGATCAGGTGGGACCATTCTAGCCAATGAGAGGGGCGATATGAGTGTGAATAACAGGCAGGCACAACTCTAATATAGTGTTTTTTCTCAAAAATGTAAAGTGTCCTACTTATATCAGTACACTTGTAACAACCTAAGCATTATGACACTTCTATTCGATTAAATAAACCACACGTAGCAAAAAGCCATTCATTTTTCTCCTTAACCCAAATTTGACACTCTCAGTGACCTCCATACAAAAACTCCTTGCTTGGTGAATGAAAAAAACGAAAAGACGCCATCTGCTGGAGAAGTCTGATTTGGGCCCAGTTATCCCTCTCGCTTCGCCTTTTCCTCTCTGGCACAACCTTGCCCAGAGTTCCCCAACTGGCGGCCTGCGGGCCGAATTTGGCCCGCGGGTGGTTTTATTTGGCCCCCCAAGTTTTCTGAGCAATTATGATTTATAAATTTTTTAGCTCATTGTTGTACATAAAAGACTGTGAAAACACCAGGAAATCAGCTTCAAGTGATTTTTATTTTGGAAATCTGTTCCAAAGTATTCCCACGCATAATAGAGAGACGTGAATGTATACAAATAAGAATAATTCATAATAATTTATTGGATTTATATAGCACTTTTCTACAAACTGAGGTACTCAAAGCGCTTTACATAGTAGGGGGAAACTCACCTCATCAATGTGTAGCACCCACCTCAGTGATGCATGGCAACCATTTTTCTGCCAGAACTCTCACCACACATCAGCTATCAGGTGGAGAGGTGAGGAGTGATATATGCCAATTAGGAATGAGGGGGATGATTTGGTGGTCATGATGGAATGTGGTCAGGTTGGGAATTTAGCCATGACACCTGGGTGAACACCCCTACTCTTACAACAAGTGCCATGGGAATTTGAATGACCACAGAGAATCAGGACACCCGTTTTAACATCCCATCCGAAAGACAGCCCCCTACGCAGGGCAATGTCCCCAAATGTAACCAAGGTTTGAAATGATTATGTTTTCGTCCAATATTATATATTTTTGGGCTTCTTGCGGTCAATTTGCAGTCAAAATATTATTTATTTATTTATTATGTTCCGGCCCCACGACCATCCGCTCAAGAAAATATTGGCCCACGGCTTAATCTAGTTGATGATCCCTGACTTGGCCCAAAGGCTGGCAGATGGCGATATTGAGTTGTTTCATCTTACTGTCCAAAGGGAATGCATGCAGCCGGCTATACACTCGTATCCCTCGTGGACCGGTTCGTACATAAAACATTCTCCATTCAGGATGCAAAGGCGTCGATTTCCTCCTTACATTTCTTTATGAAACACAATTTTCCACCACCATGCTAGATTAGCTAATGCTAGTCCTGGACGTTGCGTATCGTGTTCAGCCAATCAAGTTGCAGCAGTCTTTTATTTTGAAACATCAGACCAGGGGTGAAAAAACAGACTGCTGCAACCTGATTGGCTGAACGCGATACGCAACATTCGGGACTAGCATTAGCTAATCTAGCATGGTTGTGGAAAATGGTGTTTAATAAAGAAAGTATACCCGTTTTTTTTCCCGTCTTCTCGCCATTAAATTGGGGATAAGAGTGTATAGCCGGCTGCATGCATGCATTCCCTTTGGACAGTAAGAGGGAACGACTCAATATCGCTATCTGCCAACCTTTGGGCTACAGCACAACCGATAATTCTGATTCGGAGATGAGGAAGGCTGGAAATTAAAAAAGAAAGTTCTTTATTGCATTTAATTACCTTAACAATTTCATGGGTTGTTGACTCTCCACCACCATGCCAGTTCTCCTTAGTAATACCATACCACTAATACCCACACTTTCTCACTCTCTCTCTGATTGTCATTATCTCTGCTGAGATCAGTGTGCTCAGAGAGCTCCCCCTGTGATTAAAGCTGAGGCTTTGATACCCTCCTGACTCTTCTGTTGTCTCTCCTGAGTGACTGTAAACCTCAACCCCATTATCCCTGTCGTAATCCAAATCTCATCTGCCCTACTCTCTGCTGCCACTGTGCTTATCCTCTCACAAAGACAGAGAGACTCTGCTACTCAGGCAGAGGGACTACCAGGGATGGATGGATAGCTAGAGCAGGAGTGTATTCATTAGCACACATCCTAGCAAAACGAAAAACAAGTGTTTCTGGAAAAATGTTGGTTCTGTTTAGGTTTGCTTCCATTTGATAAACCCCAGAGCTCTCTCTCTTTCTTTCTCCAGGGCTCTGTTGACCTCACTGAACCGGTGTGTGTGTGTGTGTGTGTGTGTGATATAGCGCTTGCATGTTGCTAAGCACTGAAGTAGGTGGGGCCATAAAGGGTTTGCTTCTCTGTTGAAGAAGACTCGACAGAGCAGCAAAACCCTCTCATGGAGATAAAGCACAGTGGTTTAGGCTCAAATCTATTTACATTGGATGTTTGCTCATGTGTGTCTGATTCAGAGTAAACAGGTGTTGTCCCTGTGCGTATTGGTAGTATAAACAAAACTTTATTATTACTAAAGGGGACATTTGTTTTGCATCAGAATCATCCTTTAAAACAAAACAGACATTTGAACATAGCCAGACTTATAGGACAATGCACACTATATTGTTTATGTAGACCTATATTGCTGTTGTTGAGCACATTGTATTATGGGGGATAGGGGCTACAGGAAGAGGAAGTGGTGGAGGTGACGAAACACTTCCTGCTGACATGACAGCTGTGTGTGTGGATGGTGTGAATACAGAGTGTGTCCCAAATGGCACCCTATTCCCTATATAGTGCACTACTTTTGACCAGAGAACCTAGAATGTCATTGTATGCTGTAGCGTTAAGATTTCCCTTCACTGGAACTAAGGGGCCTAGCCCGAACCATGAAAAACAGCCCCAGACCATTATTCCTCCTCCACCAAACTTTACAGTTGGCACTATGCATTCGGGTAGGTAGCGTTCTCCTGGCATCAGCCTAACCCAGATTTGTCCGTTGGACTGCCAGATGGTGAAGCGTGATTCATCACTCCAGATAACGTGTTTCCACTGCTCCAGAGTCCAATGGCAGCGAGCTTTACACCACTCCAGCCGACGCTTGGCATTGCGCATGGTGATCTTAGGCTTGTGTGCAGCTGCTCGGCCATGGAAACCCATTTCATGAAGCTCCCGACGAACAGTTCTTGTGCTGACGTTGCTTGCAGAGGCAAGTTTGGAACTCTGTAGTGAGTGTTGCAACCGAGGACAGACTATTTTTACGCGCTACTCGCTTCAGCACTCGGCGGTCCCATTCTGTGAGCTTGTGTAGCCTACCACTTCGTGGCTGAGCCGTTGTTGCTCCTAGACGTTTCCACTTCACAATAACAGCACTTACAGTTGACCAGGCAGCTCTAGCAGGGCAGAAATTTGACGAACTGACTTGTTGGAAAGGTGGCATCCTATGAGGGTTGAGAAGTCACTGAGCTCTTCAGTAAGGCCATTCTACTGCCAATGTTTGTCTATGGAGATTGCATGGTTGTGTGCTTGATTTTATATACCTGTCAGCAACGGGTGTGGCTGAAATAGCTGAATCCACTAATTTGAAGGGGTGTCCACATACTTTTAGTTTATATAGGTCCATTATAATTTTACATACTTTGTATCTAGTTTTATATTTTCAAGAGTGGGCTGGAGTGTTTTTTTAAATACAAAATATTCCCCCCCGCCCCCCAATAAAATAGTACTAATTCCCACAGGCCGGATCTGGATTGAATGGGCCCGCAGGCCGTAGTTTGCCCACCCTTGTCCTGATCTCATCTATTAAACTGGGAAAACAAAAACTGATTTGTATTTATTGGCAACTTCTACCTACTTGTGGTTAAAGAGAGTAGCAGCATAGTGAACGCTCAGACAGGCAGTGAGGCAGAGTCTTGTGCCACAGGAGCCAAGAAACACAGTCTTGACTTTCTCCCTCTGTCAGATTCACCACGCTCACTAGTTCAAAACTGAGCTGATAGTGGATAATGTAGGGTTTCAATCCAAACCCTTGTCCTGAAGACCCACTGCATATAATAATAATTTATTCAACTTATATAGCGCTTTTCAAAGACTCTCAAAGCGCTTCAAAGCACACAAAAAAATAAGTAAGTTCTCCCATGTCACCCCGCTTCTCAGCACACTCCACTGGCTTCCAGTCGAAGCTCGCATCCACTACAAGAGCATGGTACTTGCCTACAGAGAAGCAAGAGGAACTGCCCCATCCTACCTTCAGGCTATGCTCAAACCCTACACCCCAACCCGAGCACTCTGTTCTGCCAGCTCTGGTCTCTTGGCCCTCCCACCCCTACGGGAGGGCAGCTCCTGCCTCTTCTCTGTCCTGACACCCCAGTGGTGGCACCAGCTTCCCCCTGAAGTTAGGACAGCAGAGTCCCTGCCTATCTTCCGTGAACATCTGAAAGAATCTCAAATATAACATATATTTTGATTTGTTTAACACTTTTTTTGGTTACTACATGATTCCATATGTGTTATTTCATAGTTTTGATGTCTTCACTATTATTCTACAATGTAGAAAATATTAAAAATAAAGAAAAACCCTGGAATGAGTAGGTGTGTCCAAACTTTTGTCTGGTACTGTACATACCTATGACTGTGACCTGTGGTTGTCTCACCTAGCTCTCTTAAGATGAATACTAAATGACTAAAATTACAATGTCGATTCAGCAGAAAACAAGTCAGACAGCCTTGTTTATTATTATTCTAGATGGAGAGTGTGGGAAATCACTTCATAGCCTACACATTTAGAGGTATACTACATAGAAGGCTCAATGAGTTAGCCAGCTAACTTTGATTTAAATATATATATATATATATATATATATATATATATATATATTATTGATTTTCTGGTTCATTAAGAAAATTAAACATAGATAGGTGTTTTTGGTTGTTGAATCAATTAGACTATGCCCATTTCAAGCTTATTTTTAAAATAAAATAACAAGTTATTTCAGAATATTTAGACAAGTTAGCTGGCTAACTCATTAGCTGGCTAACTCATTGATCCTACTTTGTAGTTCTGTGCATTCGGAAAGTTATTAGAACCCTTCAGTTTTTCCACATTTTTAAAAACGTTACAGCCTTATTCTAAAATTGATTAAATAAAAACATTTCTTCATCAATCTACACACAATACCCCATAATGACAAAACAAAAACAGGTGTTTAGACATTTTTGCTAATGTATAAAAAAAAAAATAACAGAAATACCTTATTTACAAGTATTCATACCCTTTGCTATGAGACTCGAAATTTAGCTCAGGTGCATCCTGTTTCCATTGATCATCCTTGAAATGTTTCTAAAACTTGATTGGAGTCCACCTGTGGTATATTCAATTGATTGGACATGATTTGGAAAGGCACATACCTGTCTATATATGGTCCCACAGTTGACAGTGCATGTCTGAGCAAAAACCAAGCCATGAGGTCGAAGGAATTGTTCGTAGACGGGATTGTGTCGAGGCACAGATCTGGGGAAGGGTGCCAAAACAATTCTGCAGCATTGAAGGTCCCCAAGGACACAGTGGCCTCCATTCTTAAATGGAAGAAGTTTGGAACTGCCAAGACCCTTCCTAGAGCTGGCTGCCTGGCCAAACTGAGCAATCGGGGGAGAAGGGCCTTGGTCAGGGAGGTGACCAAGAACCCGATGGTCACTCTGACAGAGCTCTATAGTTCCTCTGTGGAGATGGGAGAAACTTCCAGAAGGACAATCATCTCTGCAGCACTCCACCAATCAAGCCTTTATGGTAGAGTGGCCAGACGGAAACCACTCCTCAGTAAAAGGCACATGACAGCCCGCTTTGAGTTTGCCAAAAGGCACCTAAATGACTCTCAGACCATGAGAAACAAGATTCTCTGGTCTGATGAAACCAAGATTGAACTCTTTGGCCTGAACGCCAAGCGTCACGTCTTGAGGAAACCTGGCACCATCCCTACAGTGAAGCATGGTGGTGACAGCATCATGCTGTGGGGCTGTTTTTCAGTGGCAAGGACTGGGAGACTAGTCAGGATCAAGGGAAAGATGAATGGAGCAAAGTACAGAGAGATCCTTGATGAAAACCTGCTCCAGAGCACTCAGGACCTCAAACTCTGCTCTCATCCTTCTAGACCTATCCGCTGCCTTTGATACTGTGAACCATCAGATCCTCCTCTCCACCCTCTCCGAGTTGGGCATCTCCGGTGCTGCTCACTCTTGGATTGCGTCCTACCTGACAGGTCGCTCCTACCAGGTGGCGTGGCGAGAATCTGTCTCCGCACCACGTGCTCTCACCACTGGTGTCCCCGATGGCTCAGTTCTAGGCCCTCTCCTATTCTCTCTATACACCAAGTCACTTGGCTCTGTCATATCCTCACATGGCCTCTCCTATCATTGCTACGCAGACGACACACAATTAATTTTCTCCTTTCCCCCTTCTGATTACCAGGTGGCGAATCGCATCTCTGCATGTCTGGCAGACATATCAGTGTGGATGACGGATCACCACCTCAAGCTGAACCTTGGCAAGACAGAGCTGCTCTTCCTCCCGGGGAAGGACTGCCCGCTCCATGATCTCGCCATCACGGTTGACAACTCCATTGTGTCCTCCTCCCAGAGTGCAAAGAACCTTGGCATGACCCTGGACAACACCCTGTCGTTCTCCGCTAACATCAAAGCAGTGACCCGATCCTGCAGGTTCATGCTCTACAACATTCGCAGAGTACAACCCTACCTTACACAGAAAGCGGCACAGGTCCTAATCCAGGCACTTGTCATCTCCCGTCTGGATTACTACAACTCGCTGTTGGCTGGGCTCTCTGCCTGTGCCATTAAACCCCTACAACTTATCCAGAATGCCGCAGCCCGTCTGGTGTTCGACCTTCCCAAGTTCTCTCATGTCACCCCACTCCTCCGCACACTCCACTGGCTTCCAGTTGAGGCTCGCTTCTACTACAAGACCATGGTGCTTGCCTACAGAGCTGTGAGGAGAACGGCACCTCCTTACCTTCAGGCTCTGATCAGACCCTACACCCAAACGAGGGCACTATGTTCATCCACCTCTGGCCTGCTAGCTCCCCTACCTCTACGGAAGCACAGTTCCCGCTCAGCCCAGTCAAAGCTATTTGCTGCTCTGGCACCCCCCCCCACCCCCCATAAAAAAATAGCAGAAAAAAAGTGGTTGTCCCACTGGCTATCATAAGTTGAATGCACCAATTTGTAAGTAGCTCTGGATAAGAGCATCTGCTAAATGATGTAAATGTAAGGTTCACCTTCCAACAGGACAACGACCCTAAGCACACAGCCAAGACAACACAGGAGTGGCTTTGGGAAAAGTCTCTGAATGTCCTTGAGTGGCCCAGCCAGAGCCTGGACTTGAACCCGATCGAACATGTCTGGAGAGAACTGAAAATAGCTGTGCAGCGACGCTCCCCATCCAACCTGACAGAGCTTGACAGGATCTGCAGAGAAGAATGGGAGAAACTCCCCAAATACAGGTGTGCCAAGCTTGTAGCGTCATACCCAAGAAGACTCGAGGCTGTAATCGATGCCAAAGGTGGTTAAACAAAGTACTGAGTAAAGGGTCTGAATACTTATGTAAATGTTATATTTCTGTTTATTTTTTATTTTTTATACATTTGCAAATATTTGGAAAAACCTGTTTTTGCTTTGTCATTATGTAGTATTGTGTGTAGATTGATGAGGAATAAAAACAATTTAAACCATTTTAGAATAGGTCTGTAACGTAACAAAATGTGGAAAACGTGAAGGGGGTCTGAATACTTTCCGAATGCGCTGTATTCCCCTCTGGTGTCTTGTCTGCTGCTTTGTCTGTTTCCAGCACGGGTTAATCGGAATTAACAGCTGGCGGTTGCTGCGCATGCGCTGATCCTCCATACAGAGGAAATAGCCGGGGAGTAGGTAGCTGCCTGAGAACGAGCGAGCGAATACCCCGGGTACAGCTGGTTTCTCACGAAACAATTATGACCGTCTTTCCGTTGTCGCTTTCTCTCAGGTATCTGTTTCCCGTTCGCTGAATGGCGCTGGTTACCGTGCAGCGCTCACCGACCCCCAGCACCAGCTCCAGCCCCTGTGTTTCGGTAAGCCACCATCGTTTCGATTCCCAAACCGTCGAATCTCTCGCTCGAAGCTTTGGGTTGATTTCCGCTGTTTTTGCAGACTGTCCATAACTGCCTTTGTACTTGTACGCATGCGTAAAATGTATATTAATTTTGGAATACAGTAGCAAATGTACCCGTCTAAATGTCATACATTGTAGCTATCACTGTTGCAACAAATGTACCAAGCACAGACATTGAAGCGTGTGTTTATTCGAGAGTGTTAAATCGTATCACATCTTAGTATGGTTTCATGAGGAGGAATATAGGCTACATTTTGTCTGGGGGGATTTCCTCAGCTGCTACTGACATCGCGACGTAACCTACACGCCGGTAAGACGAGGCTACTATACACATCAGCCAGTGACCTGTAGTATACTGTAAAATAGGCAGGTTCGCTCACTAGAATACCTGGCCTCCCCAAGTCGTCTGCTAAGTGGCATATTATTATTATTATCCAAAAACACTATCAGACAAGGAATATGGTTTGGTGACATTTTTTGTTTCCTGGAATAAACCGTGACCGGTTATCTTTGGAGAAGTAACTAACTAAAGCCACATTTCCCGCTCTTCCGCATGTAATAAAGCCTTGTGGTTATCGTGACGCGTATGAATGCGGGTAATTTACACGTCTCTAGACTTTTTGTGTCCTTGGCATGTAAAGTAGTAGTTTATTGCCTTGACCGGTGTAGACCTATTATATCAATCTATGCAAAGCAGCTGAACCGGGTTCCGGTTTTATACACCGCCCGTGTGCCCTGTGCCTCATTAGAGAAGCCTGTCAGACAATCAGGAAGCAAGAGTTCATGCTGCACATTGCTAAATAGTGCTCTGGTTTCCTGCATGGTCCAAGGGTCACTTGCATAATAGTGAGTGCCAGTAGTTGTAGGCTGCCAGAAGAGCCAGATAAGTATTTACATTTACGTCATTTAGCAGACGCTCTTATCCAGAGCGACTTACAGTTAGTGCATACATTATTCTTTTTAATTTTCATACCCCATGGGAATCGAACCCACAACCCTGGCGTTGCAAACGCCATGCTCTACCAACTGAGCTACCTCCCTGCCGGCCATTCCCTCCCCTACCCTGGACGACGCTGGGCCAATTGTGCGCCGCCCCATTGGTCTCCCGGTTGCGGCCGGCTACAGCAGAGCATGGATTCGAACCAGGATCTCTAGTGGCACAGCTAGCACTGCGATGCAGTGCCTTAGACCACTGCGCCAACATACATTGAGGAAGTGTGTGTGTGTCTGTCTTGGGTACAGTGCTGTATCTGTGCCCCTATTTATCTGTCAATCTTGCCAGAATATTCCGACCCTACCGTTACGCTTGTTTACACTGAGCTGCACTGGGGTCAGAACGCAATCATGGAGATAACGTGGCGCCCGCGTGAGATATGGGTCAGAAAACGAACCTCACACAAGTACCATTCCATAATGGCTGCTGTGGCTACTGCTAGCTAGCATGAGGCCCATACGGCCCAGTAGTGTGGATAAAGGTACAATTTCGAGGACAGTGGCATATCCCATCCCTGCATTGAGGTATGTTTTCTGATCCATATCGCGCTGGCTCCACGGTGTCTTAATGTAACCATGATCGCGTTCTGACCCCAGTGCAGCTCAGTGTAAATAAGCGTAACATTGGGTCGTTATGGCAACCGTCAATCCCTCTCAACCTTTCTCTTCAGCTCTTGAATGCAACAAGTGGAGCAATAATAGTGGTGCACTTCGCTTGGAGTATGCCCCTTGTTGGGTGCTCTGCCCTTTAGAAGTACTCTTAATCTCCATTTCTCACCATTAGATAATAAGAAACTGCAGCAACCCCACATTTTTTAACAAAATACAAAAAATAATCATCACATTTTCACCTTTTATTTCCATACACAACAAGTTATGTGTAGCTCTCCTATTGTGTTTTCATTGAAACCAGAAGTCTGTTGGGCCAAAGTGAAATGGTAGGACTTCATAGCGATGTTATCAGATCACGATGGCCCATATTTTGAGTAACATCTTGATCTCATGGGGATGCTTGATTAGTCATAACACCAGTCAATGCCACAAACTCACCAGAGTTTATGAGTGTTTGTGCTCTGGTGAGTCAGTCAGTGTCAGCCTATCAGGGAAGCACCTCTGTTTATGGCGTAACAGTTTAGTTGCAGAAGACGCCTCTCTCAAACGAAGGTAAACCACTACCACTACTTTAGTTCTTGTTGTCAGTCTGTCCTTGAACTGTCTGTTTCGACCAGTTGAGCCAGTTTGGAGTCAAAGAAGGTGCTGATGTAGAGGTCTGGGGGGACAGGAAGAATACAACCTGTCATTTGCTTTTATGTTCCTCAAAACAAGAAGAGTGAACTGAGGTTATGTTGCAGAACGTTCCTCACCAGCATTATGATCTTGGACGTGACCCTGTTATTGACGTCTCTCTGCATTCCCCCAGCCAAACATGTTCTGTGAGTGAGTTCAGATGACAGCTTTGCCTTTCTTACACCCCCCTTCTCTCTCTGTCTCTCTCTCTCTCTCCCCCCTCTCTCTCTCTCTCTCTCCCCCTCTCTCTCCCCTCTCTCTCCCCCTCTCTCGCTCGCTCTCTCTGTCTCGCTCTCTCTCTCTCTCTCCCCTCTCTCTCTCTCTCTCTCCCCTCTCTCTCCCCCTCTCTCTCCCCCTCTCTCGCTCGCTCTCTCTGTCTCGCTCTCTCTCTCCCCCTCCCCCTCTCTCTCGCCCCCCTCTCTGTCCCCCCTCTCTCTCTTTCTCTCTCCCCCCTCTCTCTCTTTCTCTCTCTCCACCCTCTCTCTTTCCTCTCTGTCTCTCTCCGTCTCAGATGACAGCTTTGCCTTTCTTACATATTTGTTTTTTGTTTTTATACTGGCCCCCCGTGGAAATCGAACCCATAACCCTGGTGTTGCAAACGCCATGCTCTATCAACTGAGCTACATCCCTGCCGGCCATTCCCTCCCCTACCCTGGACGAATTGTGCGCCGCCCATGAGTCTCCCGGTCGCGGCCGGCTGCGACAGAGCCTGGATTCGAACCAGGATCTCTAGTGGCACAGTTAGCACTGCGATGCAGTGCCTTAGACCACAGTGCCACTCAGGAGTATACAATGAGGGCCTTTGAGGGCCAGACACACTTCTGCTGTAAGAGTCCATGGAATAAAGGGAAGCCTGCACTCAGTAGATCACCCTTCCTTCTCTGCCAAGTGGTCCAAGTGGAAAACGTTGAATGGCTGAGGGCGGTGGGGATTCACCTCATTTTCTTCCTGTCCTGCAGATGCCTCACAACACACACACATTTATTTTTTATTTATATATTTTTCAAACAATACAAAACATATACAGACGCACACAAACATCAACATCGCACCTGCCCAGACCCACCTGTTCTCACCCCTATCTCCAGTACCTGCACTACTCTCCGCCACATGAACAAAATGGTGCAATTTGAGGACATCTCCCACGCTCTTTCAATACTTAGATAATGAAGCATAGAATTTTTCCATTGTCTTAACGATGGTGGATATTGATTTCCAGTTAAGTATAAATTTTTTTCAAGATAATTGAGAAGTTTATCATCCAACAAATCGGGTATCTCACTGCCCCCTCAAATGACATGTCTTGAACTACACACACACATTTGCGTACACACTGGAAAACAAACTCTGAGGGTTTTGCATGTATGTAAATGTCCCGACCGGAGGAATCTGTGCTGCTCCTCTTACTTCCCGTCCAGACAAACACAACAACCTGACCACTTCCTGGTATCTGACCACACTGACCAACACACACACACCATTTTTAATTGTCTGTCTGTGACCACAGTAGTAACCTTGACCCTGACCCACATCAGTCTCCCCACTCTTCATGATTTTCCGTTCTGAAGGTTGAGGCTCTGGTCATAATGTCTTCGCTCAGCCTGCACATGAATGGTTCTCTTCTTATGTGCCTCAAAAAAAAAAAGAAGCATTTAATAAATACAGGTAGAGTATAACGTGTTATAGCTGTATTGTTAATATGGAGATCAGTGTTTTCCCTGTATGCATTTAACAGCGGTGCATCGCCGTTGATAAATTGTGGGCCCCACTGCAATTTTTTAAAATATAAAAAATATATGTATATCTTTGTTGGAAATCATTTTCGGGATTGGCAAAACATTTTCAGTGTAAAATTAAACTTAAATCAGAAAGTATGTAGAAAAGATATTGGAGCAATATATTTTTTTATAAGATCATTGAAAACTAGACAGTCAGGGAGAATCTAAACATGTTTGTGTGTGAATCTTTTTCTCTCGAACCGCGCCTTATAAACAGACTGAGGTCATTTTCCTGGAGAGGGTGAGCAAATTGAATCCAGGCTGAACGGCTCGTCGCTCTCTGCTCTAATAGGGGTAGTTAAACTGCATAGCCTGTTGCACGCAGTCATTCTCTGGTGTGTGTCTGTGAGAGAGTTGGTCATTCTCTGGTGTGTGTCTGTGAGAGAGTTGGTCATTCTCTGGTGTGTGTCTGTGAGAGAGTTGGTCATTCTCTGGTGTGTGTCTGTGAGAGAGTTGGTCATTCTCTATTTGTGTGTGTGTGTGAGAGTTGGTAATTCTCTGTGTGTGTGTGTGAGAGAGAGTTGGTCATTCTCTGTTGTGTGTAGTCAGTGTCAGGGTTGGCTAGGTTACTTTCTAAATGTAATATGTTACAGTTACAAGTTACCTGTCAAATTGTAATATGATATGCTTAACACCCCGGCCGTCCTATAATCCAAACTAGATGCCCTCAATCTCAAACAAATTATCAAGGAACTTACCAGGTACACCCCTAAATCCGTTAACATGGGTACCCTCATAGATATCATCCTGACTAACTTACCCTCTAAATACACCTCCGCTGTCTTCAACCAGGATCTCAGCAATCACTGCCTCATTGCCTGCGTCCGTAATGGGTCCGCGGTCAAACGACCACCCCTCATCACTGTCAAACGCTCCCTAAAACACTTCAGCCAGCAGGCCTTTCTAATTGACCTGGCCCGGGTATCCTGGATGGATATTGACCTCATTCTGTCAGTAGAGGATGCCTGGTTGTTCTTTAAAAGTGCTTTCCTCTCCATCTTAAAATAAGCATGCTCCTTTCAAGAAATTCCGAACTAAGAACAGATATAGCCCCTGGTTCACCCCAGACTTGACTGCCCTTGACCACCACAAAAACATCCTGTGGCATTAGCATCGAACAGCCCCCGTGATATGCAACTTTTCAGGGAAGTCAGGAACCAATATACACAATCAGTTAGGAAAGCAAAGGCTAACTTTTTCAAACAGAAATGTGCATCCTGTAGCACTAACTCCAAAAAGTTTTGGGACACTGTAAGGTCCATGGGGAATAAGAGCACCTCCTCCCAGCTACCCACTGCACTGAGGCTAGGAAACACTGTCACCACCGATAAATCTACGATAATCAAAAATATCAACAAGCATTTTGCTTTGGCTGGCCATGCTTTCCACCTGGCTACCCCTACCCCGGCCACCAGCTCTGCACCCTCCGCTGCAACTTTCCCAAATTCAGATAGCTGATGTTCTGAAAGAGCTGCAAAATCTGGACCCCTACAAATCAGCTGGGCTAGACAATCTGGACCCTTTCTTTCTAAAATTAGCCGCAGAAATTGTCGCAACCCCTATTACCAGCCTATTCAACCTCTCTTTCGTATCGTCTGAGAACCCCAGAGATTGGAAAGCTGCCGCGGTCATCTCCCTCTTCAAAGGGGGTGACACTCTAGATCCAAACTGTTACAGACCTATATCCATCCTGCCCTGCCTTTCGAAAGTATTTGAAAGCCTAGTTAACAAACAGATCACTGACCATTTCGAATCCCACCGTACCTTCTCCGCTATGCAATCTGGTTTCCGAGCTGGTCATGGGTGTACCTCAGCCACGCTCAAGGTCCTAAACGATATAATAACTGCGATCGATAAAAGACAGTACTGTGCAGCCGCCTTCATTGACCTGGCCAAGGCTTTTGACTCTGTCAATCACCGCATTCTTATTGGCAGACTCAAATGACTGCCTCGCCTGGTTCACCAACTACTTCTCGGAGTTCAATGTGTCAAATCGGAGGGCCTGTTGTCTGGACCTCTGGCAGTCTCTATGGGGGTGCCACAGGGTTCAATTCTCGGGCCGACTCTATTCTCTGTGTATATCAATGATGTCGCTCTTGCTGCTGGTGACTCTCAGATCCACCTCTACGCAGACGACACAATTTTGTATACATCTGGCCCTTAATTGGACACTGTGTTAACAAACCTCCAAACGAGCTTCAATGCCATACAACACTCCTTCCGTGGCCTCCAACTGCTCTTAAACGCTAGTAAAACTAAATGCATGCTCTTTAATTGAACGCTGCTTGCACCCGCCTGCCCGACTAGAATCACTACTCTCGGCGGGTCTGACTTAGAATATGTGGACAACTACAAATACCTAGGTGTCTGGTTAGACCGTAAACTCTCCTTCCAGACTCACATTAAGCATCTCCAATCCAAAGTTAAATCTAGAATCGGCTTCCTATTTCGCAACAAAGCCTCCTTCACTCATGCTGCTAAACATGCCCTCGTAAAACTGACTATCCTACCGATCCTTGACTTCGGCGATGTCATTTACAAAATAGCTTCCAACACATTGGATGTAGTCTATCACAGTGCCATCCGTTTTGTCACCAAAGCCACATATACTACCCACCATTGTGACCTGTACGCTCTTGTTGGCTGGCCCTCACTACATATTGGTCGCTAAACCCACTGGCTCCAGGTCATCTATAAATCACTTCTAGGCAAATCCCCGCCTTATCTTAGCTCATTGGTCACCATAGCAACACCCACCTGTAGTATGCGTTCCAGCAGGTATATCTCACTGGTCATCCCCAAAGCCAACACCTCCTTTGGTTGCCATTCCTTCCAGTTCTCTGCTGCAAATGACTGGAACAAACTGCAAAATTCTCTGAAGCTGGAGACACTTATCTCACTATCTTTAAGCATCAGTTGTCAGAGCAGCTTACCGATCACTGCACCTGTACACAGCCCATCTGTAATTAGCCCACCCAACTACCTCATCCCCATATTGTTATTTACATTGTTATTTATTTTGCTCATTTGCACCCCAGTATCTCTATTTGCACATCATCTTCTGCACATCTATCACTCCAGTGTTAATACTAAATTGTAATTGTAATTATTTTGCACTATGGCCTATTTATTGCCTTACCTCCATAACTTACTACATTTGCACACACTGTATATAGATTTTGTATTGCGTTATTGACTTTACGTTTTGTTTATTCTATATGTAATTCTATGTTGTTGTTTTTACCGCACTGCTTTGTTTTATCTTGGCCAGGTCGCAGTTGTAAATGAGAACTTGTTCTCAACTGGCTTACCTGGTTAAATAAAGGTGAAATAGAAATAAAAAAATAAAAAATACAATAAAATCAGTAAAGTAACTTTTGGATTACCCAAACTCAGTAACGTAATCAAAAATGAATATTACCAATTGAACAACATATATTGCAGGATAAATGTTAGCTACATAGTTACATACAGTAGCTGTCTATAAATGGATATTGTATTTTACTTTATGGGTTGGATATGTAGGCTTCTTCTAACCCATTCCCATTGCTTTCTACTACAGATAATAATACAATTAGGCTAGATCTTTACATTAAAAACCAAAGTCTGTCTTTTCCAGTCATTCCAATTCATTTAATGCCCATTGATCTTCAAGATTAGGACTTAGAAATATAGATTAGCCAAATTGTTTTACCTGAGCATAATCCAAAAATGTTCATTAGCTAAGCTAGCCTCTTGTAGCTAGCCAGTAACTCCTCCAGACGTGGCTAGTTCGTTAGCTAAGCTAGCCACTTGTAGCTAGCCAGTAACTCCTCCAGACGTGGCTAGTTCGTTAGCTAAGCTAGCCACTTGTAGCTAGCCAATAACTCCTCCAGTATGTGTTGACGTCATTTCGCAGGATTTGTTTTTGGTAGGAAGCTGTAGAGATCGGTAGGAAATGTTTCACACACACACAACAGAGAATGCATGAGAGCATCAGCTGTTCCGGATGACTATGTGATCACGCTCTCCGTAGCCAATGTGAGTAAGACTTTTAAGTAGGCCAACATTCACAAGGCCGCAGGGCCAGACGGATTACCAGGACATGTACTCCGAGCATGCGTTGACCAACTGGCAAGTGTCTTCACTGACATTTTCAACATGTCCCTGACTAAGTCTGTAATACCAACATGTTTCAAGCAGACCACCATAGTCCTTGTGCCTAAGAACACTAAGATAACCTGCCTAAATGACTACCGACCCGTAGCACTCACGTCTGTAGCCATGAAGCGCTTTGAAAGGCTGGTCATGGCTCACATCAACACCATTATCCCAGAAACCCTAGACCCACTCCAATTTGCATACCGCCCCAACAGATCCACAGATGATGCAATCTCTATTGCACTCCACACTGCCCTTTCCCACCTGGACAAGAGGAACACCTACGTGAGAATGCTATTCATTGAATACAGCTCAGCGTTCAACACCATAGTGCCCTCAAAGCTCATCACTAAGCTAAGGACCCTGGGACTAAACACCTCCCTCTGCAACTGGATCCTGGACTTCCTGACGGGCCGCCCCCAGGTGGTAAGGGTAGGTAACAACACATCTGCCACACTGATCCTCAACACGGGGGCCCCTCAGGGGTGCGTGCTCAGTCCCCTCCTGTACTCCCTGTTCACCCATGACTGCATGGCCAGGCACGACTCCAACACCATCATTAAGTTTGCTGATGACACAACAGTGGTAGGCCTGATCACCGACAACGATGAGACAGCCTATAGGGAGGAGGTCAGACACCTGGCCATGTGGTGCCAGGATAACAACCTCTCCCTCAACGTGATCAAGACAAAGGAGATGATTGTGGACTACAGGGGGAAAAAAAGAGGACTGAGCACATTCTCATCGACGGGGCTGTAGTGGAACAGGTTGAGAGCTTCAAGTTCCTTGGTGTTCACATCACCAACAACCTATCATGGTCCAAACATACCAAGACAGTCGTGAAGAGGGCACGACAAAGCCTATTCCCCCTAAGGAGACTGAAAAGATTTGGCATGGGTCCTCAGATCCTCAAAAAGTTATACAGCTGCACCATTGAGAGCATCCTGACTGGTTGCATCACCGCCTGGTATGGCAACTGCTCGGCCTCCGACCGCAAGGCACTACAGAGTGTAGTGCGTACGGCCCAGTACATCACTAGGGCCAAGCTTCCTGCCATCCAGGACCTCTTTACCAGGCGGTGTCAGAGGAAGGCCCTAAAAATTGTAAAAGACTCCAGCCACCCTAGTCATAGTCTGTTCTCTCTGCTACCGCACGGCAAGTGGTACCGGAGTGCCAAGTCTAGGTCCAAAAGGCTTCTTAACAGCTTCTACCCCCAAGCCATAAGACTCCTGAACAGCTAATCATGGCTACCCGGACTATTTGCATTGTCACCCCACCCCCTCTTTCACGCTGCTGCTACTCTGTTTATTATCTATGCATAGTCACTTTAACTCTACCCACATGTACATATTACCTCAATTACCTTGACTAACCGGTGCCCCCGCACATTGACTCTGTACCCTCTCTACTGTTATTTTATTTTACTGCTGCTCTTTTAATTATTTTTATTTTTTACTTATCTATTTTTTACTTTACACTTATTTTTCTTAAAACTGCATTGTTGGTTAAGGGCTTGTAAGTAAGCATTTCACTGTAAGGTCTACGTCGAATACCTGTTGTATTCGACGCATGTGGCAAATAAAATTTGATCTGTAACTTCTTCTTTAAGAGGCTCCTCTGTCCTCCACTCGTTACCTGTATTAATGGCACCTGTTTGAACTTGTTATCAATATAAAAGACACCTGTCCACAACCTCAAACAGTCACACTCCAAACTCCACTATGGCCAAGACCAAAGAGCTGTCAAAGGACACCAGAAATAAAATTGTAGACCTGCACCAGGCTGGGAAGACTGAATCTGCAATAGGTAAGCAGCTTGGTTTGAAGAAATCAACTGTGGGAGAAATTATTAGGAAATGGAAGACATACAAGACCACTGATAATCTCCCTCGATCTGGGGCTCCACGCAAGATCTCACCCCGTGGGGTCAAAATGATCACAAGAACGGTGAGCAAAAATCCCAGAACCACACGGGGGGACCTAGTGAATGACCTGCAGAGAGCTGGGACCAAAGTAATAAAGCCTAGCATCAGTAACACACTACGCCGCCAGGGACTCAAATCCTGCAGTGCCAGACGTGTCCCCCTGCTTAAGCCAGTACATGTCCAGGCCCGTCTGAAGTTTGCTAGAGTGCATTTGGATGATCCAGAAGAGGATTGGGAGAATGTCATATGGTCAGATTAAACCAAAATAGAACTTTTGGTAAAAACTCAACTCGTCAGTGTTTGGAGGACAAAGAATGCTGAGTTGCATCCAAAGAACACCATACCTACTGTGAAGCATGGGGGTGGAAACATCATGCTTTGGGGCTGTTTTTTCTGCAAAGGGACCAGGACGACTGATCCGTGTAAAGGAAAGAATGAATGGGGCCATGTATCGTGAGATTTTGAGTGAAAACCTCCTTCCATCAGCAAGGGCATTGAAGATGAAACGTGGCTGGGTCTTTCAGCATGACAATGATCCCAAACACATCGCCCGGGCAACGAAGGAGTGGCTTCGTAAGAAGCATTTCAAGGTCCTGGAGTGGCCTAGCCAGTCTCCACATCTCAACCCCATAGAAAATCTTTGGAGGGAGTTGAAAGTCTGTGTTGCACAGCGACAGCCCCAAAACATCACTGCTCTAGAGGAGATCTGCATGGAGGAATGGGCCAAAATACCAGCAACAGTGTGTGAAAACCTTGTGAAGACTTACAGAAAACGTTTGACCTGTGTCATTGCCAACAAAGGGTATATAACAAAGTATTGAGAAACTTTTGTTATTGACCAAATCCTTATTTTCCACCATAATTTGCAAATAAATTCATTAAAAATCCTACAATGTGATTTTCTGAAAAAAAATTCTCAATTTGTCTGTCATAGTTGACGTGTACCTATGATGAAAATTACAGGCCTCTCTCATCTTTTTAAGTGTGAGAACTTGCACAATTGGTGGCTGACTAAATACTTTTTTCCCCCACTGTACTTCCATTCATTTTTTCAACTGCTACCGGGGGACCTTTAGACAAGTCTCCTGAGGCCTGTGGCAGTCCTAGAGAAAAACAACCGACATGTATGTGTTCGTTAGTCTCACATTTCCACAGAGTGGTCATATTAGTATGTAGCCCAAACTGTTGGGACGCTACAGACAGAAGTTGGCAGATCGTCTGTACCGACTTCAGACGAGTCCCAAGATGGAGAACACCATTGTGTTTGTGAGAGTCATCTTTCCACAGAGGGTTCATAATAGTTTGTTGCCAAATCATTCGGACGCTACAGAATACCAATTTTTGGGATGTCTAATGGTCTGACAAACACGCTCTAGCTCTGTCACCTTTCATCGCAGATGCAGATGTGTGAGATCGGTGGATTAAGATGCATCAAATGCAAAAAACGGATACGTCTAGCTTAAACTGAGATTTTTTAAAATTACGCTGATTAGATTTCCGTGGTGGGCATGGACATCGACTCTAAGGGTTTAACAGTCTGAACTTTTAAAAGTGAGATTTTCACTGGACCATTACTTTAAAACTGCAAAAAAAAAAAATCTCAGCCTCGTGGCAAAATGTGTAGAGTAGCAGGAAATTAGCACTTATCCTTCCACTTATACTGTGTTTTCAAAATCCCCCTCAGAATCCCCCGGAAGATAGGCATGATAAGTCGAATTGCAGGAAATTCATTTTTTTTTATGTAAAAAAATTATATTAATCAGGGGAAGGACCCCCCTGGACCCCCGTCTACTGTTCGTCTCAACCCCCCCTCAATATCTACACCACAATTTTGTCCCGGAGGCCTACAGAAATAAGTTACTGTAAAAACATATCTAACTGAGCTACATTCCTTGCCCAATGACGGCAGTTTTATCACAAATTTTAAATGGACTGGTTGATTTGAAGTAGGAAAATATGTGTTCTGACAACGAGCTGCAGTTTTGGAATAATTGCGTCCTGTCTATTTTCCACTGAAGCTACTTTAGGAACTGCTATAACAATTTAGAATGGGTTAGGCTATAACCCCCCTAAACATAGACCGGTTCCACACTGAAAATATGCAAAAAAACATGAAGACAGATTGGATTTTCATCAGAATCTTTAAGCATATGCCCACAACCGCAGACCACGTGTAACCATGCCAGCTCAGGACCTCCACATCCAGCTTCTTAACCTGCGGGGTCGTCTGAGACCAGCCACCCGGACAGCTGATGAAACTGTGGGTTTGCACAACCAAATAATCTCTGCCCAAACTGTCTCAGAGAAGCTCATCTGCGTGCTCGTCGTCCTCACCAGCGTCTTGACCTGACTGCAGTTTGGCGTTGTAACCCACTTCTAAGTGCTTACCTTCGATGGCCACTGGCATGCTGGAGAAGTGTATGGGCAGGCATAAGCTACGAACAACGAACACAATTGCATTTTATCGATGGCAATTTGAATGCACAGAGATACGGTGACGAGATCCTGAGACCCATTGTCGTGCCATTCATCCGCCGCCATCACCTCATGTTTCAGCATGATGATGCACGGCCCCATGTCGCAAGGATCTGTACACAATTCCTGGAAGCTGAAAAATGTCCCAGTTCTTCCATGGCCTGCATAGTCACCAGACATGTCACCCATTGAACATGTTTGGGATTCTCTGGATCGACGTGTACGACAGTGTGTTCCAGTTCCCGCCAATATCCAGCAACTTCGCACAGCCATTGAAGGGGAGTGGGACAACATTCCAGAGGCCACAATCACAGCACAAGGTGCACCTGTTTAATCATCTTCTTGATATGCCACACCTGTCAGGTGGATGGATTATCTTGGCTAAGGAGAAATGCTCACTAACAGGGATGTAAACACATTTCTGAAAATCATTTAGAGAAATAAACTTCTTGTGTATATGGAACATTTCTGGGATCTTTTATTTCAGCTCATGAAACATGGGACCAACACTTTACATGTTGCATTTATATTTCTGTTCAGTATACTTACTATGTTTTAGCTACTTAGCATGTTAGCTAACCCTTCCCCTAACATTAACCCTAACCTTAACCCTTTTAGCTAACCCTTCCCCTAACTTTAACTTTAACGGTTAAACTTTGGTTGCCGACAGCAGTCACACCATTGGAAGCGCTTGGACTGTAGCCTACCAAAGCCTATTCCGGCTCCTTTCCCGTGATCTATCAAACGCATTTGGTGGGTCATCATAGTGGTCTCTGACTTGTGGTCAGACTCACTCAGGCGGAACTAACTTAAACTTGCGCCTTTTTTCCAATGCTGATTTGAATGTCATTAGCTAGGTTTCCATCCAATTTGCGACCGATTTTCATGCGAATATTCTAAAATGCGCATATATGGCGCATTTTCACACCAGAGATGTGTTTCCATCAAACTGACTTATTGCGGATAAAAGTCTGTGCCTGATGACCTATACACATAAAAATAAAGGTTAAATTCCCAGGTACAAAATGAAAAAGACAAGTTAAATGGATTTCCATCACATTTTCAACTCTACTGATGGTTTTGTCACAAAAACTGTTGCGTTATATAGGAAATCATGGTATATAGCTCACTCTGGTCTTGGCATGTGCACTCTGCTCAACAGCTCGCATATACAGTGTGGGTATGGCTACCTACATTGAGATTATTATGGGTAAGAGCGATATTATTTTTATTTGTCAAATGGCAGCCACATCGATTATCATGTCACCAGATACGACCCTCAATATTTATTGGAAAGGAGCATCAAGCTCATCACCGTGCACTTTCACCACCCTGTGAAGTTCATCATAATTTATTTCATCTGTAGCCTAATAAACTGCATGCTTTCCTGAGGCGTAGTGTGAGGACCACACACCATATCATCGCGTGACTCCAAGTTTACTTCGATATGTTGAATATGATATCAATATTTGTGCATAAAGGCGTTTCCACCGCTATTTCTCACATAATTAATTGTACCGACCAAAAAAAATCCCACCATGTCGAACGAACAAATTGTCTGTAGACATTACAAATTGTTTCCATCAGCCCGGTCCTGATTTTTTTTCATGCATCAGATAATTCATCCACATGAAATGGTTGGATGGAAACCTGGTTATTGAAACAAAAGGTGTCAATAAAATTGTGCAAACATCCTTTCTGAATTTAAAAGTAACCCTAGAAATGATCATCTAGTTCTTCAAAAGTATCTAAATCTGATTACAATGTTTTTGCTGGTAAGTTAGTGGATTACAGTTAAAACACCTTCAGTGTTTAAAAAAAAAATCCCATCAGTTACATGGGATCCGTTACTCCCCAACTCTGGTCAGTGTGTGAGACAGTTGGTCATTCTCTGGACTAGCTGACCACACTGAAATGGTGTGTTATGTTGTGTTAACCAGCTGTGTGTCTCTCTCCTCAGGAGTCCGGCAGTGGGGAGGAGGACCGGCGCTCTCAGCCTAGGAGGTAAGACAGACATGCACCCCCTAACATCATCACTCTTGTTTGTGACACTGCAAATCTCACTCTGTGCCATTGTGAAGAGAGACCCTGTGCTATTGTGAGAAATGTGGCAGTAGGCAGGTTTCCATTGACCCAGGTTTATTTGACAAAAGCAACGTCGCAAATAGAAATCATTGAGACGTGTAATGTAGACTGCAGATAGATATAGGATACATTTTCTAAAGATCAACAACATGTTTATCCGTTCGACGGGTGGAACTTCCTTTAATTCGACAAATGATTATGGAAATTGTGTTTTTTGAATAAATGATTATTGCCAAATCATTTTGAAGGTACGTAGGGCACGTGATGTCACTGCGTAACTATAATGCTCCACTCCACAATAGATGCCGCGTTTAAAACAACTGGGAACTCTGAAAAATAGGAGGTCAAATCATGACATCAGTGATCTTCAGGTCAGAAAGTCGCTCTAGAAAGAGCCCCTAGTTTCCGAGTTGGAGGGCTGTTCAAATCGATTTTTCCCAGTCGGAGCTTGTTTTTTTTCCCCAGAGTTCCCAGTTGTTTTAAGCGCGGCATCTATTGTGGAGTGGAGCATTATAGTTACGCAGTGACATCACGTGCCCCATGTGATGTCAATGCACCGAAGTCTGATATTTTTTGAACGCAGCATAATTGTAAACGCCTAGGTCTGGCAAAATAAAAAATGTCAACTATAAGCATTTTTCTTTGCAGGACAGGTATGGTCCTGACTTTCAAGAATGCCTGATTTGCTTCACCTTGCTTTTTTGGTTGGCTGGCAAAAAAAAACTGTAGTTTAATTTTTTAGGTGTGATGTCATTACGTCCAGCTGTTTTCTTCGACACAAGATAGTTGAATGGAAACGCACCCTAGCAGGCAATTGTCACATCTATTTTCTATGCAAGTCGACAAATCACTGGACAAGTTAATGGAAACATAGCTAGTGACCTCACAAACAGCACCTGTGTGAGCGTTCTGTCCTGTGTGATTGTGACATCATAAAGAGGTCCTCTGTGATTGAGACTACATAAAGAACTCTTGTGCGAAAGTACTGTCCTGTGCTATTGTAACATCACAATGCGGTGTTCTCCCTTTGTTGCCTAGGGCAGTGAGTGTCTGAGCTTTGGAATCGTTGTAGATCAGGTTTGTCATGTCTCTGTCCACCACAGACTCCAACTGAACAGCTCTCACATAACACTGCCTTCTGCTCGTCTGTTTGTCTGTGTGTTTACAAAAAAAAGTCTGTACTAGGGCTTCTTCTCTTCCCAATGCTTTATTTGTCCCTTTTTTGTCAGAAAGGCTCAGTCATGCATGGCCTGTGTTAATATTGGCACTGCAGTTCTCTGACTGTCCACTAGAGAGCAGTGGAGCTTGTCTGAGTCTGTCAGGATGTGGGCCAAGAGAGTGAGAACAGAACATGGACCACAGGCCAGTTTGGTGTTTCTGTTATCGCACTGAGAGAGCGGTCTGTGTTTGTGCAGCTGGGAGTGAAATCAATATTCACGAGCAGCAACGTGTGTGTGTGTGTGTGCACTTTTGAGTTTTGTGTGCCTTCTCATTAAAAGAAGGGATACAATTCACTTTAGAAAAAAAAAATATGCTATCGACTCAACAAATACACATGGAAGCAGCTCACACAACACGCTTAAGAAGGCTGTAAAGTGAAACGTCTGTGTACGCTATCCCTGATGCAGTGAAAATAATTAAAAACATTGAACAATGAAGTAAGCTTTATTATGCATTTACATTACATTTACATTTTCGTCATTTAGCAGACGCTCTTATCCAGAGCGACTTACAAATTGGTGCATTCACCTTATGATAGCCAGTGGGACAACCACTTTACAATATATAAAAACATATTTTTTGTACAATATTTTTTATATTTTTCTTGGGTGGGGTAGGGGAAGGGTAGAATGATTACTTTTATCCTATCCCAGGTATTCCTTAAAGAGGTGGGGTTTCAAGTGTCTCCGGAAGGTGGTGAGTGACTCCGCTGTCCTGGCATCGTGAGGGGGCTTGTTCCACCATTGGGGTGCCAGAGCAGCGAACAGTTTTGACTGAGCTGAGCGGAAACTCTGCTTCCGCAGAGGTAGGGTGGCCAGCAGGCCAGAGGTGGATGAACGCAATGCCCTCGTTTGGGTGTAGGGACTGATCAGAGCCTGAAGGTACGGAGGTGCCGTTCCCCTCACAGCTCTGTATGGCAAGCACCATGGTCTTGTAGCAGATGCAGGCTTCAACTGGAAGCCAGTGGAGTGTGCGGAAGAGCGGGGTGACGTGAGAGAACTTGGGAAGGTTGAACACCAGATGGGCTGCAGCGTTCTGGATGAGTTGTAGGGGTTTAATGGCACAGGCAGGGAGCCCAGCCAACAGCGAGTTGTAGTAATCCAGACGGGAGATGACATGTGCCTGGATTTGGACCTGTGCCGCTTCCTGTGTAAGGTAGGGTCGTACTCTGCGAATGTTGGAGAGCATGAACCTGCAGGATCGGTTCACCGCTTTGATGTTAGCGGAGAACGACAGGGTGTTGTCCAGGGTCACGCCAAGGTTCTTTGCACTCTGGGAGGAGGACACAACGGAGTTGTCAACCGTGATGGCGAGATCATGGAGCGGGCAGTCCTTCCCCGGGAGGAAGAGCAGCTCCGTCTTGCCGAGGTTCAGCTTGAGGTGGTGATCCGTCATCCACACTGATATGTCTGCCAGACATGCAGAGATGCGATTCGCCACCTGGTTATCAGAAGGGGGAAAGGAGAAGATGAATTGTGTGTCGTCTGCGTAGCAATGATAGGAGAGACCATGTGAGGATATGACAGAGCCAAGTGACTTGGTGTATAGAGAGAATAGGAGAGGGCCTAGAACTGAGCCCTCGGGGACACCAGTGGTGAGGGCATGTGGTGCGGAGACAGATTCTCGCCACGCCACCTGGTAGGAGCGACCTGCCAGGTAGGACGCAATCCAAGAGTGAGCCGCGCCGAAGATGCCCATCTCGGAGAGGGTGGAGAGGAGGATCTGATGGTTCACAGTATCAAAGGCAGCAGATAGGTCTAGAAGGATGAGAGCAGAGGAGAGAGAGTTAGCTTTAGCAGTGCGGAGAGCCTCCGTGACACAGAAGAGCAGTCTCAGTTGAATGACCAGTCTTGAAACCTGACTGGTTTTGATCAAGAAGGACATTCTGAGAGAGATAGCAAGAGAGTTGGCTAAAGACGGCACGCTCAAGAGTTTTGGAGAGAAAAGAAAGAAGGGATACTGGTCTGTAGTTGTTGACATCGGAGGGATCGAGTGTAGGTTTTTTGAGAAGGGGTGCAACTCTCGCTCTCTTGAAGACGGAAGGGACATGGCCAGTGGTCAAGGATGAGTTGATGAGCGAGGTGAGGTAAGGGAGAAGGTCTCTCGGAAATGGTCTGGAGAAGAGAGGAGGGGATAGGGTCAAGCGGGCAGGTTGTTGGGCGGCCGTCCATGATAGGATGGAAGAGGAGAGAGTAGCGGGAGAGAGAGAGCGAAGGTCGCGATGGCGCATTACCATCTGAGTAGGGGCAGAGTGAGTAGTGTTGGAGGAGAGCGAGAGAGAAAAGGATACAAAGTAGTGGTCGGAGACTTGGAGGGGAGTTGCAGTGAGATTAGTAGAAGAACAGCATCTAGTAAAGATGAGGTCAAGCGTATTGCCTGCCTTGTGAGTAGGGGGAGACGGTGAGATGGTGAAGTCAAAAGAGGAGAGGAGTGGAAAGAAGGAGGCAGAGAGAAATTAGTCAAGGGTAGACGTAGGGAGGTTAAAGTCACCCAGAACTGTGAGGGGTGAGCCATCCTCAGGAAAGGAACTTGTCAAGCTCATTGATGAACTCTCCAAGGGAACCTGGAGTGCGATAAATGATAAAGATGTTAAGCTTGAATGGGCTAGTGACTGTGACAGCATTGAATTCAAATGAGGAGATAGACAGATGGGTCAGGGGAGAAAGAGAGAATGTCCACTTGGGAGAGATGAGGATTCCTGTGCCACCGCCCCGCTGACCAGATGCTCTCGGGGTATGCGAGAACACATGGTCAGACGAGGAGAGAGAAGTAGGAGTAGCAGTGTTTTCTGTGGTAATCCATGTTTCCGTCAGCGCCAAGAAGTCGAGGGACTGGAGGGTAGCATAGGCTGAGATGAACTCTGCCTTGTTGGCAGCAGAACGGCAGTTCCAGAGGCTGCCGGAGACCTGGAACTCCACGTGGGTCGTGCGTGCAGGGACCACCAGGTTAGAGAGGCAGCAGCCACACGGTGTGAGGCGTTTGTATGGCCTGTGCAGAGAGGAGAGAACAGGGATAGACAGACACATAGTTGACAGGCTACAGAAAAGGCTACACTAATGCAAAGGAGATCGGAATGAAATTAACTAAACATCTGGGGAAGCGAGGCCTCCCTCACTAACCTTTCACTGAAACACTCAAATACAACTCTTCCAACTTCCACTTTAGAAATTATAATTGCTGTAATCTACAGTAGTTCAATGTTTCCAGGAATAGACTAACTTAGTTTATTCAGCTAGCTAACTTGGTACAGTATTCTTCCATGAAAACCGCCCAGGGCACCGTATCCTATGACGCCATAGCTAACTAGCATGCTAGCATCCAATAACACACGGTTTAGCACCAATACTTGGTTACAACAAACTACCAATGGATCATTCATGTCCGTGTCTAGTTCCTTTCATAACGCAGAAGTAATTTAAACGTTGGCTAGCTAGCACAAAGTCCGTCATGCTAGCTACACAAGTGGACTACACATCTCGAATGTTCAGAAAGTGAAGCTTACGTTGCAAAATTCTCATTGACTAAAATGATACAGTACTGCTAGCTGGTAATGTTGGCTAGCTAGCAGTGTCTGCGGTGTTGACTGTTTGAAAATGTAGCTGGCTAGCTAACCTTGATATTTTCTCTATACTGCACCTTTGTCTTTGATACCAAGACAACTATGTAGCTAGCTAACTTTACACTAATCAAATCGTTCCGTTGAAATGTATTTAGTTGCTACAGTACTGGTAGCTGGTATAGTTGGCCAGCTAGCAGTGGCTGCGGTGTTGCTACCCGCTAGCTAGCTAGCTTTAATGGTCCAGGTAGTGGGTTAGCTAGCTAGCCTCATGCTTCACAGGGCTCAGACGAATACACTACAATACTTACCTACAATAACTACCTGGATAAACTACCTACAATCTAAATGCATGGTTTAAGCTTTACTCTACACATATAAAGAAGAAGCCAAGCTTACCTCCCCGCTTAGAGGAACACAACCTCACCCCATCGCTCCTCACACCCCAATAAGGTGTATTGCGGCCACCAAACTTCTTCCGTCCTTTAAAGCTCCATATCTCCCTTCTCAGGCTCTGGGACCTGAGAGGGTGGTATGGCTTGTGACAATACTCCATGCATCTCCTCCGCTGAGAAGTCTTGCGACATCTTTTTAAGTGTGAACCCATAACACCCATTTTGTTTGAGCAGCTCACACTATGGAAAGTATTTAATCAACACACACACATACACACACACACATACTGCTGTTTCCAGCCACTCCAGATTGAACCTTTTCAGGCGAACTCTTCGCGTGGCTCCTATTTCCAGATGCTGCCTGCCTGGGGTTGTTTGTGCGTCCTGGTGTGCTGCTAAGACCAAATGGTGTTGCGTTAAAGGGTAAGAACAGGGGTCGTCCTAATGCCTTTTAAACTGTCAGATGGACCTGTGTGTGTGAATATACTGTACCTGGACTAGATAGGCCTAGTTCTATATGGATAGGTGTAGCGTTTGTCTGTTTCGTTTCTGTGGACAATCTACTACACTGTGAGAAACACACTGTTTGGGGTCATGTTCAGGAGTGTGTGTGCACGCATGCATAGAGCGGGCGGTGGGTTGGGGGGGTTTCATCAGATTGATGTCTGGTGTCTCTCGGCTTCTATCTCCTTGACCACCAGCAGTACAGTAGTTGGACCTCTGTCCCAAACCCTGCTGCTGTAGGTCAACCG
The DNA here is from genome assembly GCF_020615455.1 of Coregonus clupeaformis. NCBI lineage: Eukaryota > Metazoa > Chordata > Actinopteri > Salmoniformes > Salmonidae > Coregonus > Coregonus clupeaformis. Next base: position 37,053,494 of record NC_059218.1, read on the forward strand.
GTGGTTTCACTCCATTGTTCTACGGAAGGGGCACAGAAGTCCCCAAAACAACATCCAAGGTCTTTTTAAAACCAAATTGAAGCCAAGTTGTTTTAGTTTGGGAGGGTACCAACAGAGGTAAACGGGCGTCCCGCCCCAGCATCTATAATGGAAAGGGTGCTCTGCTCTGTGTATTGACTCTGAGTCAGTAGCGGTTGGACATTGTAAACAGGAGGACGTCACTTTTATATTGTTCACTGTAAAAGTCCCCTGGCACAGGTACAGTATTAGCCTCTGGGTCACGTTGAGTGTGTTAGTGTGTGTGTGTCTTTGCAGAGTCATAAATGACTGATTTATCAAGTCTAATGACACAGCAGTCAGGTGATTGGCTGTCTCAGGCTTCCAAAGGTTGTGATTGGCTATATCAGGGCGAGGTGTGACTTTCATCAGATGCCTTTTATTGTTCTTGATAGATAACTCGTATGCTGCATGCATACAGCAGACGTTGTATTGAACCCAGATTGCCAATGTGACTTGGAGTGTACTAGCCGTCTGAGCTAAAGGCGACTCACGCCACCTCCTCTGCACATGTACATATGTCTATTTGCTCAGATAAAATTACATAAACCTCTGCTCTGTATGCAAGGCCCTTCAACAGAAATAGTTTACTGAACAAATGAATCAAACTACCTGAACTGAAACCCCGGTATGAGCTGGTCCCAGAGAGAAAATCAACCAGGAGCCAATGACATTGAATGCTTTCACAGCTTTACCACACCCTCTTGCATCAGACTTTGGGTTAGTGGACTTCCCTGTTTATCTGACCACAGTGATAGTGTCAGATACCCATTTGTACCCCACAGCCTTCCATCAATCTGGCTTTGGATGACCACTGTGTTTATCTGGTCACAGCTTTAGTTAGAAGTCAGTGTTCCCAGTGTTAATCATTACCTCAAAGAGCCTGATTACCCACACAAGCACACGTTTGTTTTAATATCCTTGTGGGGACTAAACAATTGTTTCCCATTGAAAAATTATATTTTCCCTAACCCTTACCCCTAATTGTAACCCTAAACCTATCCTCTGCCTAAAACAGCCGTTTTCCTTGTGGGAACCTGCGAAATGTCCCCATTTGTCTGAATTTTCCTTGTTTTACTATCATTGTCTGGACGTCTGGTCCCCACAAGGATAGTACAACCAAAAACACACACATAGGAGAAATACACACTTGGGTCTATGTCCCAATACTTACACTGCTCAGAACATACAGCCAGGTGATATGATGAGGAGGGAATAGAACATACAGCCAGGTGATATGATATGAGGAGGGAATAGAACATACAGCCAGGTGATATGATATGAGGAGGGAATAGAACATACAGCCAGGTGATATGATGAGGAGGGAATAGAACATACAGCCAGGTGATATGATATGAGGAGGGAATAGAACATACAGCCAGGTGATATGATGAGAGGAATAGAACATACAGCCAGGTGATAGATGAAGAATAGAACATACACCAGTGATATGGTGAGGAGGAATAAACATACAGCAGGTGATATGATATGAGGAGGGAATAGAACATACAGCCAGGTGATATGATATGAGGAGGGAATAGAACATACAGCCAGGTGATATGATATGAGGAGGGAATAGAACATACAGCCAGGTGATATGATGAGGAGGGAATAGAACATACAGCCAGGTGATATGATATGAGGAGGAATGGAACATACAGCCAGGTGATATGATGAGGAGGGAATAGAACATACAGCCAGGTGATATGATGAGGGGAATAGAACATACAGCCAGGTGATATGATATGAGGGAGGGAATAGAACATACAGCCAGGTGATATGATATGAGGGGAATGAACATACAGCCAGGTGATATGATATGAGGAGGGAATAGAACATACAGCCAGGTGATATGATATGAGGAGGGAATAGAACATACAGCCAGGTGATATGATGAGGAGGGAATAGAACATACAGCCAGGTGATATGATGAGGAGGGAATAGAACATACAGCCAGGTGATATGATATGAGGAGGGAATAGAACATACAGCCAGGTGATATGATATGAGGAGGGAATAGAACATACAGCCAGGTGATATGATGAGGAGGGAATAGAACATACAGCCAGGTGATATGATATGAGGAGGGAATAGAACATACAGCCAGGTGATATGATGAGGAGGGAATAGAACATACAGCCAGGTGATATGATGAGGAGGGAATAGAACATACAGCCAGGTGATATGATGAGGAGGGAATAGAACATACAGCCAGGTGATATGATATGAGGAGGGAATAGAACATACAGCCAGGTGATAAGATACATAATGAGGGAATTGAACATACAGACAGTGTATGTGATTTATAACTACAGCCAGTATATTTGATGAGGAGTAAGAAATGCAGCCAGTGATATGATGAGTAGGATAGAACATGCAGCCAGGTCTATTCTGAGAGGCAAGAACATACAGCCGATGTTATGTGAAGGGAATAGAACATACAGCCAGGTGATATGATAGAAGGGTATGAACATAAAGCCAGGTGAGAGAGATATGAGGAGGAGTAGAGCAGACAGCCAGGTGATATGAGGAGAGAGAGAGTAGAGAGAGAGAGCCAGAGAGAGAGAGGGAGAGAGAGAGCAGAGTGATATGATGAGGAGGGAATAGAACATACAGCCAGGTGATATGAATGAGGAGAGAGAGAGAACATACAGCCAGGTGATATGATGAGAGAGAGAGAGAGAACATACAGCCAGGTGATTGATAGAGAGAGAGAGAGAGAGCAGGTGAGATGAGAGAGAGAGAAGAGAACATACAGCCAGGTGATATGATGAGGAGAGTAGAGACAGACAGCCAGGTGATATGATAGAGGAAGAGAGAGACAGCAGGTGAGAGAGAGAGAGAGAGAGAGAGAGAGGTAGAGAGAGAGAGAATAAATATGAGAGAGAGACTAAAACAGTGCATCTGTGATTTAAACCTGATAGCAATATTTGTTGGCAGAAATGTTTGGTGAATTAATTAATCATGCATTGAACTGCATCCAATTCTGCCAACAATGCCTTAGTGTACGTATGGAATGTTAAGTGAAATATAACTTTAAAACCTTTTTCAGTGAGAGAGAGAGAGAGAGAGAGAGAGAGAGAGAGAGAGAGAGAGAGAGAGAGAGAGAGAGAGAGAGAGAGAGAGAGAGAGAGAGAGAGAGAGAGAGAGAGATTTTTTTCCATGCGGTTGTAGGCCATGGTGACAGTGTGTGGACACAGACCAAGTGACATGGCTGGTCCGACAGTAGAGTGTCTTTGTTTGTCCGGGATCCTCTGTTTCATTGGACAGTTTCAATTTCAGCGGTCCAACCAGAGAGGTAGAAGATGAGCTTGGCAGGGCTTTCCAAACTTTGTCCTGTCAGACGCCCCCCCCCCCCCCAAGTGGTGCACGTTTTGGTTTTTGCCCTAGCGCTACACATCTGATTCAACTAATCATCAGGCATTGATGATTTGAATTAGATGTGTAGTGTTAAGGCAAAAAACAAAAATGTGCACCCCTTGGGGTCCCGAGGACCGAGTTTGGGAAACACTGAGCTAGGGAGACAGAGGAAGATTCCCACACACATATTGATGTGTACACACACACACACACACACACACTGCACCTTTTCCTGCTTTTCCCACTCAGTGCTGCAAACATGAGCTCAGCGCCCTAGTGAACAAGGTTTCCACAAGCACAGCGATATCCTGCTTCTTGTGTGTTTTGTTAAAGAGATCGAGACAGATCAATCGTTCCATCTGAACAGAGGAAAGAGAAGCAGGACAAAAAGAGAGACGTAGTGATAAGAGGGAGAGAAAAAATGTGATAAGTGAGGGGAAAAATAAAGAGAGAGAGAGAGAGAGAGATGGAGCAGGAAGGTGATGATTGGGTCATGAGTGTTCCTCTTGTAATCAGTTATCAGTAGAGGATGAGAGGTTTCTCTGTCTGTCATCAGCTGTAGTATCCAGACTTTAACAGCTCTGAATAGTATACTGTTAGTTTATTGGACCCAATCATCATTTTATATAACCACTCACTATCTTATCTCTCCCATTCTATACATCTATAGATCTGCTATATGTTAGGATGAAATGTCTGTGATTTAAATGAGATTGGTAGAGATGGAATCTCTTGACGGAATCCTTCCATGATCAGATGCAATCTCATCGCTGCACACTGCTGAGTCATCTGACCACTACACCTCAGTCTTTCCTCTATACCACTGAGTAGAGGGTCGAGGACAACACAGCCACACACACATTCTGCCAGACACACAAGAAGACAATACACACAATAAACACAAATAGAAACACCATACACAGGCTCACACATAATGTGGTAGGATTAGGATACTACTTGTTCTTGTGATTTGACAGCTGAGAATATGAAAATGTTTGTTGGTTAAGCCTGTATTATCCAAAACATTAAATTTAGGCCTCGATGTATGCCACCTAATACCTAGAAATCAACATGCTAGCTTCACTACCAGATAAACAGCCCCGGCTAGGACCTGGGTCATGTCATCTCCTCGGGTTATCTGGTTGCTGTTGGATTTCCCAATCTTTGTTCCGTGTTTGTTATCGTCGCGTCCTTACTGGAAGGAAGCTGAAAACACCGCGGTGTCGTGTGTCGTTGCCGCCAGGCAGAAGGCGACCTTTTGGCGCAGATCTAGGATCAGCTTTTCGCCACATCCTGTAACCATAACGATCATTGGGGAGAATCACAACGCCGATCTAAGATCAGTGTCTATGGCTTCAGCGCTACACCTCCTATCCCCGCGGAGCCCGGATTGGAGCACATGTGCGCAGTCTCCTCCCTTTCTCCCGGGTAGTAGACTTTACCGCAGCCTAACTGCGGGTTGAGAACATTCAGGATATCATCATCGGAACAGAAAACAGCTCACACAGATCAGTCACTTGATCCAGTCTAGCGTTTATTTGGCACCAATAATGAAGTGGATCTGGAGAGCGAATTGTGAAACATTTAACGCCAGTTTTTAGCGTTTTTATATTGATTTTATTTTATTTGTTTACTTTTTTATTATGATAATGTTAGTGTTATTACATATATGGACTTTGGACTAAACAGAGAGGACTCGCGTTGTTTGTTGCGCTAGTGAGTTGGTGCTCGTGCGCGAACTGTGTATTTGGATGAAATAAGAGTTTGTGGTTCAATTCGAAAACTAGACATCAGTGGCTTGTTTTTCGGTGTGTCCCCGATCGTGGTCAGTGCAGTACGGCGGTTTATGGTCACCGGTGCGTAACCAATCACATGGCCGCTCTGGAGTGAAGGAAGCCTCGCCACAGCACCACCGGTCACCCGCTCCCTTCCTCCGTCCTTCACATCGCAGCGATGCCTCCCGGTGTTGTAGCCCCGTCTCCACGGAGCTCTCCGGGCCGGTGCTTCTACGCCTTGACACGGTACTTCATAGAGGACTCCGTCATCTCCCAGAGCAAGATTGATCAGCTGTAAGTTTCCCGTTAAGGGGTCCAGTTGAGCACCTGCTCCCATCTCTAGCTCCACATTTTACATTTACATTTTAGTAATTTAGCAGACGCTCTTATCCAGAGCGACTTACAGTGAGTGCATACATTTTTCATACTCCACCATCTACCCCAACCGATTTGCAGTGAGGCAGACAACTAATGCTACGTTTACATTTAGCTACAGATTGTTACACCAGATAATGTGATTTAACCAAATATTTTCGGTGTCCATTACTTACTGGGAGTTACAGGATAGGTACTGTGGTGTAGCACAGAATTTTCGACCAACCTTAACTTGGCGATAACATCTTCATATATTCTAAAATGTCGTC